>NC_090448.1:409043166-409365666 GCF_031143425.1 Pleurodeles waltl | reverse complement strand
TCACTATTTATCATACGTCCGTGAGTTGGAGCTGCATCAACACCAGCTACAGGTGATCTTCAAACACTGTTGTCGGCCTCGCCTGAATCAGTCACTACATACCAGAACAAAAAATGCCAGTTCCTCTCCTAAAGACTCTAGAAACCACAGTCGAAGAGTAAAGCATTTTCGATGACCGTGCAAGAAATTGGGTTATTTGTTATGGTGGTGCTAACCCTACTCAAGAACCAACCACAATCCTTGTCAGGGTGAACCACAAGAGTCACTATATTAACTTGTGCTTAACCCTCTTGTAGCTTGGCACAAAAGCAGTTAGGCTTAACTTAATAGCACTGTGTTAAGAAGTTATGCAGCACACAAACAGTAATATAGTGAAAACACAACACAAGAAAAATCCCAAACCAATTTAGAAAAATAGAATACATTTTAAGAAACAAAATGACATAAAAAATCCAAAAAGTAGAACATGAGTTATGAATTTATTTATTTTTGTTGTAGAAAATAGCACCTAAAAGATCAAAGCGCCAACTGTGGGTATCTATTCACGTGAGATGAACAAAGTAAAAAATTAAGGCTGACTGCGAGGTAGCATGGTTCAGATACACATGCTATAAGCCTGCTGTAAGCCTTTTTCGGCTTACCTTCGGACTTAAAGGTTTTTCTGAAGAAAAGTCTAAGATAAGGTAGAGTTCAATGGAGCAGAGCAACAGCCAGTGTATGAAGGGGAGTTGCTGTCACTGAGGAGTGATGGACAAGTTCTCGGTGAAGCTGTCAGTGATGGTGGGAAAATGCCCCAAACGGGAGAAGCTGGATTTCCAGGCTGAGAAGGTTGTTGTCAAAGATGGGGAGCCTATTGCTGTTGAGCCCGGTGATGATTTTTACCTTTAACTTTTTGGAAGTCGAAAACCTCCAGCGGATGAAGCTGCATGCTGTAGCTGAAGATGGCTCCACAATGCTGAAATGGTTGCTTGGAGTTCCAGCTGAACAGGATTTGCTGCGTGGAAAAGAACATAGCTGGAGCTACCATGGAGTCAGGCCGACTGCTGATGCACCTTTTGTGGATCGGCTGGCAAGTAGGTCCTGCTCATCTGTTGGTTATTTTGGCATTTTCGGTGAAAATGTTTCCAAGTCTCAACTTTTAGGGTTAGACAAGAACAGCACCTTTAACATCTAAATCAAGGGTACAGGACTGGAAGGGTACCATTAGGGGGTTGGGACTTACTCCAGCAGTGGTGAGGTGCAATGTTCAAAGTCTTTGAAGCTTGGTATGTCCCTGTACTTTACACTAGCGGCCAGACAACTCAGCCCTTGAAGTCACTCTGGTGTTACTGGGTTCAAGCAGCAAGGCAGGCCTCAAGCAGCAGGGCAGTCCTCTGGGAAGCAAAGCAAGCCTCAAGCAGCAGGTCCATCCTCTGGTAGCAGTAGCTCAGTCCTCAGGGAGGACAAGAGATGCCTCAACAGCAGGGCAGATGTCTGGGTGTTCCAGGCAGTGCTTCAAAAGTCCTCCACAGTTCCAGGAGTGTACTGAAAGAGTTGGTCTGATGGTCCATTGTTTATGCCTGATGCCAGGATTTGGAGTGTGGGAATTTTCTACATTTGCCTCTGGAAAGTTCATTCCTTCCCCTGCCAATACTTGAAGCAGTCTGGTGTGACTAAGTACCAGTGTTAGGTTTATTTGTGTGTAGTCGAAGCAGCCCCTTTGAAGTGCAAGTGGGGCAGGGAACAGCTGTACCCCCACCCATCCTGTCGGAATGGCCCATCCTGTCCACACCTAAGCCCAATTGTCTCATTGTCTGGGAGGAATACACAAAGCCTAGAAGCATGGTCATGTGACCCAGGGCACCTGCAGCATGCACCAAATGGTTAGGACACAAAACTGCCAACTTTCCAAAAGTGACATTTTCACAATTGTGACTTAAAATACATCTTTACCATTAAATAGGATTTTAAACAACAATTAATTCAAGCCCAACATGACATTTCTACCTGTTACCAATCAAAAAGTTGCATTTCTTGACTGTAATAAGGACATCCAATGTTATCCTATGGGAGAGGTAGGCCTTACACTAGTACAGTAATAAAAAACAAATTTAGGAGTTTTTCAGTACTAGGATATGTGAGGTTTTTCAGTGCTAGAACATATAAAACTTGAAAACACATGTCCTATTTTTAAAATACAGTGTACCCTACCCTGTGGGCTGTCTGGGGCCTACCTTACTGGAGGCTCATATGTATTAACATAGGAAGGTTTAGGCCTGGTAAAACTGCTCTTCCTGCTGCAGTGGCTGGCCTGAGACATGTTTTAAAATGCTTCTTAAATAGGTAGCACAATGGGTGCAGCAGGCCTACTAGTAGCATTCAACTTAGGGGCCCTGGGTACAAATAGTACTACTTTACTTAGCACTCACAAGTAAAATAAATGCACCAATTGAGTGTCAGCCAATTTCACCATGTTTAAAGGATAGAGCTAAAGCACTTTAGCACCGGTTAGCAGTGGTAATGTGCACAGTCCTAAAGCTAACAAAACCAGATTCAGGAAGCATAAGGGGTTAGGGCAAAAAGTTTGGGGAAAGCCCATACTAAGGATGTCAGGTCTAACACTTAGTGTAACATGTTTGCCTGTGCCTTTCCTCTCCTCAGAGACCCCTGTACCCAAAAGTCAGTGCTATGAGAAACCCTATGCCACTGTTCTCAGTGCACAGGCAAGGCTGAGAAAGCATTGGTTCACCAATCCGTGTGGGTTGGAATGTTGCATTCTGATTTTCCTCACGCTCATCTTTTGAAGTAGCAAGAACCTGGCCTCTGACCAAGTGTTGGCTCCCTGGGAATTACTTCAGAATGCAGAAAGAAATCTGGTTCAGACTCGGAACTCTTTTCCAAATATGGGGCCAAGTGAAAATATGGTTGTGCTTGAGGCACAAAACATGGCTTGCGCTCAGTACATCACAACCCCATCAGATCTTGTTCATATGTGATGCACCCGGCCAAGGAAGTACTCAGGTATGCATCATTTAAAGTGCACCTGGCACCATTTCATGATACAAAAGACATGGACCGCATTAATTTTGTAACAGATCCTAAAAGACTTCATGAGAGGTCTTGTAAGGACATTTCTGTTGAAATGTCATTCACATGTACCTTGGGAACTGAATATGATTATTAAGCCGAGTTTGGTGGTTTTTCTGTCACATCTGCACCAGATTGCCAGGGACATGTCCCCCAAGTTGGGCAAGGTTTAAGCCTTGTCAGCAGTTTCACCAGAAAATATCTGTCACTGACTCCCAATTGGTGTGTCTCTGGTGCTTGATGTCGTCTCTCGACTCTGTGACCTGGAGTGAGTGTACCCAGATGCATCCAAAAGCCATCCAGGAGCAGGAGGTGAAGCTTTTCATTACTCAACATGCAAGATTCCTCGCTGGTCGAAGTCACAGTGATGGGACCATTCTCAGTCCTGTGACCAGTCCCCAGAGGACTCGTCATCCAGGTCCCATTCTTCAGTAAGTCGCACAAGAAGGAAAAGAAGAAGTCCATACAGGGTTCTTCCCCATCGTGCCACTCCAAGTCTGTCAACAAGGGTGTGAAGACTGTGCCACCAGGACCCGCTCCCAAAGTCATTCAGCAGAGCCGGTTCCTGATTCTGCCTTGTGCCAGCCCACATTTCCTGGGCCCAGGTCCACTCCTACTGAGATTCAGGAGTTCCAGGAGGCTATGATGTGGCTGTTCGCAAAGCAAATTCACTCTGGAGCGCTTTGGCCCCCAGGTGGTCAAAAGATCTGCCGGAACCTCCATGGAACCACTTGACCCTCTGAGTCCAGATGTGCACCGATGCCAGCACGGTTGCTATTCCCAGCACCATGTCCCACACCTGGATGTGCTCCACTGACACCAATGCCGACTTCACCAGCACTGCATATCCCTGCTGGGTTCTGTCTGGCACTGAAGTGGCACAGCATCGACCTATTCAGAGACCGAGCTTGACATTTGTTTCTGCTCACTAATCTTTCTGATACTGACACTGTTGCCCTTAAATGGAGCAAGGAATAGTTTATTCGTGACATTTTTGGTACAGATTCAGATAATGGCACTTAGGATGCCGGAGATTAAATCACTCAGGCATATCACAACAACAATTGGTAAGTTGAGGTTCAGGAGGAGAATGGTTTAGACGCTTCCCATGTCTCTCTCTTAATTTCTCCCCCAGGCCCAGCCACTACAGATACTGCATCATTTGCTATGGTGATCCATAGAGCTGCTGTCATTCTTGACCTCCAGCTTCATAAACATTTGTTGCCTGAGGTCTTGCAACCAACACAAACCTCCATGGAACCACTTCTGACTTTTAATGAAGCGTTAACTAATACCCTTCAGAATACCTAGTTTAAACCTTGCACATGTGCCCTAGTCAACCACCAAATTTGCCCATCGTCACCTTCCTGCACCGGGGATTCTGAATTTTGTTACCCAACATCTTTCCCTGGAGTGTCTGGTGGTGGAGGCTTTAGCAAATGCAGTTAATCCTAATGCTTTCCCTTTCACCTCACCGGATAGGGAATCTAAATGCCTTGACACTGTTGGGCACAAGGTTTTCTCATCCACTAGTCTTTCCCTTCCTATCTGTTGAGCAGGTTCTCCTAAGTGCTGTTGAACTCTGTTGCCCAAGTCCTTCCTGTGGTGTCTGAGGAAGCTCATGCTATCCTTTTCCAGGCCATGCAGGACGGCTGTGATGTGGCGAAGTGTTCTAACTGCTGCAACCTTGATACTATGGAGTCCTTGGGCCAGCTATTGCGTCCAGTGTTGGTAGCTGACTACATGCTTGGGTGTGCTCCACTGGCGTTTCGGGGGACATCCATGTTAGGGAAGACTTTTACAACCCTACCTGGAGCAATGAAAGAAAACCACTAGACACAGCAGTAACCCAGGAACAGATTAAATGTATTTGTAGATACCAAGGCTTGTGGGATAGTAAGGAAGAAGATAGAGTGCACAATGGTGCTTTTAGACCCCTTCCCCCAAAGTTTCTTTGATGTGTCCCATGTTGGCAGCTGAATCTGCCTCTTCTTGCCAGAGTGGCAGGCCACTATCTTAGACAAGTGGGTGTTGCAAATCATTATTTGGGGTTATGCCCTCTGCTACCATACCATTATGGCTGACAGAGGACCAACCGTCCCTTTTACAACAGGAAGTGCAGGCTATTTTGGCCAATGGAGCTATAAAGATGGTGCAGACACCGGAACTAGTTTGTAATTTTTATTCCGGCTACTTCCTGGTGCCGAAAAAGGATGCAGGTCTAAGTCCAATTCTAAAACTTTGCCCTCTTAATCCCTTCCAGTGGAAAGACAAATTCAAGATGCTAGCCTCTGCTTAGGTTTTGTCTGTCCACAATCCTGGAGAGTGGATGGTAGCATTGGACATGCAGGATGCTTATTTTCATATTCCTGTCCTGCAGACCCACAGGCGTTACCTGCGATTCTCAGTGGGCCAAGAGCATTTCCAGTTTACTGTGCTCCCTTTGGGCCTTACCAGCACCCCTCAGGTGCTCATGAAAGTGATAACAGTGGTTGCATCTCCTCTTTGGAGGTTGGGGGTCCCTTTTTCCCCCTACCTTGATGACTGGATGCTTGCCCAGGTGGTCATCACCCACCTCCAGACTATGGCAAATCTCCTCAAATTGTTGGGACTTCACTGTAAACATGCTGAAGTCTTAGCTGACTCCTTCACAGACCCTCCCTGTCATTGAAGCCATTTTTGACACAGTTGAGATTTGCACCTATCCCTGGGAGGGAGAGTCCAAGACGTTTGGGCTATGTTCCTGATATTTTAACCAGGTTGGGATTGTGGACCCAGTGCCAGGAGGCCCTGTGCTTCTAGACATGGCTGGAGGGCCAAGATATTTTCCTATTGGTACAGCACCTGCAGGATCTTTGAATACCAGGACACACCAACTCAGTTGTTGACGCCAAGCTGATCATGAATGGTGGTTAGATCTGGAGGTAACAAAAAGTTTGTTCAGCGCATGGACAGAACCTTGGCGGATCTGTTTGCAACCACTGGGAACATGCAATGTCATTGCTTCAGCGCATTGGAATTTTCAAAGTAATTCCAGAGTCCCCTGGACCCAAAAGTCAGTGCTATGAGAAACCCTATGCCATGGTTCTCAGTGCACAGGCAAGGCTGAAAAAGCATTAGTTCACCAATCAGTGTGGATTGGCTTGTTGCATTCTGATCTTCCTCACACTCATCTTTTGAAGCAGCAAGAACCTGGCCTCTGACCAAGTGTTGGCTCCCTGGGAGTTACTTCAGAATGCAGAAAGAAATCTGGTTCAGACTTGGAACTCTTTTCCAAATATGGGTCCAAGTGGAAATATGGTTGTGCTTGAGGCACAAAACATGGCTTGCGCTCAGTACCATCACAACCCCATCAGATTTTGTTCATACGTGTTGCACTCAGCCAAGGAAGTACTCAGGTATGCATCATTTAAAGTGCACCTGGCACCATTTCATGATACAAAAGATCTTGACCTCCTTAATTTTGTAACAGATTGTAAAAGACTTCATGAGAGGTCTTCTAAGGACATTTCTGTTGAAATGTCATTCACATGTACCTTGGGAACTGAATATGATTGCTAAGCCGAGTTATGTCAGCACAGTTTGAACCGATGCATAGATTAGATTTGGAGTACTTCACATGGAAAATGTGCTTCTACTAGCCTTGGCATCCACACAAGTGGACTCATTCAAGGATTTACAGTCAAGAAACCTTTCCTTCTATTTATCACGGACATGGCTACATTAGGAACAAACCAAACATGCACGCCAATGATGCCCCACAATTTCATTTTAATGCGACTGTGGTGCTTCTTTCATTTTTCCCAGTCCATTTTCAGAGCACTCTCTAGATTTTTGCAGGTGCTTGTAACTCTACATTGATTGGGCCAAGAGCTTCAAAGCTTCTTTTGAATAGAGACCTCTAACCACAGATTCCTCGGCTTAGATTATTCCTCAGGCATCAGATTGGATCTGGAAAAACTTTGAAACATTACCCCTTTTTGCTGGGAGGTTGCTCCTGTGGGTCTGAACTGGCATCGTCCACACCGGATGTGACATGCATGATTTTTCCTCAAAGTTTGGTGGTTTTCTGTCACATCTGCACCAGATTGCCAGGGACATGTCCCCCCAAAGTAGGGCAAGGTTTAAGCCTTGTCAGCAGTTTCACCAGCAAATGTCTGTCACTGATTCCCAAGTGGTGTGTCTCTGGTGCATGAGGTCGTCTCTCGACTCTGTAACCTGCAGTGAGTGTACCCAGATGCATCCAAAAGCCATCCAGGAGCAGGAGGTGAAGCTTTTCATTACCCGACACGCAAGATCCCTCGCTGATCGAAGTCACAGGGATGGGACCATTCTCAGTCCTGTGACCGGTCCCCAGAGGACTTGTCATCCAGGTCCCATTCTTCAGTAAGTCGCACAAGAAGAAAAAGAAGAAGTCCATGCAGGGTTCTTCCCCATCATGCCACTCCAAGTCTGTCAACAAGGGTGTGAAGACTGTGCCACCAGGACCCGCTCCCAAAGTCATTCAGCAGAGCAGGTTCCTGATTCTGCCTCGTGCCAGCCCACATTTCCTGGGCCCAGGACCACTCCCACTCAGATTCAGGAGTTCCAGGAGGCTATGATGTGGCTGATTGCACAGCAAATTCCCTCTGGAGCGCTTTGGGCCCCAGGTGGTCAAAAGATCTGCTGGGACCTCCATGGAACTATTGACCCTCTGAGTCCAGATGTGTGCCAATGTCAGCACGGTTGCTATTCCTGGCACCATGTCCCACGCCTGGGTGTGATCCATTGACACCAATGCCAAGTTTACCTGCACTGCATGTCCCTGCTGGGGTCTGTCTGACACTGAAGTGGCACAGCATCGACCTATTCAGAGACCGAGCTTGACATTTGTTTCTGCTCACTAATCTTTCTGATACTGACACTGTTGCCCTTAAATGGAGCAAGTAACAGTTTATTCGTGACATTTTTGGCACGATTCAGATAATAGCAGGTAGGATGCCGGAGATTACATCACTCTGGCATATCACAACAACAATTGGTAAGATGAGGTACAGGAGGCGAATGGATTAGACGCTTCCCCTGTCTCTTTCTTATTTTCTCCCCCGGGCCCAGCCACTACAGGTACTGCATCATTTGCTATGGTGATCCATAGAGCTGCTGTCATTCTTGACCTCCAGCTTTATAAACATTTGTTGCCGGAGGTCTTGCAACCAACACAAACCTCCATGGAGCCACTTCTGACTTTTAATGAAGCGTTAACTAATACCCTTCAGAATACCTAGTTTAAACCTAGTCAACCACCAAATTTGCACATCGTCACCGTCCTGCACTGGGGGATCTGGATTTTCTTACCCAACATCTTTCCCTAGAGTGTCTGGTGGTGGAGGCTTTAGCAAACGCAGTTAATCCTTTCCCTTTCGCGTCACTGGATAGGGAATCTAAATGCCTTGACACTGTTGGGCACAAGGTTTTCTCATCCACTAGTCTTTCCCTTCCTGTCTGTTGAGCAGGTTCTCCTATGTGCTGTTGAACTCTGTTGCCCAAGTCCTTCCTGTGGTGTCTGAGGAAGCTCATGCTATCCTTTCCCAGGCCATGCAGGACGGCTGTGATGTGGTGAAGTTTTCTAACTGCTGCAACCTTGATACTATGGAGTCCTTGGGCCAGCTATTGCATCCAGTGTTGGTAGCCGACTACATGCTTGGGTGCGCTCCACTGGCTTTTCGGGGGACATCCATGTTAGGGAAGACTTTTACAACCCTCCCTGGAGCAATGAAAGAAAACCACTAGACACAGCAGTAACCCAGGAACAGATGAAATTTATTTTCAGATATCAAGGCTTGTGGGATACTGAGGAAGAAGGTAGAGTACACAATGGTGCTCTCAGACCCCTTCTCCCAAAGTTTCTTTGATGTGTCCCAGGTTGGCAGCTGAATCTGCCACTTCTTGCCAGAGCGGCAGGCCATTATCTTGGATGAGTGGGTGTTGCAAATCGTTATTTGGGGTTATGCCCTCTGCTACCATGCCACTACGGCAGACAGAGGACCAACCGTCCCTTTTACAACAGGAAGTGCAGGCTATTTTGGCCAATGGAGCTATAAAGATGGTGCAGACAGCGGAACTAGTTCGTGATTGTTATTCCGGCTACTCACAGGTGCCGAAAAAGTACGCAGGGCTCCGTCCAATTCTAAATCTTTGCCCTCTTAATCCCTTCCAGTGGAAGGAAAAAATTCAAGATGCTAGCCTCAGCTCAGGTTTTGTCTGCCCTCAATCCTGGAGAGTGGAGGATAGCGTTGGACATGCAGGATGCTTATTTTCATATTCCTGTCCTGCAGACCCACAGGCGTTACCTGCGATTCTCAGTGGGCCAGGAGCATTTCCAGTTTACTGTGTTCCCTTTGGGCCTTACCAGCACCCCTCACATGCTAATTGAAGTGTCAACAGTGGTTGCAACTCCTCTTTGGAGTTTGGGGGTCCCTTTTCCCCAACCGTGATGACTGGATGCTTTCCCCAGGTGGTCGTCATCCACCTCCAGACTATGGCAAATCTCCTCAAATTGTTGGGGATTGACTGTAAACATGCTGAAGTCATAGCTGACTCCTTCACAGACCCTCCCTGTCATTGAAGCCATTTTGAACACAGTGCAGATTTGCACCTATCCCTGGGAGGGAGAGTCCAAGACATTTGGGCTATGTTCCTGATATTTTAACAAGGGTGAGATTGTGGACCCAGTGCCAGGAGGCCCTGCGCTTCTGGACGTGGCTGGAGGGCCAAGAAATGTTCCCATTGGTACAGCACCTTCAGGATCTTTGAATACCAGGACACACCAACTCAGTCGTTGACGCCAAGCTGATCATGAATGGTGGTTAGATCTGGAGGTAACAAAAGATTTGTTCAGCGCATGGAGAAAACCTTGGCCGATCTGTTTGCAACCACTGGGAACGTGCAATGTCATTGCTTCTGCGCATTGGAATTTTCAAAGTAGCTCTTGCTTTGAGATGCATTCCATGTCGAGTGAAACTCAAGACTCCTGTATGCTTTTCTGTCAATACCACTACTGCACCCAGTTCTGAAGAAGATCGAGAAACACTGAGCCCAAGTCATCCTGGTGGGTCCGAACTGGGGAATGAGAGTTTGGTATCATGAACTCCTGAACCTGATCATCTGTCCTCCAATGGGGCTGCTTCTTCAGGAAAGCCTCCTGTCGCAACAAGAGGGCAGAGTGCTGCACCCAAACCTGCGTCCACCTACTTCCATGCTTGGAGATGGAACGATGGTAGATTTGTTTTTTTTACCCTCCCTCCAGATATTGTGGGAGACAGGCATCCCTCTTCCAAATGTGCATACCCTGTCGCTGGGAGAAGTTGGTGGTCTGGTGCTCAACCAATCAGGTTGAACCCCTTCATGCCAAATTGTTTGAGGTTTTGTTGTTTGTGGTGTCTTTGATCCAAGAAGCTCTTGGTTTGGGCACAGTAGAAAGGTTATCTGTTGGCTGTGTTGGCTTTCTTGGGATTGTCGGTCCGGCCTCCTTTTTTAAGTCTCCAATGATGTTGCCTTTTCTTAGGGCTACAACATTTGTTTCTCTGCTCACATTTTGTCATGCCCCAGTGGGACCTGAATTTGGTTTTGGTCTTACTCGTGTTCCCTGTTTGAAACCTTGCATAGCTGTTCCCTTAGTTTGCTTACCCTTAAGACAGTTTTCTTAGTGGCTATGACATCGGCCCAGAGGGCGAGCGAATTTCAGGCCTTCTCTTTTAATCCTCCTTTTACTACCTTCTATTCAGTCAAATGCATCCTTCTTGCTGAAGGTGGTGACACCTATTCACGTTGGTCAAACTATCACCCTACCGTAGTTCTTTGCTCCACGCCACCCCTCTAAAGCGGAGGAGCGTCTCCATTGCCTGGACCCGAAGAGGGCCTTGAGCTTCTGTATTGACCGGACTAAACACCACCAAGTGAATTACCAGCTCTTTATCCAGTTCATGGATAAGAAGAAAGGCTGAGCAGTGCAGATTCAGATCATCTCCTGCTTGTCAAAGAAGGAAGCTCCTGAGGGTTTGCGGGCTCATTTGAACAGAGCCAAGGCTGCTCCTACCACGGTGGCCATTTGACAGTCTCCAATGTGGATGTCACTCCATAGGTTCACGAAGCACTCCTACCTGGACTGTCAAGTCCGGCATGACAAGCACTTTGCCAGTTTGGTACTCCAGGACTTTCTGGTATGAGCCAGTTCAGAGTCACCTCCTGGGGTGTACGGCTGTGATATTTATGCTAAGGTGAAGAATCTGCAGTTAGAAGTTCAATCAGAAGAACAAGTTACTTACCTTTGGTATCTCCTCTTCTGGCAGAGACCAACTAAAGATTCCATATTGACCGACCCATCTTCTCTATTCTGTGAACTGGACTCTTACACCTAAAAAGACCTTTAAGGTATCTGCATACTGGTCAAGACCATTTTTTTTGTTTATGGCACTGCATCTGCAGGTGTGGAAGCATCACAAAAACAACTGATGTCAGCACGCATCACGCACATCACATCTGGTGCGGATGACGACCGCAGGCGCCAACTCCCTGCAGGCAGGATTATTGATTAAAACATTTTCCAGATCCAGTATGCTGGTCAAGCAATATTCTAAGGCGAGGAATCTGTGGTTACATAGTCTACCAGAAAATGCATTACAGAAAGCAAGTAACTAGTTTGATCTACTCTCTCTTTAAACAATCTTGAAGGGAGTGGATTGTCAATTCATAAACCCGTGCACAGCAAGATAGATCAGTAAATTGAAGCCACTTACAAGAAAACTAATATTCGTGCAACAAGATGCAGGCCATCTACAACGATGTTGCATGCATTTGTGCCACTCAGTGAAATCTGTTGTGCCACGACTTGAATGAGCAGGCACATGTTAACCAAATGCTAAATGCCTGGACCTCAATAAAGCAGCAGATTCTTCAGTGTGCCAAGCAGTTGTGAGCAACCTTTTCCAAGGAAAGAGAAACTGCTTATCACGTGATAACTGATTGCTACTATGATTCAAGCATGTGAGTCTGAAAGATTCAGTGCTGATAAAGAAATAGGTTACTTACCTTTAACTACAGGCCTCTAATGTTAGTATCGTTCATTAATATGCATACGATCCTTCATGCGCCATGGTCAGAGGCTTACTTGTTGCATACTCTTTTACTCCTGTGCTATGAAATAAAAGCCGTGATAGCCTCTAGGGGAGTGAAGTGCTCAACACATTCACCTCCGTGGCTAGATTTTGAGCCTTTACAATGGGGTGACGTGTACATAAATAAATGTTTTCTCTTGACCTCTGTGGCGCAGTGGTATTCACCAGCATGTTGGTAGACAAAGTCGATCACAACAAACATATTCAAAATTAAAATATACTTCATTTTTTATTGCGATCCAAGGTAATGCTGAAAATAATTACCATCAAAATGCAACCATATGTAATAAGAATAATGGAAGGTTTTTAGCTAAAAACATTGTAAGTTCCGTTTTACATGTATTTTTTTCTTTTGTCTTGCATGAAAATACAGTAGGTTTCCATTTCATAAAATCGGTATACAAGTTCTGTTTCTTTTGTCCCGCAATATCTTGTCCGGTATTATATTAAATGGCAATTTGCATCACACTTTACATTTTATGAATTACATAGGGTTCAGCATGGTGTTTAGGTGTATCATTTATCTTTAATGCGAAACAGAGATTTACACCTTACAATGTAAGACCCTCAATAAGCTAGGTCATTCGGAGTCACAAAAATAAAAATACGTATTCGTCCACATAGCAATAGTCGCAATGCAGGCAACTTCATCACAGTCCTTTGCCCGCTTGTCAGAAATACGTTACCACCCACTCTGTACCACCAAGCGCCACAAGGTATGCTCACTGACTGTCATGTCAAGACAGCATGTGGTAACCAGGTCTGAAATGACAGCCTGACAGTGAGGAAGACAACAGATTAGTAGGTCGTTTTGGGTAAGCAGACCAATTAAGTCGTCTGCCCGAGAAAAAGAAGGAGGGCGGAGCATGCAGGCAGCTTAAGGAGCCAATGAGGTAACCGTATTGTGAAGGGACCCGTAGTAATACGGCCGGAGATGCACGTCCCCAGGGCATGGCAGCATCCCCTCAAGGAGAAAGTACTTTGATCATAGATCCTTGCAGTTTAAGTTTGCCCTCACAGGCAGAGTAGGGAGGTAGACTAATTCAGTCAGCCATAGATAACTTGCAAATTCCAAGTCAAGTGCATAGAAGCCATTGCAGTGGTGAGAGAACTGTCCTGCCCTATGAAAGGACGAAGGCATTCTTGGGTTATAAGCTCCCCTTTACCAGAGTGCTAGGAGTAAGCTCAGAAGAACTCGGGTCTGTGCCAAAGATATATTTCTACAGTACCCAAAGTGGACATCAAGAGCTTCTCTCCAGCCACAGAATTGACCCCTCCTCACCCAACATGGCAGATGCCAAGTGATCTCCCCGCATATCATTGGAGATGTGTCTGAAGTGTACTATCCTTCTTCCATCCCCACTCCCTCCGTTGTAAAGGACTCTAACCGAGAGAGGAGTTTGTCGAAGGTGTAAATATGACCAAATAGCAGTGACATAGTCTTTCTTCACCTGTTATGAGATAAAGGGGTGGCGGGTGCTATGCCAATTTGTTCTCTCCGTTTCATCCTTGATTTAGGGGATCTTCCCAGGTCCTTCTGATGTCTGGGTTTACTCCTTCCCAAGAGACATCAAATAATTTCACACTTTGTGAAATTTTTGCAAAACACAGATTACCTTTTTTATTTTGAATTCCTGGTGGCACTGCTTCCTAACAGACATCAAAGCATTTGTCACCTTTTAAAATGCAGGCCTGGCCTGATACCAAGCCAGCACATACTTGATAAACATCATGCAGTTTCACCATAAAAATGTAAGTATCGTAAAGGAAGTTACAGGCTCTCTATTCTACGTATGAAAGCAGTTAGGTGTAAGGCCTTTTCTTGAGGTGCTGTGGGAGTTCGAAGTTACTAACATTATTTCTGTGTTGTCATTTGTCATTTACCGTTGGTGTCCCAATGCTACCAATATTTTCCCACTCTTAAATAAATAAACCAAATTATTCCCTTTGAGAACCTGATTCTCCAGGAATGACAAAAGCAAGCAGTGAAGATTTTCTCCTCTAGGAGGTGATAGAGATGAGAAACTCAGATACAGCTAGGCCCAGTAATTAACACTAAGAAAACCCAAGGGGTCGTTTAGAGTTTAGCAGACAGGGGCACTGCTGTATATTAGTTTGCTGCCCCATTTCAGCAGAACCGAAGGGTTTCCAACGCCAGAACCTGGCTCTGCTGGTTCTACAGTGTGACACCTTTGACATAATGCTCTGTCAGCCAACGGTTCTGTGTCTCAATGGTCTAATTCTGTGGGTTACAATGGAAAACTCGGTAATCTGTAACCCTAGCTATTGAGTTTCTTATACATTTTTCCCAAAATCCCCTGCATTCAAAAACACGTAAATTAGTTAGCAAAGTTTCCGCCCAAGTACATGGAGTGCTAAGAGCACCAAGAGTCTGGGTGTTCAGTACTGGAGGGCATGTAGACAATTAGTAATCAATGTCCAGGCAGGATACATTTTATCTCAAGATCAGTTAAGAAACCTGTCTCAAAGTTTTTTTTAAAGACAGCAACAGATGTAATGCTGGGCAAGCACCTAGAACAGGTTTCCCAGGGGTCACGTTTTCTCGTGGTGAGCGCACCCATTTAACTAGGATCACCCTCTGGACCCTACAACCTCACCAGTTCCCACCGGAAGTTAGCATTAAGGGAACAACTGCATCTCTAAAACTTACTGCTCAATTACGAGTTTGACAGGGGTCCCAAAAAGACCACTGCACCGACAGTCTCCAGACCACCATATTACGATGTATGCAGACTGAACCACCATCTGCCAACCCAAATGGCTGCCCGTAGCTGTGCAGAGCCTGTGATCTTGGCGGTGCTTACTCTGTGGCTGTCATGGCTGCAAGGAACCGCCAAACCCATTACAATAACACAGTCTACGTGGCAATCTCTGGGGCATTCAGCTGCCGCTGCAATACGCATTCAGGAAAGCAACAGACAAGTGCCCATTGGATGGATTCAAAACCACACAACTGACATACATTGGCTCAGTGGACCTGCAAATCACACTATAAAACATACCCCTTCCCAGATCATGGTTCCTTTCATCTACACTGTAAGAAAGAGACCAGAGACCACCGTTTTACTCCTCAGTGATAGATAAGGGACCCCTTGTTAGAAATGGGGTTTCTGGTTGGCTAGGGTATGCACCTCAGCCAGGAAGAACTCACCACTCTAGTCAGGACGAGGGAGCTATACAACTAAAATAACCCCTGCTCCCTCCCTTGGTAGCTTGGCATGAGCAGTCAGGCTTATCCCAGAGGCAATGTGTGAAGCATTTGCAAAACACACATAACACCAGTGACACGATAAATACACCACAAAGGATACTTTACAGCCAGGGCATACCCGGCGCGGGTCCCGGGCTCACTGTGCCACTGGATTCAAGCTAGCCTGGCTGATGAGGAGTGAAACCCCGAAACCGGTCCCAGGATGCTTGTTTCCGGTCCAGGGAGAACCTGGCCTGGCAGTTCGGGCTGGACTGTTCCCATGAGGAACAGGGTCAAGACTGATTTGCATATGGCTGGGTTCAAACTGGGGTGGCATGGTGAGCTAAATAATGGATGGATTAAACCCAGATCTGTGACTAGGGGTAAATGTTTGATTGGTTCCGCATTCCGTCCATCCAGTTACGCTATCCCACAGCGTTTGTGATTTGCTTTGCTTTTGCTGCCCTAAGTGCGCCGGGTATGCCCAGACGTGGGTCCCGGGCTCACTGTGCCACTGGATTCAAGCTAGCCTGGCGGATGAGGGGTGAAACCCCGAAACCGGTCCCAGGATGCTTGTTTCCGGTCCAGGGAGAACCTGGCCTGGCAGTTCGGGCTGGACTGTTCCCATGAGGAACAGGGTCAAGACTGATTTGCATATGGCTGGGTTCAAACTGGGGTGGCATGGTGAGCTAAATAATGGATGGATTAAACCCAGATCTGTGACTGGGGGTGAATGTTTGATTGGTTCCGCATTCCGTCCATCCAGTTACGCTATCCCACAGCGTTTGTGTTTTGCTTTGCTTTTGCTGCCCTAAGTGTTCCGGGTATGCCCAGACGTGGGTCCCGGGCTCACTGTGCCACTGGATTCAAGCTAGCCTGGCTGATGAGGGGTGAAACCCCGAAACCGGTCCCAGGATGCTTGTTTCCGGTCCAGGGAGAACCTGGCCTGGCAATTCGGGCTGGACTGTTCCCATGAGGAACAAGGTCAAGACTGATTTGCATATGGCTGGGTTCAAACTGGGGTGGCATGGTGAGCTAAATAATGGATGGATTAAACCCAGATCTGTGACTGGGGGTGAATGTTTGATTGGTTCCGCATTCCGTCCATCCAGTTACGCTATCCCACAGCGTTTGTGTTTTGCTTTGCTTTTGCTGCCCTAAGTGCGCCGGGTATGCCCAGACGTGGGTCCCGGGCTCACTGTGCCACTGGATTCAAGCTAGCCTGGCTGATGAGGGGTGAAACCCCGAAACCGGTCCCAGGATGCTTGTTTCCGGTCCAGGGAGAACCTGGCCTGGCAGTTCGGGCTGGACTGTTCCCATGAGGAACAGGGTCAAGACTGATTTGCATATGGCTGGGTTCAAACTGGGGTGGCATGGTGAGCTAAATAATGGATGGATTAAACCTAGATCTGTGACTGGGGGTGAATGTTTGATTGGTTCCGCATTCCGTCCATCCAGTTACGCTATCCCACAGCGTTTGTGTTTTGCTTTGCTTTTGCTGCCCTAAGTACGCCGGGTATGCCCAGACGTGGGTCCCGGGCTCACTGTGCCACTGGATTCAAGCTAGCCTGGCTGATGAGGGGTGAAACCCCGAAACCGGTCCCAGGATACTTGTTTCCGGTCCAGGGAGAACCTGGCCTGGCAGTTCGGGCTGGACTGTTCCCATGAGGAACAGGGTCAAGACTGATTTGCATATGGCTGGGTTCAAACTGGGGTGGCATGGTGAGCTAAATAATGGATGGATTAAACCCAGATCTGTGACTGGGGGTGAATGTTTGATTGGTTCCGCATTCCGTCCATCCAGTTACGCTATCCCACAGCGTTTGTGTTTTGCTTTGCTTTTGCTGCCCTAAGTGCGCCGGGTATGCCCAGACGTTGGTCCCGGGCTCACTGTGCCACTGGATTCAAGCTAGCCTGGCTGATGAGGGGTGAAACCCCGAAACCGGTCCCAGGATGCTTGTTTCCGGTCCAGGGAGAACCTGGCCTGGCAGTTCGGGCTGGAATGTCCCATGAGGAACAGGGTCAAGACTGATTTGCATATGGCTGGGTTCAAACTGGGGTGGCATGGTGAGCTAAATAATGGATGGATTAAACCCAGATCTGTGACTGGGGGTGAATGTTTGATTGGTTCTGCATTCCGTCCATCCAGTTAAGCTATCCCACAGCGTTTGTGTTTTGCTTTGCTTTTGCTGCCCTAAGTGCGCCGGGTATGCCCAGACGTAGGTCCCGGGCTCACTGTGCCACTGGATTCAAGCTAGATTGGCTGATGAGGGGTGAAACCCCGAAACCGGTCCCAGGATGCTTGTTTCCGGTCCAGGGAGATCCTGGCCTGGCAGTTCGGGCTGGACTGTTCCCATGAGGAACAGGGTCAAGACTGATTTGCATATGGCTGGGTTGAAACTGGGGTGGCATGGTGAGCTAAATAATGGATGGCTTAAACCCAGATCTGTGACTGGGGGTGAATGTTTGATTGGTTCCGCATTCCGTCCATCCAGTTACGCTATCCCACAGCATTTGTGTTTTGCTTTGCTTTTGCTGCCCTAAGTGCGCCGGGTATGCCCAGACGTGGGTCCCGGGCTCACTGTGCCACTGGATTCAAGCTAGCCTGGCTGATCAGGGGTGAAACCCCGAAACCGGTCCCAGGATGCTTGTTTCCGGTCCAGGGAGAACCTGGCCTGGCAGTTCGGGCTGGACTGTTCCCATGAGGAACAGGGTCAAGACTGATTTGCATATGGCTGGGTTCAAACTGGGGTGGCATGGTGAGCTAAATAATGGATGGATTAAACCTAGATCTGTGACTGGGGGTGAATGTTTGATTGGTTCCGCATTCCGTCCATCCAGTTACGCTATCCCACAGCGTTAGACGTGGGTCCCGGGCTCACTGTGCCACTAGATTCAAGCTAGCCTGGCTGATGAGGGGTGAAACCCCGAAACCGGTCCCAGGATGCTTGTTTCCGGTCCAGGGAGAACCTGGCCTGGCAGTTCGGGCTGGACTGTTCCCATGAGGAACAGGGTCAAGACTGATTTGCATATGGCTGGGTTCAAACTGGGGTGGCATGGTGAGCTAAATAATGGATGGATTAAACCCAGATCTGTGACTGGGGGTGAATGTTTGATTGGTTCCGCATTCCGTCCATCCAGTTAGGCTATCCCACAGCGTTTGTGTTTTGCTTTGCTTTTGCTGCCCTAAGTGCGCCGGGTATGCCCAGACGTGGGTCCCGGGCTCACTGTGCCACTGGATTCAAGCTAGCCTGGCTGATGAGGGGTGAAACCCCGAAACCGGTCCCAGGATGCTTGTTTCCTGTCCAGGGAGAACCTGGCCTGGCAGTTCGGGCTGGACTGTTCCCATGAGGAACAGGGTCAAGACTGATTTGCATATGGCTGGGTTCAAACTGGGGTGGCATGGTGAGCTAAATAATGGATGGATTAAACCCAGATCTGTGACTGGGGGTGAATGTTTGATTGGTTCCGCATTCCGTCCATCCAGTTACGCTATCCCACAGCGTTTGTGTTTTGCTTTGCTTTTGCTGCCCTAAGTGCGCCGGGTATGCCCAGACGTGGGTCCCGGGCTCACTGTGCCACTGGATTCAAGCTAGCCTGGCTGATGAGGGGTGAAACCCCGAAACCGGTCCCAGGATGCTTGTTTCCGGTCCAGGGAGAACCTGGCCTGGCAGTTCGGGCTGGACTGTTCCCATGAGGAACAGGGTCAAGACTGATTTGCATATGGCTGGGTTCAAACTGGGGTGGCATGGTGAGCTAAATAATGGATGGATTAAACCTAGATCTGTGACTGGGGGTGAATGTTTGATTGGTTCCGCATTCCGTCCATCCAGTTACGCTATCCCACAGTGTTTGTGTTGTGCTTTGCTTTTGCTGCCCTAAGTGCGCCGGGTATGCCCAGACGTGGGTCCCGGGCTCACTGTGCCACTGGATTCAAGCTAGCCTGGCTGATGAGGGGTGAAACCCCGAAACCGGTCCCAGGATGCTTGTTTCCGGTCCAGGGAGAACCTGGCCTGGCAGTTCGGGCTGGACTGTTCCCATGAGGAACAGGGTCAAGACTGATTTGCATATGGCTGGGTTCAAACTGGGGTGGCATGGTGAGCTAAATAATGGATGAATTAAACCCAGATCTGTGACTGGGGGTGAATGTTTGATTGGTTCTGCATTCCGTCCATCCAGTTACGCTATCCCACAGCGTTTGTGTTTTGCTTTGCTTTTGCTGCCCTAAGTGCGCCGGGTATGCCCAGACGTGGGTCCCGGGCTCACTGTGCCACTGGATTCAACCTAGCCTGGCTGATGAGGGGTGAAACCCCGAAACCGGTCCCAGGATGCTTGTTTCCGGTCCAGGGAGATCCTGGCCTGGCAGTTCGGGCTGGACTGTTCCAATGAGGAACAGGGTCAAGACTGATTTGCATATGGCTGGGTTCAAACTGGGGTGGCATGGTGAGCTAAATAATGGATGGATTAAACCCAGATCTGTGACTGGGGGTGAATGTTTGATTGGTTCCGCATTCCGTCCATCCAGTTACGCTATCCCACAGCATTTGTGTTTTGCTTTGCTTTTGCTGCCCTAAGTGCGCCGGGTATGCCCAGACGTGGGTCCCGGGCTCACTGTGCCACTGGATTCAAGCTAGCCTTGCTGATGAGGGGTGAAACCCCGAAACCGGTCCCAGGATGCTTGTTTCCGGTCCAGGGAGAACCTGGCCTGGCAGTTCGGGCTGGACTGTTCCCATGAGGAACAGGGTCAAGACTGATTTGCATATGGCTGGGTTCAAACTGGGGTGGCATGGTGAGCTAAATAATGGATGGATTAAACCCAGATCTGTGACTGGGGGTGAATGTTTGATTGGTTCCGCATTCCGTCCATCCAGTTACGCAATCCCACAGCGTTTGTGTTTTGCTTTGCTTTTGCTGCCCTAAGTGCGCCGGGTATGCCCAGACGTGGGTCCCGGGCTCACTGTGCCACTGGATTCAAGCTAGCCTGGCTGATGAGGGGTGAAACCCTGAAACCGGTCCCAGGATGCTTGTTTCCGGTCCAGGGAGAACCTGGCCTGGCAGTTCGGGCTGGAATGTCCCATGAGCAACAGGGTCAAGACTGATTTGCATATGGCTGGGTTCAAACTGGGGTGGCATGGTGAGCTAAATAATGGATGGATTAAACCCAGATCTGTGACTGGGGGTGAATGTTTGATTGGTTCCGCATTCCGTCCATCCAGTTAGGCTATCCCACAGCGTTTGTGTTTTGCTTTGCTTTTGCTGCCCTAAGTGCGCCGGGTATGCCCAGACGTGGGTCCCGGGCTCACTGTGCCACTGGATTCAAGCTAGCCTGGCTGATGAGGGGTGAAACCCCGAAACCGGTCCCAGGATGCTATTTTCCTGTCCAGGGAGAACCTGGCCTGGCAGTTCGGGCTGGACTGTTCCCATGAGGAACAGGGTCAAGACTGATTTGCATATGGCTGGGTTCAAACTGGGGTGGCATGGTGAGCTAAATAATGGATGGATTAAACCCAGATCTGTGACTGGGGGTGAATGTTTTATTGGTTCCGCATTCCGTCCATCCAGTTACGCTATCCCACAGCGTTTGTGTTTTGCTTTGCTTTTGCTGCCCTAAGTGCGCCGGGTATGCCCAGACGTGGGTCCCGGGCTCACTGTGCCACTGGATTCAAGCTAGCCTGGCTGATGAGGGGTGAAACCCCGAAACCGGTCCCAGGATGCTTGTTTCCGGTCCAGGGAGAACCTGGCCTGGCAGTTCGGGCTGGACTGTTCCCATGAGGAACAGGGTCAAGACTGATTTGCATATGGCTGGGTTCAAACTGGGGTGGCATGGTGAGCTAAATAATGGATGGATTAAACCTAGATCTGTGACTGGGGGTGAATGTTTGATTGGTTCCGCATTCCGTCCATCCAGTTACGCTATCCCACAGTGTTTGTGTTGTGCTTTGCTTTTGCTGCCCTAAGTGCGCCTGGTATGCCCAGACGTGGGTCCCGGGCTCACTGTGCCACTGAATTCAAGCTACCCTGGCTGATGAGGGGTGAAACCCCGAAACCGGTCCCAGGATGCTTGTTTCCGGTCCAGGGAGAACCTGGCCTGGCAGTTCGGGCTGGACTGTTCCCATGAGGAACAGGGTCAAGACTGATTTGCATATGGCTGGGTTCAAACTGGGGTGGCATGGTGAGCTAAATAATGGATGGATTAAACCCAGATCTGTGACTGGGGGTGAATGTTTGATTGGTTCCGCATTCCGTCCATCCAGTTACGCTATCCCACAGCGTTTGTGTTTTGCTTTGCTTTTGCTGCCCTAAGTGCGCCGGGTATGCCCAGACGTGGGTCCCGGGCTCACTGTGCCACTGGATTCAACCTAGCCTGGCTGATGAGGGGTGAAACCCCGAAACCGGTCCCAGGATGCTTGTTTCCGGTCCAGGGAGATCCTGGCCTGGCAGTTCGGGCTGGACTGTTCCCATGAGGAACAGGGTCAAGACTGATTTGCATATGGCTGGGTTCAAACTGGGGTGGCATGGTGAGCTAAATAATGGATGGATTAAACCCAGATCTGTGACTGGGGGTGAATGTTTGATTGGTTCCGCATTCCGTCCATCCAGTTACGCTATCCCACAGCATTTGTGTTTTGCTTTGCTTTTGCTGCCCTAAGTGCGCCGGGTATGCCCAGACGTGGTTCCCGGGCTCACTGTGCCACTGGATTCAAGCTAGCCTTGCTGATGAGGGGTGAAACCCCGAAACCGGTCCCAGGATGCTTGTTTCCGGTCCAGGGAGAACCTGGCCTGGCAGTTCGGGCTGGACTGTTCCCATGAGGAACAGGGTCAAGACTGATTTGCATATGGCTGGGTTCAAACTGGGGTGGCATGGTGAGCTAAATAATGGATGGATTAAAACCAGATCTGTGACTGGGGGTGAATGTTTGATTGGTTCCGCATTCCGTCCATCCAGTTACGCTATCCCACAGCGTTTGTGTTTTGCTTTGCTTTTGCTGCCCTAAGTGCGCCGGGTATGCCCAGACGTGGGTCCCGGGCTCACTGTGCCACTGGATTCAAGCTAGATTGGCTGATGAGGGGTGAAACCCCGAAACCGGTCCCAGGATGCTTGTTTCCGGTCCAGGGAGATCCTAGCCTGGCAGTTCGGCTGTACTGTTCCCATGAGGAACAGGGTCAAGACTGATTTGTATATGGCTGGGTTCAAACTGGGGTGGCATGGTGAGCTAAATAATGGATGGATTAAACCCAGATCTGTGACTGGGGGGTGAATGTTTGATTGGTTCCGCATTCCGTCCATCCAGTTACGCTATCCCACAGCATTTGTGTTTTGCTTTGCTTTTGCTGCCCTAAGTGCGCCGGGTATGCCCAGACGTGGGTCCCGGGCTCACTGTGCCACTGGATTCAAGCTAGCCTGGCTGATGAGGGGTGAAACCCCGAAACCGGTCCCAGGATGCTTGTTTCCGGTCCAGGGAGATCCTGGCCTGGCAGTTTGGGCTGGACTGTTCCCATGAGGAACAGGGTCAAGACTGATTTGCATATGGCTGGGTTCAAACTGGCGTGGCATGGTGAGCTAAATAATGGATGGATTAAACCCAGATCTGTGACTGGGGGTGAATGTTTGATTGGTTCCGCATTCCGTCCATCCAGTTACGCTATCCCACAGCATTTGTGTTTTGCTTTGCTTTTGCTGCCCTAAGTGCGCCGGGTATGCCCAGACGTGGGTCCCGGGCTCACTGTGCCACTGGATTCAAGCTAGCCTGGCTGATGAGGGGTGAAACCCCGAAACCGGTCCCAGGATGCTTGTTTCCGGTCCAGGGAGAACCTGGCCTGGCAGTTCAGGCTGGACTGTTCCCATGAGGAACAGGGTCAAGACTGATTTGCATATGGCTGGGTTCAAACTGGGGTGGCATGGTGACCTAAATAATGGATGGATTAAACCTAGATCTGTGACTGGGGGTGAATGTTTGATTGGTTCCGCATTCCGTCCATCCAGTTACGCTATCCCACAGCGTTTGTGTTTTGCTTTGCTTTTGCTGCCCTAAGTGCGCCGGGTATGCCCAGACGTGGGTCCCGGGCTCACTGTGCCACTGGATTCAAGCTAGCCTGGCTGATGAGGGGTGAAACCCCGAAACCGGTCCCAGGATGCTTGTTTCCGGTCCAGGGAGAACCTGGCCTGGCAGTTCGGGCTGGACTGTTCCCATGAGGAACAGGGTCAAGACTGATTTGCATATGGCTGGGTTCAAACTGGGGTGGCATGGTGAGCTAAATAATGGATGGATTAAACCCAGATCTGTGACTGGGGGTGAATGTTTGATTGGTTCCGCATTCCGTCCATCCAGTTACGCTATCCCACAGCGTTTGTGTTTTGCTTTGCTTTTGCTGCCCTAAGTGCGCCGGGTATGCCCAGACGTGGGTCCCGGGCTCACTGTGCCACTGGATTCAAGCTAGCCTGGCTGATGAGGGGTGAAACCCTGAAACCGGTCACAGGATGCTTGTTTCCGGTCCAGGGAGAACCTGGCCTGGCAGTTCAGGCTGGACTGTTCCCATGAGGAACAGGGTCAAGACTGATTTGCATATGGCTGGGTTCAAACTGGGGTGGCATGGTGAGCTAAATAATGGATGGATTAAACCCAGATCTGTGACTGGGGGTGAATGTTTGATTGGTTCCGCATTCCGTCCATCCAGTTACGCTATCCCACAGCGTTTGTGTTTTGCTTTGCTTTTGCTGCCCTAAGTGTTCCAGGTATGCCCAGACGTGGGTCCCGGGCTCACTGTGCCACTGGATTCAAGCTAGCCTGGCTGATGAGGGGTGAAACCCCGAAACCGGTCTCATGAGGCTTGTTTCCGGTCCAGGGAGAACCTGGCCTGGCAGTTCGGGCTGGACTGTTCTCATGAGGAACAGGGTCAAGACTGATTTGCGTATGGCTGGGTTCAAACTGGGGTGGCATGGTGAGCTAAATAATGGATGGATTAAACCCAGATCTGTGACTGGGGGTGAATGTTTGATTGGTTCCGCATTCCGTCCATCCAGTTAGGCTATCCTACAGCGTTTGTGTTTTGTTTTGCTTTTGCTGCCCTAACTGCGCCGGGTATGCCCAGACGTGGGTCCCGGGTTCACTGTGCCACTGGATTCAAGCTAGCCTGGCTGATGAGGGGTGAAACCCCGAAACCGGTCCCAGGATGCTTGTTTCCTGTCCAGGGAGAACCTGGCCTGGCAGTTCGGGCTGGACTGTTCCCATGAGGAACAGGGTCAAGACTGATTTGCATATTGTAGGAAAGTACCATCTTGCCTGGCATGTTACCCCCATTTTTCACTGTATATATGTTGTTTAGTTGTATGTGTCACTGGGACCCTGGTAACCCAGGGCCCCAGTGCTCATAAGTGTGCCTGAATGTGTTACCTGTGTAGTGTCTCACTGAGGCTCTGCTAATCAGAACCTCAGTGGTTATGCTCTCTCATTTCTTTCTAAATTGTCACTAACAGGCTAGTGACCAAATTTACCAATTTAGATTGTCTTACTGGAACACCCTTATAATTCCCTAGTATATGGTACTGAGGTACCCAGGGTATTGGGGTTCCAGGAGATCCCTATGGGCTGCAGCATTTCTTTTGCCACCCATAGGGAGCTCTGACAATTCTTACACAGGCCTGCCACTGCAGCCTGAGTGAAATAACAGCCACGTTATTTCACAGCCATTTTACACTGCACTTAAGTAACTTATAAGTCACCTATATGTCTAACCTTTACCTGGTAAAGGTTAGGTGCAAAGTTACTTAGTGTGAGGGCACCCTGGCACTAGCCAAGGTGCCCCCACATTGTTCAGGGCCAATTTCCCTGACTTTGTGATTGCGGGGACACCATTACACGCGTGCACTACATATAGGTCACTACCTATATGTAGCTTCACAATGGTAACTCCGAATATGGCCATGTAACATGTCTATGATCATGGAATTGCCATCTCTATGCCATCCTGGCATAGTTGGCACAATCCCATGATCCCAGTGGTCTGTAGCACAGACCCTGGTACTGCCAAACTGCCCTTCCTGGGGTTTCACTGCAGCTGCTGCTGCTGCCAACCCCTCAGACAGGCATCTGCCCTCCTGGGGTCCAGCCAGGCCTGGCCCAGGATGGCAGAACAAAGAACTTCCTCTGAGAGAGGGTGTGACACCCTCTCCCTTTGGAAAATGGTGTGAAGGCAGGGGAGGAGTAGCCTCCCCCAGCCTCTGGAAATGCTTTCTTGGGCACAGATGTGCCCAATTCTGCATAAGCCAGTCTACACCGGTTCAGGGGACCCCTTAGCCCTGCTCTGGCGCGAAACTGGACAAAGGAAAGGGGAGTGACCACTCCCCTGACCTGCACCTCCCCTGGGAGGTGTCCAGAGCTCCTCCAGTGTGCTCCAGACCTCTGCCATCTTGGAAACAGAGGTGCTGCTGGCACACTGGACTGCTCTGAGTGGCCAGTGCCACCAGGTGACGTCAGAGACTCCTTGTGATAGGCTCCTTCAGGTGTTGCTAGCCTATCCTCTCTCCTAGGTAGCCAAACCCTCTTTTATGGCTATTTAGGGTCTCTGTCTCTGGGGAAACTTTAGATAACGAATGCAAGAGCTCATCCGAGTTCCTCTGCATCTCTCGCTTCACCTTCTGCCAAGGAATCGACTGCTGACCGCGCTGGAAGCCTGCAACACTGCAACAAAGTAGCAAAGACGACTACTGCAACTCTGTAACGCTGATCCTGCCGCCTTCTCTACTGTTTTCCTGGTGGTGCATGCTGTGGGGGTAGTCTGCCTCCTCTCTGCACTAGAAGCTCCGAAGAAATCTCCCGTGGGTCGACGGAATCTTCCCCCTGCAACCGCAGGCACCAAAAAGCTGCATAACCGGTCCCTTGGGTCTCCTCTCAGCACGACGAGCGAGGTCCCTCGAATCCAGCAACTCTGTCCAAGTGGCCCCCACAGTCCAGTGACTCTTCAGTCCATGTTTGGTGGAGGTAAGTCCTTGCCTCACCTCGCTAGACTGCATTGCTCTGAACCGCGACTTTTGCAGCTACTCCGGCCTCCGTGCACTTCCGGCGGAAATCCTTTGTGCACAGTCCAGCCTGGGTCCACGGCACTCTAACCTGCATTGCACGACCTCCTAAGTTGTTCTCCGGCGACGTGGGACTCCTTTGTGCGACTTCGGGTGAGTACCGTTTCACGCATCCTCGTAGTGCCTGTTTCTGGCACTTCTCCGGGTGCTACCTGCTGCTAAGAGGGCTCCTTGTCTTGCTCGACGTCCCCTCTACCTCCTGGTCTAATTTGCGACCTCCGGGTCCCTCCTGGGCCACAGCAGCATCCAAAAACGCTAACCGCACGATTTGCAGCTAGCAAGGCTTGTTGGCGTTCTTTCAGCGGGAAAACACTTCTGCACGACTCTAAAATGCGAGAGGGATCTGTCCTCCAAAGGGGAAGTCTCTAGCCCTTTGCGTTCCTGCAGAAACCGCAGCTTCTTCTGCCCAGTAGAAGCTTCTTTGCACCCGCAGCTGGCATTTCCTGGGCATCTGCCCATCTCCGACTTGCTTGTGACTTTTGGACTTGGTCCCCTTGTTCCACAGGTACCCCAGATTGGAAATCCAGCGTTGTTGCATTGTTGGTTTGTGTCTTTCCTGCATTATTCCTCTAACACGACTTCTTTGTCCTTAGGGGAACTTTAGTGCACTTTGCACTCACTTTTCAGGGTCTTGGGGAGGGTTATTTTTCTAGCTCTCATTATTTTCTAATAGTCCCAGCGACCCTCTACAAGGTCACATAGGTTTGGGGTCCATTCGTGGTTCGCATTCCACTTTTGGAGTATATGGTTTGTGTTGCCCCATCCCTATGTTTCCCCATTGCATCCTATTGTAACTATACATTGTTTGCACTGTTTTCTAAGACTATACTGCATATTTTTGCTATTGTGTAAATATATCTTGTGTATATTTCCTATCCTCTCACTGAGGGTACACTCTAAGATACTTTGGCATATTGTCATAAAAATAAAGTACCTTTATTTTTAGTATAACTGTGTATTGTGTTTTCTTATGATATTGTGCATATGACACTAAGTGGTACTGTAGTAGCTTCACACGTCTCCTAGTTCAGCCTAAGCTGCTCTGCTAAGCTACCATTATCTATAAGCCTAAGCTGCTAGACACCCTATACACTAATAAGGGATAACTGGGCCTGGTGCAAGGTGCAAATACCCCTTGGTACTCACTACAAGCCAGTCCAGCCTCCTACATTGGTTGTGCAGCGGTGGGATAAGTGCTTTGAGACTACTTACCACTCTTGTCATTGTACTTTTCATAAGAGAAAATATACAAAACAAGGTCAGTGTATATACACATAGCCAAAAAGTTTAGCATTTCCTCTTTTCACTCTTTTCTAAGTGCTGAAAAGTACTTCTAACTTTCTAAAAAGTTCTAAAAAAATTTAAAAGTTTTTTTTCTCTGTCTTTCTAAAAGCTCTGACAAACTTTTTTCTCTTTTTCTATCACTTTAACTCTCTCTAAAAATGTCTGGCACAGGCCAAAATGTTGACCTGTCTAAGATTGCATATGACCACCTTAGCTGGAAAGGAGCAAGGAGTCTCTGTATAGAGAGAGGTTTGAGTGTAGGGAAGAATCCTTCCTTGGAATTGTTACTTAACATGCTTAGAGAACAAGATAAGGCTAAAAGTGCCCCATCTGTTGAAAAA
The DNA here is from genome assembly GCF_031143425.1 of Pleurodeles waltl. Taxonomy (NCBI): domain Eukaryota; kingdom Metazoa; phylum Chordata; class Amphibia; order Caudata; family Salamandridae; genus Pleurodeles; species Pleurodeles waltl. Next base: position 409,337,535 of record NC_090448.1, on the reverse strand, counting down.
GTAGCTAATGGTTCCCAATCTGATCCAGGGACTCCCCCAGGAAAAGATTCAGGAAAGAAACTTCTCAGCCTGCCCATTACTAGACAGTCTAGCATAGTTGGTACAGAGGTTGAATCACACCATACTGATGGTGTGCTCTCACATTATACTGTTAGCCAAGCTGTTAGGGTGCCCTCTGTAAGGGACAGGTCTCCTTCTGTCCATTCTCACCATACTTCTGTTTCAAGGAATGTCCCTCCCACCCACCCTGATGACAGATTGTTAGAAAGGGAGCTCAATAGATTGAGAGTGGAACAAACCAGACTGAAGCTCAAGAAGCAACAGCTGGATTTGGATAGACAGACTTTAGAAGTAGAGAAGGAGAGACAGAAACTGGGTTTAGAAACCCATGGTGGCAGCAGCAGTATTCCCCATAGTCATCCTGCAAAACAGCATAATTCCAGGAATCTGCATAAGATAGTTCCCCCTTATAACGAGGGGGATGACATTAACAAGTGGTTTGCTGCACTTGAGAGGGCCTGTGCTGTACAGGATGTCCCTCAAAGGCAGTGGGCTGCTATCCTATGGCTATCATTTAGTGGAAAAGGTAGGGATAGGCTCCTTACTGTAAAACAAAATGAAGCTAATGATTACAAAGTTCTTAAGAATGCACTCCTGGATGGTTATGGCTTAACCACTGAACAATACAGGATAAAGTTCAGAGAGACCAAAAAGGAGTCTTCACAAGACTGGGTTGATTTCATTGACCATTCAGTGAAGGCCTTGGAGGGGTGGTTACATGGCAGTAAAGTTACTGATTATGACAGCCTGTATAACTTGATCCTGAGAGAGCATATTCTTAATAATTGTGTGTCTGATTTGTTGCACCAGTACTTGGTGGACTCTGATCTGACCTCTCCCCAAGAATTGGGAAAGAAGGCAGACAAGTGGGTCAGAACAAGGGTGAACAGAAAAGGTCATACAGGGGGTGACAAAGATGGCAACAAAAAGAAGGATGGTAAGTCTTCTGACAAGGGTGGGGACAAATCTTAAAATGAGTCTTCATCAGGCCCACAAAAACACTCTGGTGGGGGTGGTGGGCCCAAATCCTCCTTTAATCAAAACAAAGAAAAGAAACCATGGTGCTATTTATGTAAAGTAAAAGGCCATTGGACAACAGATCCCAGTTGTCCAAAGAAAAGCACCAAGCCTCCTACCACTACAACCCCTACTGCTACCCCTAGTGTCCCTACTAATAGCAGTGGTAGTGGGAGCAAACCTACTAATAGCCAATCCAAGGGAGTAGCTGGGCTCACTATTGGTAACTTAGTTGGGGTTGGCCTTGTTAGGGAGGCCACAGAGGCTGTGTTAGTCTCTGAGGGGGCTATTGATTTAGCCACCTTAGTAGCTTGTCCCCTTAATATGGATAAGTACAAGCAGCTACCCCTAATAAATGGTGTTGAGGTTCAGGCCTACAGGGACACTGGAGCCAGTGTGACTATGGTCATAGAGAAACTGGTGCACCCTGAACAACACCTACTTGGTCACCAGTACCAAGTAACCGATGCTCACAACAACACACTTAGCCACCCCATGGCTGTTGTTAATCTCAACTGGGGGGGGGTTACTGGTCCAAAGAAAGTTGTGGTAGCCACAGATTTACCTGTAGACTGTCTACTAGGAAATGATTTGGAGACATCAGCTTGGTCAGATGTGGAGTTGGTGGCCCATGCAGCAATGCTGGGCATCCCAGGGCATATTTTTGCTTTGACAAGGGCTCAGGCCAAAAAGCAAAAAGGACAGGGAAGCTTGGATCCTGGAACAATGGACCAAGTGCTCCCTAAAGCTAGGGCTAGTAGAAGCAAACCACTTCCTACTATCCCTCCCTCTACAGTGGATTCAACTTCTGAGGAAGAAGAATTCCCTCCCTGTGCAGAACCTACACCAGAGGAGCTTCAAGCAGACACTGCTGAGCTTTTGGGTGAAGGGGGGCCTGCCAGGGAGGAGCTGAGTGTGGCACAGCAAACCTGTCCCACATTAGAGAGTCTCAGACAGCAAGCTGTCAAACAGGCTAATGGGGATGTCAGTGACTCTCACAGAGTTTACTCGGAGGACAACCTCTTGTACACTGAGCATAGGGATCCTAAACCTGGAGCTGCCAGGAGATTAGTGATTCCTCAGGAGTACAGAAAGTTCCTCCGAACTCTTGCACACGACATTCCCCTAGCTGGGCAGCTGGGTCAAATCAAAACTTGGGACAGACTTGTTCCCTTGTTTCATTGGCCTAGGATGTCTGAGGACACAAAAGATTTTTGTAAGTCCTGTGAAACCTGTCAAGCCAGTGGCAAAACAGGTGGCACACCAACTGCACCCCTTATTCCACTGCCTGTGGTTGGGGTTCCCTTTGAAAGGGTAGGGGTTGACATAGTTGGCCCCCTTGACCCTTCTACTGCTTCAGGCAATAGGTTTATCTTGGTGGTAGTGGACCATGCCACAAGATACCCTGAAGCAATTCCTTTAAGGACCACTACAGCACCTGCAGTGGCAAAGGCCCTCCTGGGAATATTTTCTAGGGTGGGCTTCCCAAAGGAAGTAGTATCAGACAGGGGAAGCAATTTCATGTCTGCATACTTAAAGGCCATGTGGAAGGAGTGTGGTGTAACTTACAAGTTCACAACACCCTATCATCCACAAACAAATGGACTGGTGGAGAGATTTAATAAAACTCTCAAAGGCATGATTATGGGTCTCCCTGAAAAACTCCGCAGGAGATGGGATATCCTTCTACCATGCCTCCTTTTTGCCTACAGGGAGGTACCCCAGAAAGGAGTGGGCTTCAGCCCCTTTAAACTTCTTTTTGGACACCCTGTTAGGGGTCCACTCACAGTTGTAAAGGAGGGTTGGGAACAACCTTTAAAAGCTCCTAAACAGGATATTGTGGATTATGTACTTGGCCTCAGATCAAGGATGGCTGAGTACATGAAAAAGGCCAGCAAAAACCTTCAGGCCAGCCAAGAGCTCCAGAAGCAATGGCATGATCAGAAGGCTGTTTTGGTTCAGTACCAACCAGGGCAGAAAGTGTGGGTCTTGGAGCCTGTGGCCCCAAGAGCACTCCAAGATAAATGGAGTGGACCCCACACAATTGTTGAAAAGAAGGGAGAAGTCACCTATTTAGTTGACTTAGGCATTGCCAGGAGTCCCCTTAGGGTGCTCCATGTCAACCGCCTGAAACCCTACTATGACAGGGCTGATCTCACCCTGCTCATGGCAACTGATGAGGGACAGGAAGAAGACAGTGATCCTCTACCTGATCTCTTCTCTTCCACAGAACAAGATGCTCTTGTGGAAGGTGTAGTTTTGGCTGATTGTCTTACTGCTGAACAGAAAGACCATTGCATAAATCTCCTAGATCAATTCTCTGAACTCTTCTCTACTGTGCCAGGTACCACTTCTTGGTGTGAGCACACTATAGATACTGGAGACAGTTTACCTGTCAAAAGTAAGATCTATAGGCAGCCTGACCATGTCAGGGACTGCATAAAGCAAGAGGTCCAGAAAATGTTAGAACTAGGAGTGGTTGAGCACTCTGAAAGTCCATGGGCTTCTCCTGTGGTACTTGTACCAAAACCCCATTCCAAAGATGGAAAGAAGGAAATGCGGTTTTGTGTAGACTATAGAGGTCTCAACTTGGTAACCAAAACTGATGCTCACCCTATACCCAGGGCAGATGAGCTCATAGATACACTGGCATCTGCCAAGTATCTAAGCACTTTTGATTTGACTGCAGGGTATTGGCAGATCAAATTGTCAGAAGATGCTAAACCTAAGACTGCATTTTCTACCATTGGAGGCCATTACCAGTTTACTGTAATGCCTTTTGGTTTGAAAAATGCACCTGCCACTTTTCAGAGGTTGGTGAATACAGTCCTGCAAGGGCTGGAAGCTTTCAGTGCAGCATATTTGGACAATATAGCTGTATTTAGCTCCAGCTGGGATGATCACCTGGTCCACCTATGGAAAGTTTTGGAGGCCCTGCAAAAGGCAGGCCTCACTATCAAGGCTTCAAAGTGCCAGATAGGGCAGGGGAAGGTGGTTTATCTGGGACACCTTGTTGGTGGGGAACAGATTGCACCACTTCAGGGGAAAATCCAAACAATTATTGATTGGGTTCCCCCTACCACTCAGACTCAGGTGAGAGCCTTCCTAGGCCTCACTGGGTATTACAGGAGGTTCATTAAGAACTATGGCTCCATTGCAGCCCCTCTTAATGACCTCACATCCAAGAAAATGCCTAAAAAGGTATTATGGACAGCAAACTGTCAGAAAGCTTTTGAGGAGCTGAAGCAGGCCATGTGCTCTGCACCTGTCCTGAAAAGCCCTTGTTACTCTAAAAAATTCTATGTCCAAACTGATGCGTCTGAATTAGGAGTAGGGGCAGTCCTATCACAACTTAATTCTGAGGGCCAGGATCAACCTGTTGCTTTTATTAGTAGGAGGTTGACCCCTAGAGAAAAGCGTTGGTCTGCCATAGAGAGGGAGGCCTTTGCTGTGGTCTGGGCTCTGAAGAAGCTGAGGCCATACCTGTTTGGCACTCACTTCATTGTTCAGACAGACCACAAACCTCTACTTTGGCTAAAACAAATGAAAGGTGAAAATCCTAAATTGTTGAGGTGGTCCATATCCCTACAGGGAATGGACTAGTAGCCACTCCAATGCAGATGGACTCTCCAGATATTTCCACTTAGACAATGAAGACTCATCAGGTCATGGCTAGTCTTATTGTCCTTCGTTTGGGGGGGGTGGTTGTGTAGGAAAGTACCATCTTGCCTGCCATGTTACCCCCATTTTTCACTGTATATATGTTGTTTTAGTTGTATGTGTCACTGGGACCCTGGTAACCCAGGGCCCCAGTGCTCATAAGTGTGCCTGAATGTGTTACCTGTGTAGTGACTAACTGTCTCACTGAGGCTCTGCTAATCAGAACCTCAGTGGTTATGCTCTCTCATTTCTTTCTAAATTGTCACTAACAGGCTAGTGACCAAATGTACCAATTTACATTGGCTTACTGGAACACCCTTATAATTCCCTAGTATATGGTACTGAGGTACCCAGGGTATTGGGGTTCCAGGAGATCCATATGGGCTGCAGCATTTCTTTTGCCACCCATAGGGAGCTCTGACAATTCTTACACAGGCCTGCCACTGCAGCCTGAGTGAAATAACGTCCACGTTATTTCACAGCCATTTTACACTGCACTTAAGTAACTTATAAGTCACCTATATGTCTAACCTTTACCTGGTAAAGGTTAGGTGCAAAGTTACTTAGTGTGAGGGCACCCTGACACTAGCCAAGGTGCCCCCACATTGTTCAGGGCCAATTTCCCTGACTTTGTGAGTGCGGGGACACCATTACACGCGTGCACTACATATAGGTCACTACCTATATGTAGCTTCACAATGGTAACTCCGAATATGGCCATGTAACATGTCTATGATCATGGAATTGCCCCCTCTATGCCATCCTGGCATAGTTGGCACAATCCCATGATCCCAGTGGTCTGTAGCACAGACCCTGGTACTGCCAAACTGCCCTTCCTGGGGTTTCACTGCAGCTGCTGCTGCTGCCAACCCCTCAGACAGGCATCTGCCCTCCTGGGGTCCAGCCAGGCCTGGCCCAGGATGGCAGAACAAAGAACTTCCTCTGAGAGAGGGTGTGACACCCTCTCCCTTTGGAAAATGGTGTGAAGGCAGGGGAGGAGTAGCCTCCCCCAGCCTCTGGAAATGCTTTCTTGGGCACAGATGTGCCCAATTCTGCATAAGCCAGTCTACACCAGTTCAGGGGACCCCTTAGCCCTGCTCTGGCGCGAAACTGGACAAAGGAAAGGGGAGTGACCACTCCCCTGACCTGCACCTCCCCTGGGAGGTGTCCAGAGCTCCTCCAGTGTGCTCCAGACCTCTGCCATCTTGGAAACAGAGGTGCTGCTGGCACACTGGACTGCTCTGAGTGGCCAGTGCCACCAGGTGACGTCAGAGACTCCTTGTGATAGGCTCCTTCAGGTGTTGCTAGCCTATCCTCTCTCCTAGGTAGCCAAACACTCTTTTCTGGCTATTTAGGGTCTCTGTCTCTGGGGAAACTTTAGATAACGAATGCAAGAGCTCATCCGAGTTCCTCTGCATCTTTCTCTTCACCTTCTGCCAAGGAATCGACTGCTGACCGCGCTGGAAGCCTGCAACACTGCAACAAAGTAGCAAAGATGACTACTGCAACTCTGTAACGCTGATCCTGCCGCCTTCTCGACTGTTTTCCTGGTGGTGCATGCTGTGGGGGTAGTCTGCCTCCTCTCTGCACTAGAAGCTCCGAAGAAATCTCCCGTGGGTCGACGGAATCTTCCCCGTGCAACCGCAGGCACCAAAAAGCTGCATTACCGGTCCCTTGGGTCTCCTCTCAGCACGACGAGCGAGGTCCCTCGAATCCAGCAACTCTGTCCAAGTGGCCCCCACAGTCCAGTGACTCTTCAGTCCAAGTTTGGTGGAGGTAAGTCCTTGCCTCACCTCGCTAGACTGCATTGCTGGGAACCGCGACTTTTGCAGCTACTCCGGCCTCCGTGCACTTCCGGCGGAAATCCTTTGTGCACAGTCCAGCCTGGGTCCACGGCACTCTAACCTGCATTGCACGACCTCCTAAGTTGTTCTCCGGCGACATGGGACTCCTTTGTGCGACTTCGGGTGAGCACCATTTCACGCATCCTCGTAGTGCCTGTTTCTGGCACTTCTCCGGGTGCTACCTGCTGCTAAGAGGGCTCCTTGTCTTGCTCGACGTCCCCTCTACCTCCTGGTCCAATTTGCGACCTCCTGGTCCCTCCTGGGCCACAGCAGCATCCAAAAACGCTAACCGCACGATTTGCAGCTAGCAAGGCTTGTTGGCGTTCTTTCGGCGGGTAAACACTTCTGCACGACTCTACAAAGCGAGAGGGATCCGTCCTCCAAAGGGGAAGTCTCTAGCCCTTTGCGTTCCTGCAGAAACCGCAGCTTCTTCTGCCCAGTAGAAGCTTCTTTGCACCCGCAGCTGGCATTTCCTGGGCATCTGCCCATCTCCGACTTGCTTGTGACTTTTGGACTTGGTCCCCTTGTTCCACAGGTACCCCAGATTGGAAATCCAGCATTGTTGCATTGTTGGTTTGTGTCTTTCCTGCATTATTCCTCTAACACGACTTCTTTGTCCTTAGGGGAACTTTAGTGCACTTTGCACTCACTTTTCAGGGTCTTGGGGAGGGTTATTTTTCTAACTCTCATTATTTTCTAATAGTCCCAGCGACCCTCTACAAGGTCACATAGGTTTGGGGTCCATTCGTGGTTCGCATTCCACTTTTGGAGTATATGGTTTGTGTTGCCCCTATCCCTATGTTTCCCCATTGCATCCTATTGTAACTATACATTGTTTGCACTGTTTTCTAAGACTATACTGCATATTTTTGCTATTGTGTAAATATATCTTGTGTATATTTCCTATCCTCTCACTGAGGGTACACTCTAAGATACTTTGGCATATTGTCATAAAAATAAAGTACCTTTTTTTTAGTATAACTGTGTATTGTGTTTTCTTATGATATTGTGCATATGACACTAAGTGGTACTGTAGTAGCTTCACACGTCTCCTAGTTCAGCCTAAGCTGCTCTGCTAAGCTACCATTATCTATCAGCCTAAGCTGCTAGACACCCTATACACTAATAAGGGATAACTGGGCCTGGTGCAAGATGCAAATACCCCTTGGTACTCACTACAAGCCAGTCCAGCCTCCTACACATATGGCTGGGTTCAAACTGGGGTGGCATGGTGAGCTAAATAATGGATGGATTAAACCCAGATCTGTGACTGGGGGTGAATGTTTGATTGGTTCCGCATTCCGTCCATCCAGTTACGCTATCCCACAGCGTTTGTGTTTTGCTTTGCTTTTGCTGCCCCAAGTGCGCCGGGTATGCCCAGACGTGGGTCCCGGGCTCACTGTGCCACTGGATTCAAGCTAGCCTGGCTGATGAGGGGTGAAACCCCGAAACCGGTCCCAGGATGCTTGTTTCCGGTCCAGGGAGAACCTGGCCTGGCAGTTCGGGCTGGACTGTTCCCATGAGGAACAGGGTCAAGACTGATTTGCATATGGCTGGGTTCAAACTGGGGTGGCATGGTGAGCTAAATAATGGATGGATTAAACCCAGATCTGTGACTGGGGGTGAATGTTTGATTGGTTCCGCATTCCGTCCATCCAGTTACGCTATCCCACAGCGTTTGTGTTTTGCTTTGCTTTTGCTGCCCTAAGTGTGCCGGGTATGCCCAGACGTGGGTCCCGGGCTCACTGTGCCACTGGATTCAAGCTAGCCTGGCTGATGAGGGGTGAAACCCCGAAACCGGTCCCAGGATGCTTGTTTCCGGTCCAGGGAGAACCTGGCCTGGCAGTTCGGGCTGGACTGTTCCCATGAGGAACAGGGTCAAGACTGATTTGCATATGGCTGGGTTCAAACTGGGGTGGCATGGTGAGCTAAATAATGGATGGATTAAACCCAGATCTGTGACTGGGGGTGAATGTTTGATTGGTTCTGCATTCCGTCCATCCAGTTACGCTATCCCACAGCGTTTGTGTTTTGCTTTGCTTTTGCTGCCCTAAGTGCGCCGGGTATGCCCAGACGTGGGCCCCGGGCTCATTGTGCCACTGGATTCAAGCTAGCCTGGCTGATGAGGGGTGAAACCCCGAAACCGGTCCCAGGACCCAGGATGCTTGTTTCCGGTCCAGGGAGAACCTGGCCTGGCAGTTCGGGCTGGACTGTTCCCATGAGGAACAGGGTCAAGACTGATTTGCATATGGCTGGGTTCAAACTGGGGTCGCATGGTGAGCTAAATAATGGATGGATTAAACCCAGATCTGTGACTGGGGGTGAAAGTTTGATTTGTTCCGCATTCCGTCCATCCAGTTACGCTAACCCACAGCGTTTGTGTTTTGCTTTGCTGCACTACCCTGAGCCCCCGACAGGTTAGAATCAAAGCAAAACGCGCTCTTCGTGTGATGGTGCCACAAAAGCGCTCTTCACCAGCTGTTTAGACACAAAATAAAAGCGCTCTTCACGTATTGACAATAAAAAGAGATAAAAGCGCTCTTCACTCGCTGAGCCCCCTAAAGCAGTCTCCTTGTGCTCCACAATGGCCAGGTGGCACTGTGCTCATGCCCTGCTGCAGGACAACAACCCAAAAACCACACACATGCAGGGGTGACAGAGAGGTACACCACTGTCGGGGCACAGGGCTGCAGGGACCAAGCAAGCAGGCCAGCACAAGGGTTCAAAGGCAGTGGTAGTCCCTCTCAGTGACCTAGCAGGTCACAGGTCAGCACGGTAGCAGAGCTGTACTTATACTAATTTTGCAGAGCTTCCACAAAGGTGCAGAGGGGATTCCAGCCAGTTCTAACCATTTCCAGGAATGTCCCCTCCTCCTCAAAACACTGGCTCCAAACATCAGTGGGAGGTGAACGAGCCCTTTGTGGAGTCCAGGCACATCCTTTACAGATGCATGCGTGCCTCACCTCTACCTCTCCCAGCCCAGGAAGACCATTCAGTATGCAGATATACTCCTGTTACACCTCCACCCTCCCTGTGTACTGGCTGTCTGAACATTATGCACAAAGCCCAGCTGTCACTCTACTCCAGACATGGATTGGAGTCAAGCTGCAAAAGCACCAGTTATAAGCATAGAGAAATGCCCACTTTCTACATAGGAAAAAAAAAATCCACTCACACCAGTGAGCAGCATTTCTCATTACCATTACATCCATACCAAAGGTGCCTATGCCACCCCTCATAAATCAGATAATACCACATTGCTATACGAAATGGCATTTCCAATGTAATCCTATACTAGATGCAGCACTCACAGCAGTGAAAAACAAAATAGACTGCTTGTTACTACTAAGACAGGCCCTACATCCAGGCACATGTCCTACCTCTTACCTACACAGCACCCTACCCATAGGCCTACCTAGGGCCTACCGTAGGGGTGACTTATATGTAGTAGAAAGGGAGTTCCAGGTCTGGCAAGTAAATTTAGAAGCCAGGTTGCGCACGCAGGCCTTGCAGTGGCAGGGCTGAGACATGTTTGAAATGCTACTTCTTTGGGTGGCGCAAGCTGCGCTGCCGACCCACTAGTAGCATTTAATTTACAGGCCCTGTGTATAAGGGATACCACTGTACAAGAGACTTACAGGTAAATTAAATAAGCCAATCAGGTGTCAGCCAATCATACCAAGTTTAGAAGGGAGCACATGCACTTTAGCACTGATCAGCAGTGATAAGGTACTCAGAGGCCTAAAGTCAACAAAAAGAGATCAGAAAAATAAGAGGAGGAGGGCATTAGGTTTGGGGATGACCCTGCAAAAAGGGCCAGGTCCAATACCCTTTTTTTCATTATCCCATTCAACACCTTTCCTCCACTTCTGCCCATTTATTTCCTATAACACTTTCTTTGTGAGTAATTTCCTGTCACCCACTTTAATTTACAGCTATGTCACATCCCAAAACCCCCATTTTTCTGAAGATGAGTTGAAAGTCATAAGAGTAGGGCCACAATTGTTTGACGCACAAGTCCAACATACTCCTCTCAGTTGGAAAATGGAAACGTGGCAATGGATAGTCTACACAGTGAATGCTGTAGGCACCACCCTGCGCACAAAGGAGGACATTAGGAAGAGGTGGATCGACCTGAGAGGGAAGGTACGTTCTCTGGCCTCTAGGCAACACATTAAGTCCCTGAAGACTGGTGATGGTCCTCCCAGTGCCACATTACAACTCTTTCCCTAGGAGGAGAAGGTGTTGGCCATTCTGCATCCCGAGGGCTTGACAGCAATAGCTGGAGGAGTGGAGTCTGGTAAGTTACAACACAAAAACTGTCACAAATCTTCAATGGTCTCCATTCTCACATCTCACCTTTTGCCACTGTGTTGTTCATCTACTTACCCAACATACAATACCCAGAGTTGCAGAGATATAAGCTTGTTAATGTGCATTGTCGTACAGAACATCACATGTATCAATCCCCATCAAATGCCATATGTTGGAATGGGGTTTGTAGTGTTTCAATATCATAAGATCATCCCAGGACCTGGGGTATGTGTCTGCATGTAAATGTATAGGCCAACCTAACTGCAGTGTGGCAACAGATATGTAAGACTAACATTTGGCAAGTGTCAAGTACATAGAGTGATATGACTACAACTACCAAGAGGCCCTCCATCTGTAACACAAACCAATACGCCTCCCTGCACTTGTCCAAATACACCTGTCTGTCATCTCTCAAATGATGTACCCTGCCCTGGGAGTTTAGCATTTGTGTAGTGTGGGGTGGCAGCAAGTGCCATGACCACAACCACTAGGAGACCCTCTTTCTGTAACATAAACCAACAGGCCTTCCTGCCCTGCACTTGTCCAAATACACGTGTGTCAACTCTCAAATGGTGTACCTTACCCTGGGAGTCTATCATTTGTGTAGTGTTGAGAGTCAGCAAGTGACATGCCTACAACTACTAGGAGGCCCTCTTTCTGTAACACAAACCAACACGCCTCCCTGCAGTTGTCCAAATACACCTGTGTGTCTTCTCACAAATGATGTACCCTCCCATGGGGGTGGTCAACCTACAATGCATGCTCAACTCAGAGACGAGTCTGTCTAACTAGCTGTCTCTTGTCCTGGTATCACAAAAAGAAACTATTGAGGACCGGAATGACATTCTTAATAGGTTTGTAAATCAAGTGTTCTTAAGGCATTATGCTGCTACATCAGATTGGTAGTGGCAGTTAACACATTGGCGTAGACCTGCACATATGATGGCTACAACTATATATACAACAAAGGTGTGTGTTTGCCTGTATCTCACACAACTAGACCTTGGAATGGTTAGATACACGTCTCCTCTCCACTGTCTTGGCTTAATTGTACTGAGATTTCATGTTCATTCCCTCACCTAACGTGCAACTAATCACCACATCTAATGAGCTGCTTGAGTCCAATAGTTACCCCACACTTCACACATGTCATTCAACAACTTCAGTACCTTGGTAACAGAGCACAATTAGCAAACATATCACTTAACAGTGTCCAAGGTGTCTACTTACAGTCACACTACACCTTTGAATGTAGATTCCATACTTCAAACAATAACAATGTACTCCATTTCTCAATATGTTGAGCTGGCATGGAACCTAGCTAGACATTGTCTACTGACCAGACCCCCAACCCACCTCTGGATGAAGTCCTCAGTGATGGAGACACTCCTGGACACGTGGACTTGGTTGACGGTCCTGGCCCATCTGGGCAGCCTGGTCAGATGGCAACAGCGAGTCTCACTGTGCCCACAACAACACCTCTTTCTGTGGGGCAACTACATCAAGACCAAGTAAATCTGTCGCAGACACAGAAAGGAAGACCCTGCCAGAGGACCAACCACCCTCAGACAGCAGCTGAAACCCCCTCCCCTTGCAAGTGGGGACATCCATGTAAGAATCCAGGAGATGTGGATGGCAAGACATCCACCACTGCCAGCAAGCCACCTCATCCCTTATGCCTTCCCTTGAGTGTCACACATGTACTCTGTGGACTGATCCTGAAGCCCATTCCATTTCTAATGGAAGGAGTACTCTTGACTTTGGACTTCCCATGGTGTGGCATCTACTCCTATGATTTCACTTTTCATTTATGTTATTTTTTTGACGCAAGTTTGTTTTCACCCCTAGCACACTAATACATTCAACAATCACTCATTGCTGTCTTAAATTTCACATTTAGCAATGTAAAAATGTATGAACATGTGAACCATACATTGAAATAAAAGAACTACTTGAGGAAGCAGGGATATGTTTTGTGTTTAGTGTCCTGCTCGGGATTACAACCATTCCACACAAATACATACATACAAGTGTCTTGTCAAAGAAGTAATTTTATTACATTGTTCAGCTCATCAGCTGTCAATATGTCTGAACGGTAGCAAATCATTCATGATGAAATCATACTGGCTAAATGATCAAATTTACAAGTACCAACGTCTAGACCATGGAAGGAAGGGATATATCAGACATTGTGTTGTAGAATAGGATAGGGAAACATTAAATTGGTTAATGTCATCAGCTGGAGCCATATCACCTACCTCACAAAAGGAATCCAACATCATATAATGCAAAACTCAGACAGATGACAACACAACAGTTTCTGATCACAGGGTCATTACAATCAAGCGCTTCTCCTTCTGGTGATATGACACAAGCAAATGTCAGTGATGTGCCACTGGAATTTGGCCTACAGAGATGAAACACATCAACAGCTACATATAGTTCATACAAAAAGAGTGCTTAGCCAATGTGAAGGAAAACTAGCATGGATTCCGGCTAGGACCACATCTTTTCTGACCACAGATGACACACATGATGCTTCAGGGCCAGCACACGTCAAGGAACTAGTCCTATAGAGTCTTCTAAATGTCCATCCTATCACTGTGCAAGCTGTATTGTCACAGATCTTGTACACCCAAAGTCAGTGATCTACATTGCCAGGAACAATCCATGTCCACTTTCTATGTCTGAGCAGCATTATGTACCTGCTAATGTCAACTGGGAAATATCCAAATGAAGATGTCATGGTGAAGCTACCTGAAAGAACGCAAAAACAAGGAGCAGCCATACATATGGCCACATTCACATAGTAAACGTCTGGAGAACACAGTCCATGTCAAATCTCACACAAAAGCAACATCTTCAAAATGTGAATATGTCAAAAGCTTCCTCATCAGGCACTCTTTGCCAGTATTTGCCAGAGCTACAGCTTCCTATCTTTTCCAAAAGATATACTCACACCATCACAACAAGGGTTCATTGCACAGTCAAAGTCATGACATCTCATGACATACACTATTGAGAAAAAGCAAGTCAGCTCCTTCCTCCTCACCGCTGTCATCTTCATTTGGCATTTCTGGATTCTCACCCAGTGTCACTACAGGCTTCCGCTCCTCTAGGATGTAAGGTATGTTACTTCGCAGGGTGATGTTATGGAGCAACCAGCATGCCACGGTGATCTGACACACCTTCCCAGGTGAGTAGAGAAAGACTCCCTCAGTCTTGTCCAGACAGCGAAATCTGGCCTGCAGGAGCCCAAAAGCCCGCTCAACTGGTCACTGTGTTCTTCCACAGGCCTCATTGAAGCGAACTTCCCCTGGCCTAGTTGGATTCCTCAGAGGTGATAACAACCAAAAACAGTTGGTATATGCTGAGTCTCCTGTTTAGCAATGAGACATAAGAGCCACAATGAATCATGCACTTCCTGATTCTAGCACCTGACATTGCCCACAGATCTAACTTACCAACAAGCTGTGCCCTCTCCAGTTGCAGTTGTGACATTAGCTGGGGTATGGTGCTGTTCGGCATCACAAACGAATCATGGGCTGAACCTGGGAACCGGGCACAGATGTTTGAAATGTACAGATCTGACAACTGGCAACTTGCATGTTGATCGAATGGACATGCTTCCTGTTGCAGTAGACTTGCTCACTGGCATGCTGTGGCACAAAAGCAATATGGGTACCATCAGTGGCTCCCACCGCATGTGGGCGGTGACCAAATCCATAAAAGTCAACATTCACATTGGCTAAATCCTCACATCTGGGGAACCTCATGTAGCTGTCAAGTGTTACATCATTGCTGATAGCACGTCTTTTAAAAATCCCTGACCATAGGTTGTGACATGCCACCAGATATAGCCACAGTATATTGAAATGACCCGGTGGCCAGGAAGTGTAATACTGCCAGGAGTCTTACAATGGGTGGTATACATGTCAGATTAATGTTTTGAGGCATGAGATCTAGCTCCAAATGACAACATAGATATTGGATTGTTTGCCTATTCAGATGGAACTGCTTTATTATGGCACATTTTTCCATGGTCTGAAGAATGTGACCTCCTAGACTGCAGTTTGTCTCATCCTCCCTCTCCCAGGGTACCTAACCATGAAATCAAATGATTTAAGGCAAAGTCACTTTGTCCACACCAACATACCTGATGAGTGACAAGAAAGTCATGAGACTAAACATTACAGATAGAAAAAACATTACACATCAAAACAGTCTGCCACTCTAGGTCCAGTTATGACCCCCATGGTTGTCTAGACATGTGTCTACAACATCTATGTGCGCATAACACACTTATTTGCTCCTCTTGTGCCCCTTGATATTGTGAAGTATGTTCCGACAGCAAGTAATATAGTCACCGACGGGTTACAATGCACCACGGTATATGGCATCTGTGACTAGCAACGCACTACACTGATGACTGCGTAGGAAAATATACATATCAATAGATGTTGACATATATTGAGATGTTAGTGCACATTTATATATGTTGTGACACATTTTACAGTCTGCAAAACTGTTTCAACTGCCAAAATGGCAGATGCCTGACATTGGCCATTGGACATTAGGAACCTCCCTCCGCCAGTGGAGGTTGACCACACGGTTGGCGGTTTCAACTATGACGGTCACAGCCATAGGCTAACTTTGACTGTGGCAGCCGCGGGCCGATGGCTGTGGCCGTCAACGTTATGCCACATTTTGGAAAATCACTCACTTGACTCCTGACACTGCTACCATCAACACCTCTACCACATTAGCTGCTGTGTGCCACCTGGGGGAGTAACCATACCAGGCCAAGCTGGTGAAAGGGCCTCTGCCTTCTCTCCAGAGGAGCTGGGGAGGCTAGTGGAAGAGGTTCTTCTCTGTATGGTCAGCTCTGTGTCTCACCAGAGGTGCAGGTAACTACCTCATTAGCATGCTGGACTCTGTTCAACACCACCATTTCCTTCCTCACAGGTTACAATGTGCCTCTGAGTCCCAGTGAGCTCTTTGGGGGCCTGTTGTCACAATCTGTGGTCCATACATAGGATGTACAGGTTGCGGAATGTGGAGCCCTGCACTCTGTGTATTTCAAATTACCATTGTATTGTGTGATGTGGGATAAGCCCTAGATCCTTCTTGTTTTACCTTCATATGTCTATGCAAGTGAACTGTGCAGACAAACCAAAGATACTTGTGATGATCAGATGATAGTAAATGACACCGTAAATGTATTAGCATTACAGCACGAGCTGTGTATGTATTCTGTTTGAGTCAGTTGAGGATGTTGGTAGCAATGTGTAAAGACCCACTGATCGCTCAGCCCAGATCTGGCCTTGGCAAACTGTTGTACGACAACAAAGTAAATCTCATGGAGTCCTTTGGAGTGCCACACAACTCTAAGCTCACATATAGGATGCCCACAGTATATACCGTCATGCATGGAAGTGATGGAAATGTGAACGTAATGTAGGTTCTGCATGTTCAGCCTGCACAGGGCAAAGCCTGTCAAAGCCTTCTCACAGTATGGGACATATCCCAGGCTGGTGTACAGTAAATGTGGCCATGCAACTGAGTCACTGGGCCCCCTCACTGTTCCTTCTGATCCTTGGATGTGGCCAAAATGAGTCTTCCTAAGCAAAGTTTGGCCTGAATGCTTTACATTGAATGCTTTTTCATTGACTACATTAGGAGGTAACCATCTGACTGGTATTCATTTACATTGACCCTTATTGTAAATGTGTGATAAGGACTTATAACATGCCCCTAACTCCCACTGGTCTGTTGTCACCTTTCCATTAATCATGTTTGTACAGTGCAGGCTTAGTGCACAAGTGACAAACACACAGTGCAGATAGTTGGTTAATTCAGGGGAAATCATGACCTGTGAATCACTAACTTTGTGACATGCAACTAATCCCATCAAACATACCTTGCTAAGTTGGATGTCATTTCTGTCGGAGTGCCATGTATGGTAACAGGGGTCTCCTGTGATACCAGTGCATACCACACAAACCCACTCAGAAGCGGAATGAGATTCCATTAGGTAGACAATGTGTCGACATCCACAGGGAAGACAAAGTCCTGCACAAAAATTGCCTGGTTTTCAGTCCCATTTCAAGCAATATCATGGACATTTAATTCAGCTTGTCAAATGAGAAGGTAATGTCGATGTTTCGGCCTGTGGTGGCAGTCAGAGGTCCGTCAGACCATCATCAGGACTCAGTGTTATTAAATAATACAAAAGATTGCAAAAATAGACTCTGTAGCAACACACATGGGGGCTTCAACCTTTTAAATATGGAACTGCTAGCATTTATCTCCATCTGCATCCGCTCAACACAGCAGCTGGCCACAGTACCTCCAGTCATGAGACAACAGACACAGGGACCCAGTGGCTCAGAGGATGAGGGGAGTCCCATAGAGGACATGTGAACAATGGCATGTGAACAATGTGAGGGTGTCATTTCAATTTGTAGGTGTGAGACTGATGAAGATCTGCTGTTGTGTGACACATTGTTATTAACACATCACTATCCCTGTGACTGGGATGAGCACACAATGAAAGTGTTGTAGTGTGTGGCAGGGCAGTGGCAGTGACCTGGCCAAAAGAGGCATCTTGGGGCTGTGATTATGACTTATGTTGTGTATAACTCCGAACTGGGGAACAAACAATCTTTTAGACCATGGAGCACAGCTCACATACTAGGTCAGTGGCGGCCCATCGAGTTGCTATGGAGTGTGAGAAAACAGGTAGATTTTGGCTTAGCATTGGTTGCGTCCACAACACATAGATTTTTTTGCACCATTGAGCAGCACAAGCAGTAGCTGGACATGTTGGATCGGCTTTAAGGTGGCACTGAATTTGTGAGGCTGCCTACAGGTGAGTTTCAGCCTTATATCGCCCATTTCCACCTGATTAAATGTGGTTTTTGCTAAGGCCATGTCAGCCATAAGCAACATCGTGATTGGGATAGCGGTTGCAATGGCAGTCCGTGCTCTAATAGCCCCATTGGCCTATCTCTCCAACATGGTGGTCGGGATGTGCTAGCAGTGTGGACGGGACTGCGACAGTCTTTCATCTGTGTAACCGCATGTATTGTAATACGGCAGTTGAAATGCCAACACTATGGTCTCCGGACCGCCAAACTCATAATCAGGCCCTTAATATCCTTGTAACCTTGTAGGCTAGAAAAACTCAAATGGTTCTGGAATCAGTATGACCTGATTCTGCTACGATTACCCAAATCCACATTAGTGGTGTGTAAGGTCAAGATCTCCAGATCTCTCTGTGAGGTTGAGGATAACGCATGCTGAACACTTGTCTTTGTATAACCACAGCTGCAGCTTTTTATCCTCAGATATCGATGGGATGTGTTTTTGCACCGATTATCGGATTGAATAAGCAAGGTGACAAGAGGCATTGATTTCATAATTCCTGTGTTGTTCCGTTTTCTCCTCAGGGAAACTGCCTTAGCTCGAGCTTTTACTGTTTTCCAGGCAGTAAGGAGTCAGGGCAGTCCAGCTCCTCTTCGTCTGAGCCCGTGCAGCAAGATACATCCAGGATAAGAGGCTTCCCCCAACCCAGATCAAAGGGCCAAGCCAGAAAAGCTTTCCCCCCTTTAATTGTGTCTACTCAACACTACTGGCTGGTTTCCTCAGTGTCCAGATACATGTTATATGTTATCTGTATGTTACTGATTTCGGGTACCAATATTGAACTAACTTCGGAGGCACAGGCTAGTAGCTTGAACCAACCAAAGATGTGCTTTGTGGTTTGCTGTTTACTCCCATTCAGGGAGACGTGAAATTAATTGATTTGCCCATCGTTTTCATGGGTTCCTGGTTCAGTTAGTCATCGGTCCTCCATTTGCAAATTCCACGATGTCCGTATGTATGAGCTTCACATATAGACAAACAGAAGCCTGCTGTGCTTGCTACACAATAACCAGCAATACAGCAAAAAGTTCAGCGGAGGTGGGGTAGAGGAGATAGAAGCTGCGAGGTTCAATTAAGCAGAAAAAAACATACTATAAACAAGGCAGGGATGAAAACCTTACTCTTTCTAAACAGGTACATCCAGTTTTGAGGTAGGTTCCTGAGCACAGGAGAGTGTACATGGTCATGGCCACTATGGACGTAAATCAAGTGAGACCCTCTCCTTTCAAAACCACGCACAACATGTCTCAAAAGTGTCATTTGTTACAGAAAAGTATTCACACACAGGATACTAGCCACACGTACCACACATGTAAATAGGCAATAGACTCCATTTAAAGAGGACTGTGCGGGCCTTCACAGTTGAGAGTCGAAAAGCAGCTCCCTCACCGTGGGTGCCAGTAAGAAAGGCCTGTGCACCTCAGTTTAAATGCTGCTACCACCAATCACCTCATTACCTCGGAGGAGAGGTACTAGCTATTGTGTTCTGTGTCCCCACACCCCAGGGAGTAGCCAGAAAATTAAAATACCTCCCTCTTTAAATCAAAGCACTATTGCCACCATGCAAGCGAGCCAGACTTTCCATAAAAGAGCTCCCCTGACTCTGTAATCCAAGTATTAATCAGTTTATCCTTTCATTGAACTGCTGCTGCCCACCATTACACCGTTTTGTTCTGTCACCCATTTATTCTTTCAACCACCATTCACGTGTTTGCCAATCTGTCAGTAGCTGGGCCATTCCATCCAACCATACCTTCACGCATCCATCATCTAATGCATGCACCCAACATTCATCCACCCTTTGACAGCCATCCATCAATAAATACATCTAATTATCATTTGACCTTTTGCCCATCCATCTTTTCACACTTTTACCTTTTCATTCACTCTGCTAACCATACGTTTTCAGCCATTTATCCACCTAGCCACCTATCCACCTGCCCTTCACCTTCCATCGATCTATCCTTGGTTTTACCACCATTCCCACCTTTCATTCACCCTTACCCCAACTCTCCTTTCTTCATTTTACTATCTACCCATCTTACTTTCTTCCTCGCTTTCGCTTGCTTTCCTATTTTATTGTCTCTCTCCTTTTACCCCGTTTCTTAAAATGTACCTTTAGCGTCCGCTTTATTGAAGCTGCTATTGCCCTCTGTGATAATGAGCTTTTGTCTGCAGACAGAAGAGGCCCATAAATAACCCCACCCCGCTGTCGCTGCTAAAGCGGTGGGTTCAGGACGCCCCTGCCCACACCTCATGTCAAACAAAGAAATTAGAGAACAACTAGGTTGTGGCTATCAAAGCACAACAGTCCAATATGTGGAAGTCTTGTGACCTCCTCAAATGTGAGGTCCTACCACCACATATCTGCACTCTTACAGAGACTCATCACTAAACTTAAACATGCAGGACATGTAGTCACTGATGCTGAGTCATGTCACAGTAAGAGCACAAACCCATTCTTCTTTTGATAAAGGGCTTCCTTGTCATCCCTATGTCTGCACATTCAAGGCACAAAACAAACTACCATCGGAAAGTTTAACCGTACATCACCTCAACTCAAAATTCCCTTAACCATACTCCAACAAAAAAATCATCATAATTACACTCATTCACAATGTTCCCAGACTAAACTGGACTTTACAACAAACTTTGACTCTATTTTTCACAAGGAACACACACTTCTTGTCCCACCCAAAAGTGGAGAGCCCGAAGAACTTTCCATAAGTCACATTTTGTGTATTATCTTTGCCTTCCTTTTGAAAGGTCAGGAACCATATGTGACACAAACGTATAATTTAGCAACCTAGAAAATGATATATTGCCATTTCTAATGGTTTACTTTAAAAGCTGCGAAAAATACAGAAGGCCTTGCCCAGTCATGAAAAGAGACGGAAAATGGCATTTTAAAAACCTTTAAACACCCTTTTTCCTTTCTTTTAAAGGGAATGGGTAGGGGAGGACAAAGCAATGTAACCCTGTAGACAACAGTAAATGGGAGTTGAAAAAACACTATGGGCCACTTTTGTGTAAATGTACTATTTTTGTGGCATTCACAAATTACAAATTAAATTTTACGAATAGTAATTTTATGACTGCCGAAACTCCACTGTCGGGGTAGAGCACTCCGCATATAAAAAAGATAGGCCAGGCCTATACTTTTATGTGCAAAGTCTCCGCCACGAGTGCAGACTCTCCACAGTCGTAAAATTACTATTAGTAAAATTAAACTTGTAGTTTATGAATACGAAAAAAAACGTAAACTTACACAAGTGTAAGTTTACCTTTGTGAATCAGCCCCTGTGTGTTAAGGGCACCTTGACCTTCAGTGTCTAATCTTGCCCTGTAGAGGGCAGATATCACAGTTCTTTCTTCAGGCTCATCCTAAAGGGACCTTGGTGCACCGATCTTGTTCTTTTTAAGGCTATTTTTACTCACATAAACTTTTTAGAACCTTTTTAAAATTGGTTCATTGGGCGTCTGTTAGGACTGAGTATTTTTTATATAATTTCCTGACTGGAAAAAAAATATTTTTCACAAAATGCCATCTCTTTTTACAAAATGCTCAGAATGTGGCAGAAAATGGTTTAAACAGATGCCCATCACATCTGTATCCTGTGTCAGGCAGACTCATGACCCGAGATGCTTTTGTCACTGCAGCTCCCTCACCAGGTGCACCCTAAGAGAGTATGAGAAGCTTCTCCTGCAGGCCCAAGGAAGAAGCAACAAAGGCCAGAATACTTTGTGAAGAAACATCTGAGAAGAGGATGATCCCTCTACCAGTGTCCCTATCTCACATTCTGAGGATTCTTGCAGGGGGAATCCAAAAAGAGAAGGCAAGATGTGAAACAGTGTCCCCCCATTTGACGTTAAGGACTTCAACATCAGGATGTGGTACAGTTCTTACATGGTCGCTGTTGAGGGCTTGGACACCTTTCAGGACACATACAACATGGAAAAGTAGATAATGTCAAGAAGAAGATCATCATCGTCGGGACAGTTAAATTTTGAGACATTCTTACGCCTTGATAGAGAAGAAAGCGGAATGGCTTTTAAGGATGAAAGACTACTCCAGTGCGTATTTGCCTTCTAGACCCGCTTAGCCAGTCCTCGTATAGGATTTGCCTTCTCCTCCACCATCAAGGTCACCGCCCCGTCCTCCAGCTCCTCAGCTACTTACAAAGTCTCCACTACTGGTAATTCCTGCTGAGTTTTCTCCATCCACACCTCCAAGATTTCCACATGGCACTCACCACCATCTGTTCCAGTGGCACCCCCGTTAAGATGTTCAAGGTCTCCATACAGACATTCCAGGACTCATCATAGGTCTTTGTCAAATCTTACTCTCTCCTATATCATTCCAGATCACCCAAACATTCATGACTTAAACGGGATTCCTCATCTCTTTCACGGTCACTAAGGACATATCACACATCCATATCTACAGGATGATACTCCCCTATTCTAACGGATTCTCATTCAGCAAGTATATCTTCTATAGATGACCTCAATACCTTCTAGGGTGTCCTTATAATAGGGACAAAAACCGACATATCCCTCTTCCAGTTACTATATTCTCAATATCTAATTTTTGACACCTTCAACATTCCATCTACAGGCTTTTACTGCCATTGGTTCCAGGTCTCATTGAACCTGCTATGGACTTTTTTTCACTCCAGCCTCTATCAAGGGTGCAGCTTCTCATTTTCATTTTAGGCCAGGATTCGTTGTTCCTCTGCAAGGATCCTCCTCCTGAGTCTGTCACTGCCTCAGTCGCTCTTAATCTCCATGCCATGGCTTCTTCCTCTTCAGTACCGACGGAAAAGAGAGCACAAAGGTTTATTTGGTGGCAAGAAAGGTATGTAGCACAATGAAGTCAGGAAGTGCTTCTCCTCTCCTACGAATGTACGATAGGTTGCTCTGGGACTCACAAAATCAGTTCATAGATGATGTTCCAAGAGACAAAACCCAAGGACTTTAAAGAAATCTTTAATGAAGAAATGATGGTTTTGAATGAAATCATCAGTGCTGCAGTAGACATCTCTTCTCACAAATCATGCATATTGTCCGGGACTGGCCGTAGGTTTCTCTTCCTGGCTCAGATCTACAGGACTCAAACCTGTAGCACAGAACAGGATTTTGAACCTCCCTTTCTCGAGGAACAGATTATCTCAGTCAAATGCCAGTGATAAATTGTCTTGGATGAAAGCGGAATTGGACATCTTATGGGCAGTTCATTTGGAGAAATTAAAAGATTACAGAAAATATGCTTACAATTCATATGATCACCAACATTATTCCTCAAGAGTCCAAACCCCATCCCCACCCCCAAAACCACCTCCTGCATGGCCCCAGGGCCAACAGCAACACCACCAAAGGCATCATCAACAGAGACAGCAGTCTAGATGCAGAGGTCACTAACAATGTGCCCCAGCCCCTAAACCTACAACTGGAGGAAAACAATAAGTTCCCACATTCTTCTCTACCATTACCCGCTGTGGTAGGGGGGAAGCATATCATCATATTTAGAAGAGTGTAAAGCTATACCCAGCAACAAATGGGTTCTGAATATTGTATGAAATTGATGACGACTTGCTGATCAAGGCTTCAACATTTCAGCAAGTGTACCATAATTACCAGATTCCAGTTGTCACCCACAACCGATTGGGCCTGCATGTCAATCACCAAAAGTCCATTTCTAATCCAGTATAATTTCTTCATTATCCAGGAGTAGTTCTGGATACTGTAGATAAAACAGTTTTTCCTTCAGAAGAGAGACAATGATCTATCAGAAATGTCGCAAACAAACTGCCCAACGGCAAGGCAACTATTGTGTCTTCTAGGTACAATGGTTTTCTGCATTTTTCTAGTACCAAATGTACGCCTGAACATGAGACCGCTGCAAAAATGTCTGAAGGATTATTCGGACAGGCACTCAGACAAATGAGAAAACAGAGTTACCCTAAAAACTCACACAGAATGATTGCTTAGTTGTTGTCTTCCAAAACAATCTGCTCAAGGCAATCAGTTTTCATCAAAACATCTCAACACAGACACTAGTAATGGATGCTTACCAATTTAGGTGGGGGCGCTCACATGGATCATCCTCAGATTCAAGGCACTTCGTCTCTGATAAACAAACATACCACATCAAACTTTTAGAGTAGAGAGCAGGGCATCTAACTCTTTCACCGTTCAACTCTTAACTCCCTTCCTGTGCAGACAACAATACAACAACCACCTTGGCTGAAATTCTTCTAAGTGTATTCATAATGTATGGTGTCCTGATATTACTGTATGGCCATTGTGGTCTTTTGTTAATTAAAACTTAAATAGTGGTTGGAACCCACCGATTACTTATGATACATTGGCTTCATCACCATTCTCATTTCTTTTCATTAATCAGCAGCAGCTGATTACATTTTTTCAGTCTCACTACAAACTTTCTGGAGATTTGTGTTTCACCTTCTTTAGATTCAACACACACAAACAAAAGCACTGCAGGGAAGCAGCTGCAAGTGCTTTACAGCTTCCTTCCTCTTGTTTTTTTCTTTGTCAGTTTATGTACCAACTATGGTGTAGAGTCATTTTACTATTTGAACAGCTAACAGTCACTCAGCCAGAGAGACTACATTTGACTGGGTTTCCAAAGCTGCAACTAATCTACAGCTTTTCCAGCACCTCAATACTGCTGTGCAGAAGTTCTTCTAATTATTTTAATACAGATATCCACGCTGCTCTCAGTGTCATGATGCTTGAGTATTGCGGCCAATGAAAAGCTCTGCGATTGCTCCTCAGTATTGCACTGAATCTCCCTGCTCTGCCGGTGTACCTTACTCCTACTGCGCTGGGTCTACCAAAGTCATGCCAGACTTGATGCCCAAGTTGAAATTGATGTAGCTTGTTGCCACATACAACTTTGAGAAAGTTGGCACTTTATTGCCCAAGATTTCCTGTGGACATTTACTGAGGCTGGCCATGAGACAGCCTTCTGCTCTCCGGGGGAGATGTGTGCATGGCTTCCAGGAAAGGTAACAATAGAGACCTGCCAATAAAGACCTCCTCCTGGCAGGAAGCCACATGGTGTGTTGGCCCAAAAGGTGAGTTTTAAAGGGGGAGCCGCCTTTGAAGGGCAAGTAGCAAGCACTAATGGGAGGGACTGCCTTGTTGTGTAGGTAGACAGAATGGCAGTGGGTACAGAGTGGGAAAACAGTTGCCAAACCGTTTTTCTTGTAGGAGTGTACCCCAGTGATAGCCACACTCCTAGGGTGGGCTACCACGCTCTTGAGACTGAGAGGGGTGCTGCCATCTTGAGATTGTTATCTAGCTATCCCAGAAGGCTCTATTCTGCCCAAACCTCACAGGTAGTGGTCATCAGACATGTAGTAGCCCATTGGCTAGTGACTGCAACCTCCCTTAACGGCACTTTCTGGCCATAAAACATAAAAAAGGGCATCAGTGGAACTCAGATCTCATTGGACTGGAGAAAAGGGCCAAAGGACTGCCCTTCTGCACTAATAACACGCAAAGAGTCCACACTGACGTGGACTGCACCTGCTGTACCTGGTGGCTAGCAAAGGAAAAGGGATGGTGCCTGCTGTTTCCTTGTCATGGAGAAGTCAACTCCTGAGCCCAGCAGTAGCAAGAGACACCAATGGTCAGTTGGCTGACCTCCAGTTTACAGCACTGGGCCACAACCGCTGAAGAAGCCTGCTGGAGCGACTTGGCATCCTATATTCCCAAATCGCTGCTCCTCGCGGTTGTGCAGCCCAAGTGTCCAGGCCCTAATGCTCCAAATTTGCCCTTGGTCTGCTGCACCCCAAGCGAGTCGGAGTGGAGCTTGGTCACCCAAAAGGCAAGTTACCACCAAAGTAAGAGAACCGCTGAAACTGCTATACTGAGAGACTAGACTTCTGCCAAGATCGAGAGGACTTTGAGAGACATCGACCCCTGTACCCAGGATTGCCTCACCAAGTCAGTGCACTGAGGAGTAACCCCAGGAAGGCCCCTGTCGACTTCACAGCGTCTTTAGCAACCTTCAGCATCTTCAGAATCCTGTATCCCTCGCATCAATACCGCTCCATAGAAGTCAATGGCATGAAGCCAAAGACACTGGAACTGGACTAGACTGCCTTTCTTGTCGAGGTAACTGTTCTGTGGAGCTTGCTGGTCCCCATGACTGACTCCCTGCTGGATGTGGTCACCTAAAATAACTCTAAGTAACTACATTGATAGTTATCCGAGTTTTGTTTGATAAAGTTTCTAAGTCCGAGTTTTGCTTGAAAATGTTTCTAAGTGGCAAATTTGTTGAATTGGCCAGTGCTTGTTTCTGGTTAAGTAAAACGTGCTGATTTACTGAACCTTGTAAATTCTCTCTCAGGAGCCCTCAAGTGGATCTTTTTCATTTGTGTGTAAAAAAACGATATAAAAATATAAACTATTTTTATAAGTTGGTGTCAGAATTTTTGTCTTGTGTATTTCTTCTTCTTCTTTGGTTTACACTTGTTCTTTTGTTTAAGCTGATCGGTCAGAGCTACAGCTACCCAGGGTTGAGCTAAGGTTTAACAAACAAAACCTGACTGATCCTAACAGGGTTGGTAGTATATTACACAATGAGGTCACACAACCACACCATAATTACACCAAATGTTCTCACACAGGACTAAAATTAATCTGGTGTATTTCAAAATTGTAAAGGTTCACAAGCTAATGTTGGCAGTGCTTATCACCACTGCAGTGTCATAAGTAGGTGGATAAACCCCAACTAAATGCAGGAATATATTTTCTAAATAAATTTAATACAGAATTATAACTTTTTTTTTTTTAAACGCTATTTTCATTTTAAAACAGGACAGAGAACAATCCTAAAGTCAGAATCAGACTTATGAGTTTGTAAACAGAAAGTCATTCTGTATCCCAGGAAGAAGAAATATTGGCATTCTAATTAGGTAAAACTGCTTAGTGCAACAAGCATTTGCAATGCAATAGGTCTCACATTTGTAGAGTAAGAGCTGTTGGCGTTGTAAATGACAATGGTGGTCATTATGACCCTGGCAGTCTTCTGACTGCCAGGGTTAACGTGGTGGTATCACCGCCAACAGGCTGGCAGTAATGAATGCCAAATAATGATCATGACGGTGATTCCTCCCATAGACAGCCAATGTGCCACACCAACCACCAGCATGGTATGAACACCGAACACGGCGGTAGCCACCTACAAGCAGGCGGAAGACAAAGACCCGCCCACCATATCATGATATAGCACGTCGCCACGATTTCCAGGGTGGTAGCAACAACACCAAAAGCCTGGCGGAAACAGATCATTTAAAAGGAGACACTCACCTCCAGGGACACACAGGAGTCCGCGTCCGCCATAGAACCTGAACTGCAAGTATTCCCGATGCTGTACCATGCCATGGCTGTCCTGGAGCACCAATGCTGACGAAGACGACAACGGTGAGTACAGCTGCCTAGCACAAAAGGGTGAGACACACACACATCACACACACAGTAACACATGCACAGGAATAAACAGCAACAGAATCCAGGAGTAATAAAAGCAGGCCACATACACAGTTCCTACTAATCTATTCCTTTTGTATGAATATAGAAAATGCAAAAACATGCACAACTGTAGTAATAAAGAAATGCAGGCCCAAAGGCCAGTCCAAAGTCACTAATGCCCACAGGGCAAAGTCCAAGCCCCAACTTGACTCCTGACAACATCGGGATTCCACTGTTCAGGGGCATCATGTTGGAAATGGGCTGGCACGTCAGGGGGTGGGGTAGGGTGGGTGGGAATTGCAACTCATTGTGAGGAGGCTCCTAGTCCACTGGTTCTGGAGGGGGCTGGCTGCCCACTGGTTCTGGAGTGGGGTTTGCTGCCCACAGGATGAGGAGGGGGCTAGCTGCCCACAGGTTCTGGAGGGGGCTGGCTGCTCACAGGATGTGGAGAGGGCTGGCTGCCCACTGGTTCTGGAGGGGGCTGTCTGCCCACAGGATGAGGAGGGGGCTGGATGCCTACAGGATGATGAGATGGCTGGCTGCCCATAGGATGAGGAGGGAGCTGGCTGCCCACTGGTTACTGATAGTCCCCCTTGGCCTCTGGTTTCGGATGCTGCTCCTGGGCCTCTGGTCCCGGATGCTGCTCCATGGCTACTATATTGTAGACCTCCTGGTCCAGGGATATCTGTGGGTTCTACTTGTCCAGGGATTCATGGGGCTCCTTCTTATCCATGGACTTCTGGGGTTCTTCCTTGTTCAGGGATTCCTGTGGAGCCTCCTTCTCCAGGGATGTTTGGGGCTCCTCCTTGGCCTTGAATGTCTGGGGCTCCTCCTTGGCCTTGGATGTCTGGGGAGCCTCCTTGGCCTTTGATTTTTTGGGCTCCTCCTTGGCTTTTGATTTCTTGGGTTCCTCCTCCTTGGCCTTTGATTTGTGTAGGGCCTCCTAGGCCTTTGATTTCTTGGGCTCCTCCTTGGCCTTTGATTTTTGTGGGGCCTCCTTGGCCTTTGATTTCTTGGGCTCCTCCTTGGCCTTTGATTTTTATGGGGCCTCGTTGGGCATGCATTTCATTGGGGCCTCCTTGGGCCTGGGTTTTGGAGGTGGCCCCATGGTCTTGCCAGTCTGTTTGGGAGGGAGCGGCACTTTAGCCCTCCGCTTTTGGGGGGGAGAAGTGTACTTGGTGCGGGGGGTGGCTTCTCACTCATGTGTCCCTTAGTGGCAGCTAAAGACTTTGGGGGTGGAGCCGTGTCAGACTGAGTGCTTGAGGTACTGGGCTGGGGTGGTGTGACCTTCCTCTTACGGGCAGGACGTTGGGGGTGAAAGGAAGAGGTCAAGGCGGGCAAGGAAAAGCTTCTCAGGAACAATGGGGCGGGATGTGGGAGGATGGATGGGAGTGGAGGTAAAGGAAGTGGTTGTAGGAGGAGGAGGTGTGCTGGACTTGGGTGCAGGTGCATAGACAGTGTGCGTGTATGAGGACGATAGCTGTTGGGGGTCTGAGTGTAAACATGTGTGTGTTACTGGAGGGGGGCAGACAGGGTGGAGAAGGACAAACATGACGTGTGGATGGATGTTGTGGTGGTGTCTGCAAGTGAGGTGGGTGTGCTGCATGTGGTGGTGGTGACTGGACATGTGGTGTGCATGTCTGCAGATCTGCTTTTGTGACTGTGGGCAAGGCTGTTCAGGGGGTAGGATCTGGGAATGTTGAGGCAGTGCATGCAGGTGTGAGTGAGGATGTGACTGTGAGGGAGGAGGAGGAGGAGGGGAAGACAGTGGGGGCAGTGGATGATGTTGTGTGTGCATCTGGGTGTTGGCTGTGTGAGTGCTTGTGGACTGAAGTGTGCTGCCTGTGTTTGTCTGTGCAAGTCTTATGTGCTGTTTTAAGTGCATGCTTGTCAGAATGTGTGCATGGGATTGGTTGGGGGGTAAGGAGACTGGGACTGGGTAGTGGTAGTAGGAGGGGGGACAGATGAAACAGGGACACTGGCTGCTGTGAGTGAAGAAGCCAGAGTCTGAAACAATCTCTGTAGGGTCACCAGGCCTCCGTGGATGCCCCCCCAGGAAAACATTGCATTGCGGCATCTGGGATGCCAGCTCCTGGATGGCATTCACAATGGTTGACTGCCCTGCAGAGATGGATCTAAGGAGATCATTAGCCTCCTCACTGAGGGCATCAGGGATGACTGGGGCAGGGCCTGAGGTGCCTGGGGCGAAGGAGATGCCCACCCTCCTGCGTGAGCAGGCACAGGCAACTCAGTGGGGGGCTACTGGGAGGGCAGTGCTGGTACGGGGGTGGCGGTGGAACCTGTAGCTGGGGTGGTCCACCATCAGGGAGCTCCTATCAGAGGACGATTCAGAGTCAGTGGTGTCACCTCCTGTCCCCGCCATGGTGCTCTCCTCGCCCTCCAACCCACTGGTCCCGTCGGCGTCGGTGGACTCTGCCTCCTGCGTCCCATGGGCTGCCCCTGCTCCTTCGCCAGATGATGCTAATGCACACATGGACAGGATGACAGAAGGGGGGAGAAAACGAGCACACAGTCAATCTCAGCATCAACAGCACAGATGGCAGACACATCACGGTCACACACTGAGACTGAGAACACTGGCATACCATTGGCTAAGTACCACAGTAGGTAGGAGCCAAACACTGCCAGCCACACACCACTTGGGACCAGCTAAGCCCTGCCTGACAGTGGACGTCACCTACCTAGCTATCTAATACATGCTTTCAACCCTATTCTCCTGAGCTGGACCACGCAGCAATGTCTGAACTGGCTTAGTGGAGCATCCACTGACTAGTACCCTGCACCCAAATCCCATGCCAGGCAACAGAGTTGGTTGACATACACACCGTACTCACCCTCTTGTGGCTGCTGTGATGCCCTCAAGTGCCCACCCAGCTCTGGGTAGGCCACCACCAGTATGCGGGCCATCAGGGGGGTCAGGTCTGACAGGCACCTCTCCCTCATTGGGAGGCCATCCCCAGCTGGGCCTCTGCATTCTTCTGGGGCCATCGTCTCAGGTCCGCCCACCGTTTCCTGCAGTGGGTGCTTTGCCTGCTATAGACCCCCCAGGGTCTGCACGTACTTTACGATGGCACGTCACAATCCCTGCTTCTGATGGGTGCTGACCTGCAGAGGAAACACAGAAGACGGGACACCATGAACCTCACAATCCAGCCTGTCACACATATGACCCACAAAAATCACTTCCCCTCAACAGGCACACACATGACCCGTACCACTGCATTGATGCTGCCACCAGCCATTCCCCCCCACCACGTGGGGTGTTGATCATCATTGGTTCCCATACTCCATGTTAGCCAATGAGAAATTGCACAGCGGTGCGGACCACCTTTCGCCATGACGGCAACACCAGCGGTGTGAGGTCACATCCAACTGTCCCTGAATACAGGACAGGCGGGTGCCATTTTCTAATGCTAGTACACATGTACAGATTAATAAGTGTGTCATTGTAGTCGAATGTACTCACCTACACAGTTCCAGTGTCCAAAATACAAACATGCTCTGTGTACACTGCTGTAGTGTGGTCATGGTTCCTGTTGACACTCCTTTTCTACATTTGGGTCCCTTAGGTACCAAGCACTGTGGAGGAATAGGAGGAGGCAAACACCGGTGTACAGACCCCTTGTGAACATGGCTACACTGGAAGACTGGGACATCATACTCACCTATTGTCTGGACAGGGCCACAATCGCAGAGCTGTGTGCACAATTGGAGCCTGATCTGCTACCTGCTATCCCCCCTCTTGTGCAGGTACTCTCAGTGCTCCATTTCCTGGCAACAGGCTGCTTCCAGGTGACATCAGGCTCGGCTGCAGGGATGTCACAGCCAATGTTCTCTATTGTGCTTGCAAGGGTTTTGTCTGCTTTGCTCAAAAACATTTGCAGCTATATTGCATTCCGCCAGGTAGATGACTTACCCATTGTGAAGGCTAGATTCTATGCAATGGGACATATACCTCATATAATTGGGGCCATCAATGGGACCCATATTTCCTTAGTCCCCTTCTCCCCCACGGGCCAATGAACAGGTGTACAGGAATGAGAAGAGTTTCCACTCACTCAATGTCCAGATGGTGTACCTGGCTGATCAGTAAATCTCCCACGTCACTGCCAAGTATCCAGGGTCGGTGCATGATGTCTTTGTCCTGAGGAATAGCAGTGTCCCACAGCTGATGGCACAACTACAGAGGCACAGAATGTGGCTCATAGGTGAGCCTGAGTCTCCACCCAATGTATGTCAGTGTATGCTTTCAGGAGTAATCCCCCCTGCCAATGTGCAAGGATAATGTGTGTCCCTTACTTCTTGCAGGTGATTCTGGCCACCCAAACCTGTCCTGGCTCATGACCCCTGTTGGGAATCTGAGAACAGGGGCTGCAAATAGGTATAATGATGCCCATGGGCATACCAGGAGGATCGTTGAAAGGACCTTTGGTCTCCTGAAGGCTAGGTTCAGGGGCTTCTATCTGACAGGTGGATCCCTATGCTACTCCCCTGAGAAGGTCTGCAGAATCATTGCTGTGTGCTGCATGTTGCACAATTTGTCCCTCAGACAGCATGTGCACTATCTGTAGGCGAAGGGGTGACAATGCTGCTGTGGGCCAGTGAACACTGAGGACAGTGGGGAGGAGGAAGAGGAGGAGGATGTGGACAACAGGCCACATTTAATCCAGCTGTACTTCCAATGACACTCAGGTAAGACTGTTGAACTAAGCAAGACTACCTTTTAGTGTGGTACTGTGTGACTGCTGCATGACCCCAGTCATTCCCTTTGCATTCCATCTGACTGTCACCTATATCTTCCCTTATTGCAGATGTTGGTGTCGTTCCAACAGTGTACTGTTGTGATGTGTACAGACTGCTGAGACACATTTGTTGGATGGGTCAACATGTTACTGGACATTTACACAGGATCATGCAGTTCATTACACTTCATTACATTGTACATTACATGTAGATAAATCACTAATACACTAGTTGTGTCCAAGGGTGTTTATTGAAAA
The DNA here is from genome assembly GCF_031143425.1 of Pleurodeles waltl. NCBI lineage: Eukaryota > Metazoa > Chordata > Amphibia > Caudata > Salamandridae > Pleurodeles > Pleurodeles waltl. The sequence continues at coordinate 409,305,188 of NC_090448.1, read as the reverse complement.
TAGTTCTACAATGGGAAGTGCAACAGAGTGGAGTTATGGTTGAGAATAGTCCAGGGTATTGGTCCAGTCTGTTTGTAGCACAGGTCCAGTGTCCAAGGGGCCATAGGAAGGAGAGCACTGGCAGCTCAATATGGACAAGGTGACACAGTGGGACACAAGGGGGACATTCATGAGGGTCTCATTTCCTGGCAGTGGTCTTTGTCTTGGCAGTGTCTCTGGTGTCTGTCTAGGTTGCAGGGAATGTTTGCGGGGTGGTTCACCTTCTGCAGGGGGAGTGGTGCTGGTGGCCTGTGGGTCCTGTGGCAGGGCCTGCGGTCCACTAGCTGCAGCAGATGTGGAGGGCTGGTCAGTTCACTGACTGGTGGAAGGGGCCCGCTGGTGTGATGTGTTCTCCCTTATGATGTTGGCTATGTCACCCAGCACCCCTGCTATGGAGACCATGGTGGTGTTGAGGGCCTGCAATTCTTTCCTGATCTCCTGGTGGTGTTCCTCCTGCCGCTGGTTCTACTGCATGATGTCTATCACCTGACCCATCTTGCCCTGGGATAGTTGGTAAGCCCCCAGGACATTGGTGAGTGCACCCTGGACAGTTGGTTCCCTGGGCCTGTCCTCCCCCTGGCACACAGCTGTCCTCCAAGTGTCCCTGGCCCCCTGTGCCTGTGTCCCTTGAACGGTGTGCCCACTGCCACTGACCCCAGGACCCTCATTGTTTTGCTTGTGAGGTGTGGACTGGCGTCCCTGTACAGGTGGGCACACTGCTGATTGACGTGTCCTGGGGACAGAGGTCTGGGGATGTTGGGTGGCTGTTGTGGTGTTGGATAATGAGGGGGAGGCTCTGTGGTGGAGTGGGTGTGGGCTGGGGTATCCGACTGACAATTGGTCCCTGATGGGCCAGGGAGTTCATCCAGATCCAGAAGTCCAGAGTTGCTGTTATCACTGGGGGCATCTTCTGGTGGGGGACTGGGTAGCCGTGGCACTTCCTCGCCACTGGTAGTGGCTGGGGCACCTGTGGGGATGTAAGTGGTGTATTATGCTACATGTCTGTGACATATTCTGCATCCCTGGCTTCCCGCATATCATTGCTGTAGCCCTGCCACCTTGGTTTGTGTATGTTGATGTATTGTGGGATTGTTAGTTCTCCTTGCTGTGCATGCATTGGTGGTGGGTGTACATGCAAGGCCTTGAAGGGATGTGCATGCAGTGGGTATGGCATGCAGGGCTTGGCATTTGGGTTAGTTAATTGTGGTGGTGCACTGTGCGGGATGGAGCGGAGTGATGTCTTTCAGGGTGAGGGGTGGCGGTGGCATGCAGGTATGGGTGGGGGGTGATAGGTACTAAAATTGACTCACCAGTGTCCAGTCGTCCAGCAACTTCAGTGAGTCCCTCAGGATGCAGGATTGCCAAGACTTGCTCCTCCCATGCTGTCAGTTGTGGGGGAGGTGGTGGGGGTCCACCGCCAGTCCTCTGGATGGCGAGCTGGTGCCTTGCTGCTATGGTACGTACCTTCCCCTGTAGGTCGTTCTACCTCTTCCTGATGTCATCCCTTGTTTATGGATGCTGTCCCATGGTTTATACCTGGTCCACAATCCTCCGCCATAGCTCCATCATCCTAGCAATGGAGATCTGCTGGATCTGTGCTCCAAATAGCTGTGGTTCTAACCTGACTATTTCCTCAACCATGACCCACAACTCCTCATCAGTGAAACAGGGGTGCCTTTGTGGGGACATGGGTGTTGTGTGGTGTGTGTGCTGTGCAGAGGGTGTAGAGTAAAGGGGTATGTGGTGCATGATGGATGAATGGGTGGTTGTGGTCTGTGGGTGAAGTTATCTCTGTGGTTTGCGTGACTAGCTATTGCGGTCTTGTTGTGTTGGCAAAGGATTGTGGGTGATGTGAGGGTGTGTTTTATAGTGCTGTTGGTGGGTGTGTGTGCTTTGTGTATTTGTGTCAGGTGTGGGTTTTTAGTTCTGGCCAATGTTGTCCTGTTTTGACTTTGGGTGGCCTTATCCACCGCAGCGGTGTTCACAGCCAATGGTTTACCATTGTTGAATGTCTGCTGTGGTGATTGGTAGGTCATTATTAGGAGGGCGTAGTGTTGGTGGCAGAATTTTATGGATGGTAGCACCAACAGTTTATCAAGTTCAGTGGGTCTGGTGGATTTGTGGTTGTGGCTGTTTACTTTTGGTTTTGGATGTATATGTCATAATGTGGCAGACGGATGTCCGCATCTGCGGTGGTATGTTGGCGGCAGTCAGCACAGCAGTATTCGTTTTTACCACCAGTGTCATAATGAGGGCCAATGTCTTTTACCTATGTGTTTTGTTTTGGAGTGTAATGGATGTATTCCAGGTGCCACAGCAACCCTCCCAGGCTTGGCCCTTCAGGAGAGAGGACACAGGAAGGCTATTTATATAGTATTTTTGCCTCATTCCCACAGACTGGCTGTGATACCCTAGAGATGCAACCCTTTCTAGTGTGTTTACCTAAACTTTTATAGCACCAAACAAGCCACCAAGAGGCACCTTTATGGCATTTAACCCAGAGAATGAGTGGGTCAAAAAGAGTTAGAAGCAAAGAAAAGGGGGCAGCCATAAATTTTTCTGTGTTAAACTTTCAAAGGAATTATTCCTCTATATTGGCAATACCAGCCTAAATTTTAAAAACATTGACTGTATACAAAGAGAATAACAGAAGACGCAGCTTAGCTGAGCAGGAGGCTTCAAATGTGTGCAGACTGGTGAAACAGAGCTTCAGCGGTAGATGAGCCGACAGGATAGGTAATAGATGTGCTGTATCTCTGACCTTGGGTCAGTGTTTTAAATGGAAATACAGAAGGGCTAGTACTCTGTATTCATTTAAAGCACTGCCTTGGGTTCATAGTCTTATGACAGCCCTCGGCTCAGGGCTGGACTCTGTAGAGCAGACATGTGTACCTGAATCTCCTGGGCCTTGATGGTGCCTTTTTGGTGCATGCATCTGTGCACCGGCTGATGGTTTGGAAGTTAGAATTATGTCTGGGGGGGCTACTACTGGAAATTGTCTCGGTCTTGCCATCTGGACCAATCAGAGTAGATCGGGAAGCCTGGATTTGGATGGTAGAGTGTTTTTTGCCTAGATCAGTGGTGCCCAGTGAGGCTTCTGCAGGACTAGTTCACAGTTTTTGGGCTATGAAAAGGATTCAAATGTATGTTTGTTTTGGGAATCCAAGGTAGGTCCAGAACCATGTCAGAGTTTCTTGATGCCCACATAAGATAAATTATGTAGAAATCATTTATATAGAACTTATTTACACAGTGGTTACCCTGCAAGCCTGGCATGGACCCTGCCTGTTTGTTGTCATATACAAAAAAAGACTTCAGTCACAACAACACATTTGGGTTACATACATACAGGCAGTGGCTTGTCCTGGTGGCCACAGTTTGTGAAACAACAGTTCTCTTGTTTAAAACATTTCCTCCTGTTGGAGTCTTTACTGTTATTGTTCAGGATTGACTCTGAGATGTAGTCCTTGGGGTGTGTACCCATATGAACAAACACACGTATTTCTATAGACACAGTGAGGCACGGTGAAGCACTGAGAGGAACACCAGTAGAAGCAGGAATGAGAAAAGGGCCACTTAATAGGGTCAGAAAGATATTTTGTTGACATTGATTTTACATTACTTGGTAACCACAGCAATCAGAAATAATGCATAGAGTTTACATCAAATGATGCATGGGAACTTAGTGGAGTGGTTACATGAAAGCTGGGATTGGAAGAGAGAAGAGAAGGTTAAACATTACTGGACTGTGACAGACGCGTGGATCATTATACACAGGAGTCCAGAGGGTGATGGGGAAGCGCTCTGCACCTGTGACAGTGACTGTGGGGGGTATTTAAGGTGAGCCCTCTTCAAACAGGAAGCAGAGCTTTTCGAGCTCTATTTTAGACTGCGCTTCTGGAAGTGGCATCTGCAAGGTCACAGTAGCTGTGAGAGGACTGTCATCAAAGCCATGACACCAGTGAATTCTGATAGGAGAAACTGATGGAGTTTGCTCTACTTTTGTGCCCCATGATTCGCGCTCCTCTAACTGTGGCTCCCTTGTGTTACCTTCTTTGCGCTACAGGGTTAGGAAAATGTCTGTCTCTACTAACTGAACTCTATTTGAAGAGGCCCTATTTACATCCAAAGGCTGGATGTTTTTTGCTATCAAGTTTGAAGCCCTGAAGTGCTTGGGTCTGGAATCACGACTCCTCCACCATTTTGGAAACAACACCTTTCATCATCTTCTTGCCTAGAATAACCTATGTGCTTGGTTGGTGACCCTCCAAAGGTTAACAAGAGAAAATGCTATCGGCTAGTGTTAAGCTCTACTCAAGTCAATCAATCAATCAATAATCAATAAATAACCTTATTTCGGCTAAAAGCCATAAAAGTATCCAGTAACCAACAACAATGACCGTACAATACAATTATAAATTAATAAAAACACAAACTCCACATAAAACGTTAAAAAGAAGCAATAATTCTGCTGGGTAAAAATGTTAAAGCTCAATTTTTATAACAGTTCGGAGCAACTAACTAAGTTGTAAAATCCTGGGGGCCAGGCTAGACTTGATTCCATATAGTACTCTGTTTCTTCCTATAATAGTCTAAGCTAAAATGGCTATTAATACAAATATTTATAACAATAATACAAACTTAATGTCAGAATTCCTTTTTCCTTTAGCAGGCAAGCCTTCGTGATTCTGTTGCCATAATGATCGATTGTGACCTAGGAGGATTATGGCTTATCCAATCGGTCAACAATGTTTCCTCTTGTTCTTATGGCCCATGCGTTTTGTAGGTACCTAGCAATGGCAAAAACCACCTTATCGCTTGTGTCGCTTGCAAGGATTCGCAAGGATATGTTATACTCCCTTATCCCCATTAGTCTGCATAAAGGAATAATCCACTTCTTCCTGGGCACCGAATATCTAGGACAGAAAAACATCAAATGGGCCAATGTCTCTGGTTGCTCAGGACAGAAGTGGCAGAAACTCGGTTTGTGGACCTCCTTGCGCCATCTTGCAGTGAATGTGTTAAGAGGCAAAGTTCCTAACCTTAATTTAATAAAAAGGGTTTTAACATAGGGGGGATTAATATTATCCATATAAGCCTCAAACTTGGGGCTGCATTTGTGGTCCAAAAACAGTAACGTCCTACTACCATGGTCCTTTTTGGACCAAAGTTGAGTCAAAATGAATTCTCAGTAACACCGCCTTATTCGTGCCTATGCTTCCTTTGTTAGGTTGTGGGGGTCACTCCACACCTCATCCACTTTGATGAGTTGGCACGTGTCTCTAATATGTTTAAACCAGGGAATTTTTAACATGTCACAGTCCGCTAAAATCTTGGGGACTTCTGCTTGGTAAGGGGACAGGTACTCGGATGTCCAGATGCGGACCCAATACATGAGGGGTCTTAAGGCAGCCTCGCTGTGGATCTCATTTAGGGCTAGATCAAATCTAAGGGGTAAGAGTGGAGTACTTGTCGGTAAACGCAGAAAATTACCCATAAAGCGATTTTCCACCGTCGTCAGGCAACTAGAGTTGCTATGCCCTCATAATTCAGATCCATAAAGTGTGGCAGCCACAGCTGCTGCCTTGTATACCGTGATAGCAGGGGAAATGTCCCCCTCTGTGGAGTTAGCAATTTTTCTCGCTATCATGGCTGACTTCTGTCGCTGAGTAGACACGCCCTTTTCAATCTGTGTCGTCCACCGTTGGTCATCCGATATCCTAATCCCCAAATAATCAAACTGACTGACTCTCTCTATCGATTGGCCTACCAAAGTCATTTTCCCCCTAAAGGACTTATGAGGATTAAAAGCCATAAATTTAGTCTTGGAAGAGTTTATCTCTAGGCCCCTCTTGATGCAAAATTTAGAAAAGGCGTCAAGTTCGTTTTGGAGGCCCATTGGGGTTAGTGAGATCAATAAGGTGTCATCTGCAAACATTAAGATAGGAACAGGGGTTCCTGCTAACTTTGGGGCGTCGTGATTGCAGTGCATCAGCTGGTCGACCGCACCATTGATGTAAAGATCGAACAGCGTGGGGGCCAGAACACACCCCTGTGTAACCCCCCTGTCAATAGATATGGCTTCTGTCAAGTCACCACCATGTGACCAGCGTACCTGGGCTTGCGTGCCCTCATGAAGACACCTAATCAATTTTAGCATCTCGCTATCAAGTTTATAGGTCTTAAGGACGTTACACAATAGATCCCTTGGGACCATATCAAATGCAGCTTTTAGGTCGATGAAGGCCACATACAAATGGCCCTTAGTTAATGACAGATGTTTCCAACAAAGGTTAAACCTAAATGCCTGATCAATTGTGCTCACGCCCTTCCTAAACCCTGCCTGAAGTTCAGAGAGAATATGTGAGTCCATTATCCACACCTGCAATCTGGCCAAGATTTGCTTACAAAAAACTTTTTGACTAATGTCTATTAAACTTATTGGCCTGTAGTTGGAAGGAAGTTCCCTTGAGCCCTTTTTAAAAACGGGGATTATAATCGCTCCTTGCCATGTGGAAGGGAACCCCGCCTCTCAGAATCACATTATTAAGTGTGTTTAAATATAAAGACCAGGTTCTAGGTCGGGACAAATACAAGTCACCGGGGATGCCATCCAGCCCTGGGGCCTTCCCTTTGCGTAACGTCAGGAGTGCCAGGGTTGTTTCTTTTAAAGAAAAAGGGGCCAGATCAAATTTAAGAGCAGTGGATACCTGGAAGTAAGTCGACAAGGGGGCCCCTCGAGGGGTGGCGAGGCAGTAGAGCTACTAATTTGAGCCACACTATACACAGCGCCGAAATGAGACACCCAGAGTGCTGGCTGAATTACTGGGCAAGTCTCCGCCGAGTCAGAATATCCTTTATCTGCCACTAATTTCCAGAACAATTTTGTGTCCTTTACTTGTAAAGCCTCTAACATGGCCTTCCAGTGTTTAGATTCCCACTCTTTTTTTTGCGTTTTTCAGCTCAGTTTTGTATGCAGACCTGGAGGCTCTTATCATACACCAACTCCCTGCCTTTAATGCTTCCAAAAGCCGTAACTTAGCCAGTCGGCAAGAGCTGGAAAACCACCTCAGGGTTCTAACCCTGGTTTCAGCCCGCCTCCTTGTTACCTGGAAAAAGGGTCTTAGCTGGTTGATCATAGTTTTGTGCAATTTAATTATATCAAACGTTATCAGTGCGATGTGCTTCAGGGGGGAAAGCGTTGATATCACGACTTTATATAGTGCTACCTGAAAGTTTACATCATCTGCCACCATTTCCCACCTTACATTTTTGTAATCATTTGTCGAAGCTAGGGTACTACCCTTCACCCACTTGGAGAGAAGACTACATTTAAATGGGGAGATAGAAAAGAATATACAGAGAGCTTGGTTATCACTATCGTCACATGGAAAAACTACCATATCAATAAGGGAATTCCAAAGGAAATCACTTACCAGGACATAGTCTAGACGGCTGTTGTATGGGCCTTTCCTGAATGTAGGCAACGCGGGAGTATCTGATTTCGTGTTCCCGTTGACTATTCTAAGCCCCATTGATTTTATCAGATCCTCCACTAGATCTAAAACTCCCCCTAAGGGCTTTAAAGCAGCCTGGACTGGACCTGATCTATCCCATGGGTGTATAAACTGGAATCTTTTGAGTTGAGAATCATCCTCACAGTTCAACTGCATGTTGAAATCTCCTGCAACGAGTATGCTTTGCCCCCCAGGTAGGTGGTTCAAGAAATCGGTGAGCGTTTTTATCTGGACGATTTGTGACTTTTGTGGGCCAGGTCTTATGTATATATTTACGAGTACTATACGTACTAGTCCCTTTGGGCCGCTAAATGCTACCTCCACGGCTAGTATGTCCCTAGAGAGGGAGGGAACCTCTTTTGCCTTAGGGAATAAATCATGCTTAAGCCAGATTATTAAACCCCCAGATGCTCTCCCAGATGGAGTTGGAAGTGCAGCCTTCTGGAAGGACCAATATCCTACCCTATACCTTTTGGAAGTTGCCCATGTTTCCTGTAGGAAAATAATGTGATGTTGGTCCATAAAGCTACAACACTCTGGATTGGTTGACTTGGATGTCACACCCGCCACATTCCAGGATACAAAGTTAATTGGAAGTTCATCACTATCCCCAGTGGTGGACAATCTCGCTATTCGCTTAACTGTAAGGGGTGTAGTTCCGCTATGACTCCCTTCTGCACGTGTATTACAACATACTCCTGTCTCTGCTCCCGCTGTAACCAACGGAAGGGTACTTAAGTCCCATGGTTCCAAAGGCTTTATACCTAAAGTATTTTCCTTCTCTACCTCCACTACTGGGGCTTTACGTCAATCTAAATTTGAGGTTGAGCTGGCCCTACGTCCCCATCTTATGGTGCATGTGTTGGGAGAAGGTCTGGTAATGGGACTACCTCTAGAGAACAAATTGGCCATTGAGGGGGGGATCGACTGGACAAGAGTTACTCAAGACGTGGTGTCTGGTCTCGGTCTTAACTCAAGGGCTAAAAGACCCTTTACTAAACTCTGACTGCTCAACTGCAGCCCTATGAGGTCCGTGTCTGAGGTGTCACTTGTAAATCTCTGGGCAGTTATTATATCATCCCGTATAACAGACCTGAATTTTTTTACACTCCTTATCCAGAGAGTTACTTTGTTCTTCAGTGAATCCTCTGGTTCCCTTTTTCCATGTCTCAGCTTGGGGATATTCATCAGATAGACATCACGCTGACCATACGTCAGCTGGCTAAACTGGGTACTTGACTGGGGGGCTTTGTTAACGTTTGCTAGAGGCTTAACACTGAGCTTCATTTGATTGTCCCCTCTAGTCTGTTTGGTATCATAATTGTTTAAGACAGGTGCTTCGTACACTTCTCGTTGACAAGGTAGTAATGCCGCTCCTGCGTTGTTTCCTCTATACATTCCCTTCTTAGGGCTAACAATTTGCTGGGTTTGTGTGGATATGGAGTTAAACCTGGGTTTAAAAGAAGATTTCCTTATGTCCCCAATCACGGCTGTTAGGCCGTCAAGCTTCGCATGGACCATGTGACTAAGGGAAGTGAGGTACTCTTTTAGGCTCATTATTTCAGATCTTATTTGTACTAACTGGGCCTCTAGGGGTTGTTCCATCTGGATGGCTGGGTTTGTTATTGACTCCTCAGCTTCCCTTAATGTACCTTCCTTTGGACTGGGGGTTACCAAAGAAGCCAGCGGTAGTAAATGGTTAGAACAGTTTGTATGGGGAGATACACTAACCAACTGATTGGCCGCACAGAATGTCGGACTCCCTATGTGATTAGCCAGAGCATCTGGCGTAATATGCTCTAGTTGGGGCCCCCGTGATGGCAGAACCAAGGTCCCATTGGTCCCAGGGGTCACAGGAATGAAAAAGGATTTTATGTCTTTAATCACAGCATCAGGTCTTCCCTTAGGGTGCTTGGACGATTTGGTTGCTAACATACTCTCGACTTCTTCAATTAGGTCATCGATTTGTGATAAAGTGCAGTTTTCGGCGGCATGGCGAGATATGTTCTTTGCCCCCCCCCCCCACCCGGAGGGATTGCTGCTAGCTTTCCTTTTCCCCATCCTGACTGCAATGAATAAGTTCCACAAATTTAAATGAACAGGGAAGAACACACTATCAGAATGTTAGAGCTTGCCAGCACCCAGATATCACAGGCGGGACCAGCACTTCCCAAGTGAACAGGCATAGTATCAAGATTGTAGGGGCTTGGACCACCCCCAACCACCACAGACAGTGAGCAGTGCTTTCTTACACGGGTGGAGCGCGGAAACAGCTCTTTGGGACTTAGTCCCACCCAAAACGGCCAGAACACAAAAATGACTATTGCAGTCATTTGCCAATAAAAATTAAACGTAAAATGATTATGAAGGAGCAATAACCCTAATGAAGTTAATGAAAAGTTAGGAATTGTACTTTCAAGCAGCAATGAATTGAATGTACTGCAATCATGAATAGGATGTCAGGGGGGTGGCCCAGCCCAGCCTCCTCCTGGCGATGACGGACGAAGGATGGGCACGCACTTGGCCCGGGCTTTGCCCGGGCGCTGCCCACGCGTGCCCCGCGAGCGGGAAGCACAAAAGTTCAATTATAAGGGGTCTCCTTAGCCTGCCCCTCCTCCTGTGTGCCACTGTGGTAACGCGCTACCTGCGAAGCGCAAAAATTCGATTATAAGGGACCTCTCCTGTGTGCCTCTGTGATAACGCACTTCCCGCGTGTCTGTGTGTACATACACACAGACACGCATTCAAACAACTCAACATACACACACTCACCCCCCAAACATGCACACACATACAACACGCAACACACACCCGCATACACACATGCACAGACATAAACACACACACACAACACCCCTCACCCCCTCCTCTGTCGGAGCAACCACTTACCTGTGTCCAGGGGGTCCTCCAACAAGAGACGAGATGGGGCGCTGCTGCCAGCAGCTGCATCTGCCAGCCTGTATTACTTCTCATAATATGACCGGCGGCGGTCTACTGGCGTGGCGCTGCTGCTGGCAGCAGCGCCGCCTTACCGCCATCCACCGGCATGGCCACAGCCGGATTTCTGCCAACGTTCTGGCTGAAATCCGGCTGTGGTCATAATATGGTGGATGGCTGGTAGCCGCGGCTACGGTCTTTTGGCAGCCGTCGCCGCAGCGTTAGGTGGTTTTTACCGCCAATGTCATAAACAGGTCCGTAATCTCCCCTTGCTATCAAAAATGAATGTGTTCTTGTGCACACATAAAGCGCTGCAATACCTTTGTGTCGAGTTGGTGCTATATGAAACTGCAAAAATATTAAATAAAGCGCCCCAATACCTTCATGTCGAGCGTGCGCTACATCAAACTGCAAAAAAATAAAAAAGACCCCCACAGACACCTCAAAGAAACAGCAAGATGCCTGATAACAAGGAAGACGAAGAAACAACATACCACAACGTGGCGAGGCAAAAGAAATCAAGGGGATATAGGGCAAGTAGCCACGGTGGCACAGGAGTTAACAAGCGGGAGCAGGGTGATTGGGTGGCCGGACCAGCAAGAATATGGCGTGGGGGAGTGTGATTTATGTGCTGTGGACAAAGCAGTGGGGTGCGTGTACAGTGCGCCCGAGCTCAGCATTGTAAGCACATTGACTCAGGTGCAGGAAACCAAGAAAACAAAAGTCCCCCAAAGAACAGATAAACACGACAAAGCATACATATACAGTAGTAAGTCCCTGCTCCCACAGAGAAAAAGGAGGGACAAAGAGGCAAGACTGACCACTAACCAGCAAGGAGTTTTAAATTACACTGAAACAAACAAATGAAATGGCTTCAAGTCCACAGAAGTAAGTATACTAAAAGCATACAAGAGGCCATATGCATGCGCTTGCCCTAAAAAGAATAACTCCCCATAAAGCAGCACAGGGTACCTCTGGGCTATGAGTGATAAGACTCCAATCAGTCACTTCATCAGTCTGCCTTGGCCTCCTGCCAGTGTGGTGAGGAAAGATCACTGAGGTGGGAATGGCAGAGGATATCAGAACGAACCAGCGGGCCTCTACACAGCACCTGCGATCTTTTAATGTGATTGATGAAAGGCTGCCATGTTCTTTCAAATTTATAGACTCTTTTGTGAACACTAGCAGACATTTTTCCCACAATGAAAATTGGCCATGCTTTGCCGCACCACATGTTGTTCGAAGAGGTTATGGGCTGATTCCACGCCTGGGCGACTGAGATACGAGCCACCAACAATAAGTGCAATATCAGATTCCCCAATGGAGTGCTTAGCAAGAATACATTGTTCCCGCTGGAACTTTCCAGGAGGAGAACCATTGGTTGAAGCAGCATAGCCGCTCCTATAATATCCTTTATATGCAATAAAAGTACACTCCAGAAGGCCTTTGTGCATGGACATCTCCACCACACAACTAAATGTCCCCCTCTCTCTCCACACCCCTTCCAGCGTAGATCAGGCACCCCAAAAATCACCCTCAGCCTCATGTGTAGTGCAGATAGAGGACTTCTTCGCTGTCCTACAAACTCTAGCCCAGGAATCAACAGTGTCTTAAAGCTCAAAATCCTTTCCCGATGTTGTATGTATTTATGTTTGGTCTGCGATTTGAGGTTTTGTAAGTTTTCTTTTTGGATTTAGCTGGAAGGAACACTCTCAGCTATTTAATAGGGGACACCGTTTTTTAAGACAAGGGGCCGGAAGGTTTGCCATTTGTAGACCCTGGGATAAATAATTTTAAATAATTTGTGTGGGTTATCTCTCATGTCTCATGTCTCTAGTAAACGGGATCATTGGGGAGAGCTTGCCATTAATTTTGATTTTAGTAGCGGGAACGCTATTTAGAGGATTTATAAACATCTTCATTTTCGGCCCATTGACACCCGGTCAAGTATCTTTAACAAATACTGCCAATCAAACCAGTCATGCACCTTCTCTGTATTAAGCGAGATAAGGATTGTAGATTGTTTACTCCCATTCACACTGTTCAGCTACCTCTTGTATTGTCACCAGTGTAGCGGCCAAAGCCTGATTGTTGTACTCCAATCATTTTAGACCAAAGCATGTGAAGGCACCTCGCCAGGATGGAAGCATAGATTGTGACATTGCAGTTGAGGAGTGCAATTGGCCGGTATGATCCACAGTAGTAGTTTTGCCTACCTTCAGTAGCTGCGAAGTATGTGAAATCGACATGAAGTCAGTGACCGACTGAGAGGTGAAGAAATGTTTATAAACTTTGTGCAGATCGCTGACCAACAAAGATGAAGATGCCAAATAAAAAATGGCTGTGAGGCCATCTTGACCCGGAGATTTTTTGCCAGGCATGGCCACGTTTGACTCCCGGATCTCTGCCAACATGGTTGGTTCCTTTAGCTCCTTGAAATCCTTTGTGAAGTCAGGAGGGACATATTCTACAGAGCATTCATCTTGACTTCGGGGTGTCTCTGAGGCTGCTCTGAGAACTGGGCTGAATAGTATGTTGTGAAGATGTTTAGAATGCCAGTTGTAGAGGTCTGGCTGGTGCTCTGGGTGTCAATAATTTATTTTGCTTTGGTTCTGGGTCCTAAGTTGTTTCAAGTATGTATACTAGCAGCCTGTCAGCGTTGTCACCTTTTTCATAGTACTTCTGCCAGAACTGGGTCAGTTTGCGAGCTGCTTCTTTCATCACCAATGGCTGCTCCTCCCCCCATAATTATGTGCAACTTCCTTGTCGTACGCACCTTTTCTCCTTGCTTGTGCCGCAGTTCGATCTCAGCAAGCTGCTGTGCTAAATTGCCTTTTTCTGGTGGTGATTCGCTTAAAGATAACTAAGTTTGAAATTAATTTCAATGCATTTTACCACTTTAGCAGTGTCCCATAATGTAGAGTCTGCTACCTCCCCATTGTTGTTTTTATCAAACTAGTGCTTGAGCGCCTCCTTTATGCACTTGGGGACAGCAGGGGCGCAAAAGGCTATTGCATGGAAAAAACCAGGGGAACAAGCTTGACTGCTCCAGAGGTAGCACAGAAATATGCAGGGAAATTGGAGCATGGTCACAGAGAATCCAGACATCAGTAGCCGAGTCCAGTGGTATACGATTCCTACGAGGTTAGTAGGACTGTGAATTATGTCAACAAAAACTTCACAATATAAAGAGTTAGCCTACTCATGTCATTGATAAATGTTTGTTTGTTTTGGCTAGCCCATAGTGCCATATCTAAACCTCTAATGTAACTAGGGTAATATAGATGTTATTGGTAACCTCAAACATGACTATTCTGATTCCAAAATAATTAATGGAAACAGATCCAACCCTTTCGTTTATTACTTTTGCGTGCCCAAAGTATCAACAAGAAAGAAACAAAAATAAATTTTCCAATATTAATGGAAGAGATCATATTTTTTTAATAAAAGCATGAGCTGTGGATGGTAAGGAGGTGAAACACATCATTATTATAAGCATTATTAGAATGGTGAAAAATATGAACAATTCAACCATGTCAATTGTTAGTAATGTTACCCTTATCTGTAACTAATACCTAACCACTAAAGTGAGCATAGCGGGAGTAGCCTCTGCCAGACCTGTTGTGATGGTCTAACCCCAATACCTTGGTATTATGTGTCAAGAGGCCAGTCTCAGTGTATTCACAAATGCAGCCATCTAGATTTAGATGTTATCTTCCTATTCAGGATGAAGGTTGGAGTCAGCAGGGCTGCATCTCAGTCACAGTGCACATGGCGTTCCATGATAACCTCAGCATGAAATGCTCCTCTCACTGACTTTAGCATGGATGATGGTTATATAATAAAACACTGTCATTATCACAATGTGGCAGTGGTGCAGAACAGCTCATTGGTGTGTCTTGATGAAGAGAGTTGTTACCTACTAGAACAGAAAATAAAACAAGGGCATCATGTTCTGAATATACAACCCTGGTACTAAATGTGCAGAATACAGGGCAACAAAGTCTACTAAGAATAAATGCAAATGTAGAGCATTCATGTGTTAGAGGAAATATGTTAAAGGTTACCACTAGAGAAAAATGTCACAATAAAAGGAAATCTAAAATGGAGACTAAGCACAGGCCCGACAACACCAGTACCTACAGCAACAATTCTCTAGAGAGTAAGAGAGATTCTATATGGGAATATGTTCTATGAATTCCAGAGAAAAATTAAATATTTTCCCCATTGTATTGCTCTTGCCATCCATCTAAAAGGTTCAAATCAGTGAGAGCTGCCACTTAGGTAGAGACGGCTGACAAAGGCCCAGGCTGAGATCAATCGTGGTGGGGATAGAGCGCAGTGTATGTAGATGCTCTATGAAACAAGGAAGAGTAAAAGGTTTCCTATTCTTATTGGGACTATAAACAGGTGTGAATGTAAGCTGGAGCTGGCCACATTTGCCCTTGATCCCTATTATACTCCAATCCCTTAGTTTTAGCTTTCGAGTGCAAAATCTAGGCCCCAGCATAAGAGATTCACAGACCCCTGGAATTTGATCTAACAATGGAGTAGAACTGGGTCAGAAACCAATAGGCTTCCAGTCAATGAGTATCTCCCTGCAGGAGATGGGTCTTCTGCAAGAGGGCTACTTCTGCATCTTGTCCGCTGAGCCAGATATGCATGGCCCATCACTTCACATGAGAGCTGAGTGCATGAACATTGAGGGGGACCACTTTGAGTGGATACCTCAGTTGGGCGAAGAAGTCCTCGTCTAGAGGCCTGCACTCCCATGCAAACCAGACCTGTTCCAGGTGAACCAAACCCATAGAACAAGTAAGAATGGCTGGTCTGAAGCCTCTTCACAAGCCTATATAACCACATAGTCTAAAACAAATACAAAATACTGACAACAAAGTTGGAAGTCTGAGAGCAGAAGAAGGGGCTAGCTCCATGAAATGTGTTTGGGCCCCTGCTTCTCTTGCCAGTCCAGAGTCTTCATATAGTGAACAGCACAATGGAAGATCCTCATGGTGGGCACATTTTGTCAAATGATAAAGGCTGGTCCTCTCTCTTCCGCAGTGGTTGACTGCGCCGAGTTTCCCTGTGAGCCCCTGAAGAGTTTGATGATCACCATTCGCCTCTGCCGTCATCAGTCAGCCATATCTGTTTCCGCTGCTGCCAGGATAGCCAGACCCAAAACTTCCTGGGCCTTTCGGGTATCCATGAATACCTGGTGCTTACCATTGTTGGCTAATTGGAGGCCGTAGTGGTCCCTGCATCTGTAAGGTATTTTCCCACATTGCAGGTGGGTGGGCACCTCTGAGAACTCTCCCTGCTTTGCCAGAGTTTGTCAGAAGACGTCCTGCAAAAGTGTAATGGTGTGTCCTTGGAAGGTCACCAGCTCCTGTTTTCTTTTTTTCTGGATTCACTGAGAATCCTCATACATTAACACATCTGAAGACAGGTTTTTTTTGTGCTGTTGGTAGGCAGAGGTCACCCTATGTGTAGGTGAAGTTGGATGAGACGGCCATCAGAACATTGAAGAATATGAGGGAAAAGAACTTGAATTTAAGATTCAAGTTCTTGGCAGTGAATATTCTTGTCTGTGCTACGCATCTGGATATTATTGCATCTTGCTCTAATTTCAATGTCATCCACTTTTTCCAACATAGGGATGCTGCTGCCATTCACACTCTTCAGCTGGATCGCCTGTTCATCCTGCTCATGGGCTTGTTCCACAAGGTTACTCTCCACCTTTTCAAGTCGCAGCTCTGTCCTTAGGAGTGAGAAATCTAGTTTGGCAAGTTTCAGTGATGAAAATCTTTTTTTAAACTCCTGGAGTAGTAGTAGTAATTTAGTTCATTAATCAATTAAAACCATAAACCATTACATAGTATGCAAAACACACTCTAGCAAAATCAAGTCACGAAAATAGGTGAACTATTTTAATAAAATCCATTCACAAATGTACATCCCATAATTTAAAACAAGCTGATGTACCAACCCCCCATGCTTGTCCATAATACCTTCTTAGTTAAAAACATCTTCTGAGGGCTTATCACAGTTAAGGCGGGTTGAATGTTCCCTTGCACAAATTAGGTCAAATTGTGGGTGCACTCACTTCTGCTTAGCGACTCCACAGATTTAGACAAGAAAACAATTGTGCTATGTGCCTTAGCATAATGACTTTAATACTCAACTGGCTATTCTGGTGAGTGGCTAGTGCCTTGAACTATGATACAAGTAACACTTCTTGAATTAAAATGTAACTAAGATTTAACTAAGGGCCCTAAAGCAACAAGACAGGCTAGCTAAAGTGATCAGGGTGTGCTGCAGGATGTGCATTAAATAGGGCATATAATGTACTAGATTGCTAGTGCCTTGAACTATAACATAAACACCAACTCTTGACTAAGATTTAACGAAGGGCCCCAAAGCAGCAAGATGAGAAGGCTACAGTGCTCAAGTGCTAGTCCAATCAATGGTTGCCAACATACCTATAAGAGTAGGTTTTTATTAGACGCCCCCTCACGCCAAGGTGGGAGGGGCTAGGTAATACTCAAATCTGTGGCATCTGACGTGACTGTGAGGCCCTTCATACGATAAATCTTCTCTACTGCCTCTAGCGAAGGAAAGAGGGGCAAGTATTTTAGCTAGGGGTCCTAAAGTAGCAAAATGGAAAAACTAAGCTGCTCGAGTGCTGGAGCAAACAATAGATGAGCGCGTTCCTCTTTGCTTGAGTATTTTCTCCTGGAGTAGAAAAATTATATCCTCCTTTGTTGCTAGGGATGTGAGTCTGGCTGCCTTGATGGGGTATCCTGTTTATTGGTTTGCAGCATTTCCTTGATGGAGGAAGGCTTTGAGGCATTACCCCTGTTCCTCGCCATCTTAGAAGGATATAAAAGAACTCTTTCTCCTTTGCCTGCTCTCCAGGTACTTCACTTCCATAGGTGCAGCTAGCAGAGGCAGAACAGGGTCCAATAGGAGGTGACTGCCCAGGCCGACACTCCCAGGAACCTGCCTGATACCCCGTGGCCACGGACTCCCAGTCCTGATGGAGAACTCTTGTAGTCGCCATGGGAAGGTCGTCAAAGCAACGTTCCAGGCATCTCCATGCCTCCACCAGTAATGTCGATGTCATGGTTGCCCCTCCCCGAGGGCGTTGTGGAGAGTTTGCTGCATTTTGGGTTAAGACATGGCTGTGGCCCCTCCCCCTGACCCAGTGCAGGCAAGAAGCTAGACTACAGCTGCAGCAGTGTGGTGGATCTACATAGTGGCCCCCATGGGTCGTGTGATTGCTGAAGCTATGGTATTGTGCGTTTCCAGTATGTAAGGTTGCAGCAGTCATCTTGCATTCACCACTCTGTGGCGCACTGGGAGAACCAACGGGAAAAGCGCTCCAGCAGAGTCTCTTTATGGCCGCCACCTGAAGACCTGTGACTCCAGTCACACTCAAGGATCTTCAGAAGTCAGTATCTGGACCATTGCTGGAGGAACTGTGAGGTAGGCCAGGTCAGCAGGGACCAAGATGCAGAACTCAGCAGAGATGTGCCTTCATGGGTCTCCTCTCTGGCCACACCATGCACTCTTACTTTTGTAATTAATTAATAGTTGTGTAAACCAGACAGAGTCCTGTCAGAGTGAGTGTGAGAGGTAATGAGATGTGAATATAATAGACAGACTTTCTAGTTTTAAAAACAGTCAAACACAGTGGTTCCCAACCTGTGGTCCGGGGACCCCTGGGGGTCCACGAAGCCTCCTCAGGGGGCCCGCGACTGCTTAGAAAAATAAATAATATTAACAAATTAGGTCCCAAGCTTTCAGTAATGATTCAGTGGGGGCCCCTGGGTTCCATTAATGATAAAGTGGGGGTCAACTGAAGGTAAAAGGTTGGGAACCACTGGTCTAGCATAAGTCCATTGGACACACTTTTAATGGGAAGACACTGCATACCCTGCATTAATTCTCCTATAAAGAAAATATGTACTTTATAACAATCACTGCAAGAAGGCATTTTGTAAACACAGTTGTCTATTTTCAGAATTGAGCAGCTGAATAAACACCGATAAGTACTGATTTCAAAAGGTTTGGAAAACACTGAGAAAAGACCTCCAAAATCCACAAAAAATGAACACTGAAAATAGGACAGCCTAATTATAAGCACATAATATTCATTGATCAAAGGATGTTGAGCCAACAACAGACTCAATCCTGGTTTGCCAGATACAGAGTTGGCAGCTCTGGCCATTAGACCACATCCATATTTCTCCATTTATGAGTGAAAGCCTTACACAAGTTGTATGGTTGTGTATGATCACGTATGGTGAGCACATTCTCTGTTGAAATGGCTTTGTGAAGTAAAAAAAAAAAAGCAGCAGTAAATACTGGAAGGTTCACTAGGAGCATTGCTTAGGAATACTTGCAAGGGTTTGTCGTAATACTAGACTTAGAGACGTTTCAGCACGTTGGCACTGGTGTACAAACAGGGGATAAACATTTTAAATATCACTATCATACAGACCAGGACTTTCGTGACTCCTTAAAAATTGTCTATCGACCCACCAGTGACACCAGACCCACAGCTTGGGAAACACTGACCTAGAGAGGAGCTATAATGGCAGAGCCTCTCAACCACAACAGCTAAAGTTAACATAATCTTGCTTACTGTCAAATAAATAAACAATAAAGTCAAGAGAGCAATGATACTGGCATATCTCACTGGGTTTGCTGCAACAACCCACCTGAACCAGAAAAAACACAAAACATCAGAATTATCAAGGTTTTATGTTGCCCTTGTGCCACGCAAGGGAGGGGGGGGGCTTCAATGGCGACACAAAACCTAAGTGAGATTTATCAAGCTATGCAAGGCTACCTTGTGTGGTCCTGGTGGCTTGATAAATCTAGAGTAATGTAAGGTAGCGAAAATCACTTCCTTCCATTACTCTGCCCCCAGGAGGTGTTTTATGGGTGGAGTGTGGGTGTTCCAATGGATCCCCCTATGGATTTTGGCACATTCCCAGATTTACCATTAATGGTAGACCTGTAAATGTGTCAAATGCTATGCCTCTCCAGATAAGCTGTAACAAGGAGAAATATCTTTATGTCTCCTCATTTTTCCTCTTTCTAAGTGTGCTGCACTCTCTAGCACACATAGAAAGATGAGAATCCCTCTGAGGATTGTTTTTGTGCAATTCCTGCACAAAAGCAATCCTGTCTACGAAGCAGCACTTTTGCAACATGATGCAAGGGTGCTCCCATTTCCGCTAGGCATCCAAAGGGGTGCCAGTGCTAAGAAAGGACATGAATGTGCTGTATAATGGTAATACAGTGCTTACCTCCCCTTTTACGGAGTGCAGAAGCGTGGCTTGTTGCACTGCGTGACAGAATGATAAATACTCTATAAAAGGAGGTTGGGGAGGTTTGTACAGGGAGTCCAGAGGGACTTAAATTGGCGTTCCTTTATATGGTTGTGGAACTCCTCAATGACTTGCAATATCTTTATGATGTACAGCAGGGGGTACTTCATCCCCTATATATATGACAATGTCTCCAGATGGCGAGGCCTTTGTTACAGTCAAAAGGGACAACATGTAACGGTACTGGAATGTTTTCAGCAAAATCCGTTCCACGAAGGTAAACCTTTCTCTGCATCTGTGAAGCATAGAGTCATTTGTGTCTCAGAAAACCGGTTCATTACTTTCTGTTGTTCTGTTGTTCAAGTACATAAATACTGATGTGCATGGGAGGAGGTGGGATCTGATGGTTACCTTGATGGCCTTGGAAACTAAAGATTTGTTTTTATCTCTGCTTCAGCTCGTAGCCCAAAAAATCTCCCTGTGCCTAAAACTGTACATTTGTACAGTGTAATGTGTAAAAACTGACTATCTATCCCAGATTCTTATTCTGTCACATCCTGGTTTCATGAAATCTACTGTCACTCTTGCTTTCTCAGGGGTACCCTGTCATGCACGTTCACATACACGTATGGACTCTCTCACAGACGTCCACATCCACACTGCATGTACACACACACACATCTATATTATACAAGCAATAGGGTATCCAGAATTCTCAGAACCCTGGTACCCAACCAGTGTAAGTAGAGAATTAACATATAAACAGAATTGGCCCAAGAAAAAAACCTATCACAAATGCTTGTCCCCAACTTCTTTCCTTTATTCTTCAATATACAGTGTCACTGCAAAACAGCAGAAACAGCCAACACGTGTTTCAAGACAGTCATTTTTAGGGCTGTTTAACACAAAAAATGTAAACATAGTGTATAGACATTGGGTGCACAAATATTCAATAGAAAGCATTTAACATTTTGCAATGAACAAAAATCCCCAGATAAAATGAACATTCTAATGCCAGATTGTAAACATGAATGGAGCACTTAGATATCATACAATAGTAATGTCATCGTAATTTGATTTTAGCAGTACCTACTTCACCTTTGTGTCTAGAGCAAATATGTAATGATACTCATGCTATAATAGTGGTGTATTAGGGGAATCTACACAGAGATATAATTCTTAAGAAGGGACATGCAACCATATGCGGGCAAAACGCTCATAACATTAGAACAAACATACTTCTCTATTTTCTATTAAAGTTCTGATCGAACCATACTTCCCTCCAAAATTTAAACCCAAAGAAAATAAACCAGAATTTTTTTAATATTTATAACAGTGGTTCCCAACCTTTTGACTTCTGAGGCCCCTCACTTTATCATTACTGGAACTTGGGGACCCTCACTGAATCAATATTGTAATCCAGGAACCCCACACCAAGTCAGTACTGGAAGCCACGGACATGACCTAAATATTATGGATGATTTGAAATGCAAAGCAATACACAACAAATACAGAAACAAGCATCCATCAAACACATACACAAGTGATAATACATTTGTTTACATTTTCAAACAAATATAAATAAATAAATAAATAAAAAGATTTTAATAGGAAGGTTGGGGCTTTTCTAAATTCATTTGAAGCCACACTTTGGCCATTCTATATTATGTTTGATTATTCTGCACTGCTCCCACGAATCAATCTGAGGCTACTAATTTAATTTTTAGCCTCAAATTTCAAAGTCCTTGATATTTACAGTATGTTTTAAAATTGTCAATTGCACGTTTATACATTTTATTTATATGCACTTTATTAATCTGTTAATATTATTTATTTTCTAATGAGTCAGGAAGCTTTGTGGACTCTGGGGGCTCCCCTGACCACAGATTGAGAACCACTATTTTATAACATTCAATATTAGAAATTATGTAGTCTAATCCCGGTCAGGATCGAACCCTCACAGAGCCAATCTCAGACTTTGCTGCACTTGTGTTATGCCACCCCTGTGTGAATGAAGCAAGCCCCAGGTAAGTTTTAAAAGCCTCCTTTATGTGTTTTCCTGAACATTTTCAGCAAAGTAAATGAAAATAAATTGTCAAAACAAATAATCCCTTTTGTACTGCACTATGAAGATTAAATTAATTATGTTATCTGAAACAATCACAAAGCGGGGAAAAACATTATTAGCATCATAACAAGAGTGTTTAAAAACTTCTGCCATATTTATAAGCCCCTAGCACCAGCTTGCGCCACATTAGTATCATTTTTCATACGTTAATGTGGCCCAAGGCCAAAATCCTCACTCCATATTTACAAAGTGCAGTAATGCATGCATTGCACCACTTTGTAACCCTTTGTGCTACATTATGCTTGCCCCAGGCATAATGTATGCAAAGGGGGCGTTCCCCCATTAGGAGGGCCAAAAAAAGGGTGCAAGGAAATGTAGCAGATTTCCAAGGCCCTTTTAACGCCTGCTTAGAACACATTTGCTTGAGTTACAGCTATCTGCGTTGTAAATGCATAACTGGACTTTTCTTGCCACATAAATAGGTTAGCCAAGCACATTTATATGACTTGGCTGTGCATGCTACGTTACAGGTGCTACACCGCCGTACAACCCGCCTCCCTTCATAGCTAACAAGCTTATGCGGGGTTTTAGTCTCCTTCCCAAACCCAACGAAAAGTGGTTGGCACAGCAAGAGAAAGGGGGTTCGGCAGGGGAGCAAGAACACGATGGAAACCAACCAAAGCGAGGCTGCGTTGTGGGGGAGAGCACATGAGACAGCGAGACGGAACGCAGGAGATGTTTTGCAAGGGACATAAGAGAAAGAGAGCAACATGAGGGCAGGAAGATGTTTGATGGGGACGAGAAGCAAACAAGGAAAGAGCAACATGGCGCGCAGGTGAGGGGGCGTTGCCAGGACGCGTTGGATTGATTATGCTGAGGTGCATATTACAAAGGGTAACACATAACCCGTGAGATTGAAGTATATTTGCTGCCATGTGGTCCCGTGTCACATGAACGGCACCTTCAGCCTTTCCTGGCCTTTTAACAATCGACACTTTGCAGGCTAGGATTCACATGCCTAAAATGTGAACTGCAAGCCCCAGAATTAAATATGCTTTTAAGACAGAACTGACCAAGGGGATCAGCCACAAGTGACTTTGTAAGAACAATGCAGCTGCACCATATAGATATGCAAAAAGGTCAGCCTAGCGATCAGCGGTCGTTGTATAGCACAAACTACAGCAGTGGTGCACATCTGCCTTCTGACTTTAAGCAAGAGAGGTTGGTGTCTAGGGAGTGTCTGAAACATTACTGGGAAATCATAACAGTGAAGACACGAAATGCACTACTGTGCTGAATTTAAAAATATATTTTGCAGGTCAAACATTCTGATCACACTAGCATCTGTTACATGTACCACAAGCCGATGGATTATAAACTGTCGACAGACAAGTCTCTGAAACCGGTTTCATGTTTGTTCGCTGCGCAGCAGCAGTCCGTGTGCACGTAGCCGTGCTGCCACAGGCCCACAATGATTACATAACAATGGTACATATGTTACAGCTTCGGAAAAATGAAGGTACGAGTGGGCTCATTCGGAGCTATTGTACATTTACCCGCTGACCTACCCCAGCGGTCTCTAAAGAATAGGTCCAAGGACAAAAATGCATATCATCAAATGTCTGTACTTGCAGAAAGAAGAAGAAGTCACACAGAGAGCCTATTCACCCTGACAGAGACGATAAAGCGCAAAGCTGGGGCAAATGTGTTTAGGATTCATGAAACAAGTGCCTCGAGAAGTGAAATGCGTGTTCCATATCCCCTAGTACAAACAAATCTCGAGGACCCGGGGGAGGGCTGCTATCTGAGCGTGTGGAGAGAGGTCACATGACAGGAGCCATAGACAGAAAGGACTGTCCAAGCATCCAAGCCCTTACCACAAAGGGTGAGGAAGATCGGTTGGCAAAGGTGTAGGCACAGCAGTGATTGATTTGTGCTTGTTGTTTCCGGTGTAGAACACCAGCACTTATTTTTGAGGGCCGGCACTTAGTTTTCAGCACCTGGCATTTACTGCAAGCAAAAGACACATATGGGAAAGACAGAAGAGGAGAAAAACGAAAACGCGTCACAAAGGGAGAAAGCAGAAATCTGCAAGAGTGAGCTGAAGGGGGCAGGGAGTGGCTTTAAATGGACTGAAGAGGCCCGAGATGGCTTCAGGATACGCTGCCTCAGTATTCCGTGTCACACATTTCATTGCAGCAGTCGCATGTTTAAGAGAAGGGCCCGGCACGTTTTTATTTACAAATTAAGCACTGAGGCACAGGGCATGGTTCTCTCTGCTGTTTGCTTCAGAGTGCAGTGTGAATAACTATAAAGGTCAAAACGCACTCCTTTTAATAAGGAGCAGTTCCCACAAAAATTTAACACTGCAGAAACACGTTGTACAAAGCGGGTGCTCAGATTTGCGTGCAAAGGCGAACAAAAATCACAGTCACCGGTCGGAAGTTTGACCCAAAGGTTTACTCCTAGTTAGGGGCAAAGGATATAAACCATGCATTAGAAGAAAGGCAATGGCAAAAGCCTGCTGCTTATTGTTGCCTTTGTGTGATTTCAAAGGTGATAGCAGGGTGACGCAGAGTGGCTCGAGAATACTCCTGACAACATCAATGTGGCATAACATACAGAGCTGCCGACTTTGGGACTGGGGAACCAGTTCGAGTCTGGTGTTGGCTCTATTAAAAAAAAAAAGCTGATCTGAAAATAAGTTCCTAACAAATAAAATTAAATAAACAATGGCAATCAAAAGGCAGATAGGTAATGTGAGTGTGTAGAAGTGCACAAAGGAAGCACCTAAAAAATTGAGTGAAGAATAAAGCGAGGCAAAAGAGACAAGGAAGAGGAAGAAACAACATACAACTGCAAAATAGGGAGGCCAAAGACAAAAATAGTGCACTACGCTAACCTATATGGCTGATTGTGCAATCATCCATGTAACAGTTTCAGTCTGCAAGGCGGTAACCTCAAGGCGGGACAAAAGTGAAGCATTTACCAACTAAATGAAGGAATTTTCAAAGGCAAGCCCAGGAACAAATGAAAGTGATGGGCGGGTTCAAAGCCCATGAATACATTACAACATTTTGAAAACAACCTAATAAATGATTGGGCTCTTCCTGGGAAAGGTAACCTTAGGAGAAAGATGTGAAGGAACGTGAAATATAAATACATTTCATATGTGCCGCCCCACATGCCTGGTTGTATGTGAAGACTAGCAAAACCCACTGTTATAGTCCGTCACTACTTTCTGAGCTGGGTAGGAGTTAAAAGAATTAGACATAATGAAAAAAGAGATTAGTCACCACATTACCTTAAAATACGGTACAGTCATCTAAGTAATCAGTGTAAAAAACCATTTACCAACAACCAGGGGCTAGCTTGCTCAGTTTGATTGGGGGAGGTGGGGACGAGATTCATATTTCCCAACAATCATGTAGACACAATGTTGAAGTACATTACATGACAAGCAGGGCGCATGAGCGGGATTTAAGGTGCAGTGTAAAGAGAGAGGAATGCGGATTGATAGGGGTACTAACATTTTTCTGTGAAATAACCAATATTTTTTAAGTCTTTTCAAACAGAGAGAGGGAAAGTGTGTGCACATGTGATTTTGTCTGTGTGTATAAATTCCTGATTAAATCTGACAGACACCTCACCATACCTGACTGAAAGCACTTGTACCCAACTATTTATCAGAAAATCCGTTTATCACGAATGGTGTAACATCCCCCCTCTGAAGTAACGCCCCTGCCAACACCAGATACCCAATTGTTCCCCATGACACTGGACTCTTTGATAAACAAAGAACAAAAACAGTTGTAACTAAAGATACAGCAAATTAGTTGCATTTAACAAGTGGGCGCATAATATCAACAAAGATATATTCTGAAGTTACCTAAAGACAAACGCGAAAGACACAAACTGTCACAGTGCAAATCGGAAAAAGGAGTATGTTATAAGGCACCTGATTATATATATATATATATATATATATATATATTCAGAACAAATGGTGCATTTTAAATCGCACACCAAGGGCTGCACATCATCCAATACCAGCTGGTAAAATACTCAAAAAAACACTTTTATCGATAAATTCATCGGCTGCTATTTTATTATAAAAGGATTAGATTGCAGGTAAATCAAAACCAGCAAAAATTGGTACAGAAAGCACAAAAAGAAAATCAACAATGTGCTCACCATTCAAAAAGACACACACGCTGTCCCAACCAAATGTCTACGCGTTTCGGCCGAAGCCTTCAACAGGACATTGGCAGACATTTTACACTCAACTATTTAAACCATATAGTCCTTCTTTGTTGTTCATTGCATAGCTCAAGAGAAGTGCAAATGGAGCGGCCATTTTATAACGTCACAATTTTAACTTGAAAATGAGAAACTCCTAATCCTGTGCATACTTTAAAGTAAAATATGAACTAAAGATGTAACATTATATGTTTCTCTCTTATTATAATACATTATCACAAATATAGTCTGATCACCTGTAAACACTGAAAATTAATTGTAATCACAATCTACAATTCTTGAATACAAAACAAATCCCATGTATGCTATTTTTTTCTCTCTTTCTCTTTTTCAATTTTCATTTTTCCTTTTTCCTTTTACTCTTGATGTCCACATATTACCCACTTATACCTAATAATTTTAATTTTATTTTTAATTTTTAATTTTTAATTTATGTTTTAAAAGCCTGATATAAATATAATTAATTAATTATATAAATATATAAATATATGTACTGCCAATTCATTGCAATACATCCACTCCATATACAGGCTATAAATCGATGACAATTGATGACAAATAAATAGAGTACATTCAGTCAATTCTAAAAATAAAATACAGGTAAAAGGGATTTCAAGATAGAATAAATATATACATAGATATTCATCATCATAATTCATTAGATTTATCATAATCCTATAAATTAATATATTCTAAAAGGAATCTGAAGAGATTAATTGATAGATCCATATCATAGAGAAATTGTAAATAAACCCCACAAATTCAGCAACAGGAGAATGTATATGTGCGCCGCTATCCTCCCCAAAGACCTATGCAACAGTATAAGAATAGAATAGATGAGTATAACACCCTAAAAGTGAGATAAAATATTAATAAAAAATTATTACCAAAATACACTAAGTTTCAATCCGGCAACATGCTAATAATAGTGTTAATAATAACAATAATAATAATAAAGTCAATCAGTAAGGATCCTAACAAAACAGAATATTCTAAAAACAATCATCAGTTTCATTTCATGTTTTCTAAATGTATATATCTGTGTGGGAAAATCTAAAAACTTACAGATGAACATGAAGCTCTGCGTCCAAGTTGTGACCCCAAGGGTGTTCTGTACCTAAAAGTAAAATTATTTTGGACTCCATTTGTCTCAAATGTGCAATTCTATTGCCTCCTCGGGGATGGGCCGCAATGGTTTTAACACCATAAAATACTAAGGAACTACAGTTACCTTCATGTACATCCCAAAAGTGTTTAGCTAAAGGATAAGATGGATCATGATTCTTGATGGCTCTAAAATGTTGCAGAAACCTGACTTTCAGTTTATGAATGGTACTGCCCACATATTTCTTGCGACACCCACATTCAATGACATATACAACATATTCAGTTTCGCATGTGATACGATCAGTTATGTCACAAATTTTTCCTTCAAACGTGGTATATGTCTGAGTATTCTGTGCATACAAACAAGATTTACAATGTCCACATTTCCAAAAGCCCAAGCTTTTTTTAGCCAACCACGACATATTAGTTTTGGGACTCTGAAATAGGCTTCTGGTAAGATGGTTACCCAAAGATTGAGTTTTGCGATATGATATACATGGATGTGGACCTATACTGTCCTTAATGGCAGAATCATGTCTCAAAACAGGCCAATTTTTCTGTATGATATTATTTAAATACGAATGTTGAGAATTAAACTCTAAGAACAGTCTAGGTGATGATACCTTATTTTGATTTTGATTATAAATGCTATCAGGCTTGAAAAGCAATTTTTCTCGAGACATATTCAAGACCCTCAAGTGTGCATCTTTAAGAATCTTCAAAGGATATCCTCTCTCTAAAAATCTCTGTGTCATCGTCATGATTTCAGTCTTGAAGCAATCATCATTAGAACAAATTCTACGAGCCCGTAAAAATTGACCATATTGAATACTCCACTTCAAAGCTTTTGGATGACCACTATTGCCATGCAAGATTGAATTACAGGCTGTTGGTTTACGAAAAATGGTTGTCTGTAAGACATCTTTATCAATAGAGATCTGGACATCAAGAAATTCTATAGTTTGTGCACTATATTTCAAGTCTAAGTGAATGTTCAGCTCATTGTTATTCAAGATATCAACATATTGTTTGAGAGAAATTTCATCACCATCCCAGATAAGGAAAAGATCATCAATATATCTGACCCATAGTATCACTTGTTCCATATATTTACTATTAGAGTCAGACCAGGCTATCTCCTTTTCTCACCAGCCCATATAAAGGTTAGCGTACGTGGGAGCAAATGAAGCTCCCATTGCAGTCCCTTGTTTCTGCAAATAATATTGATTGTCAAATAAAAAGGCATTGTGGGTGAGACAAAATCTTAACATGCTAGTTAGCATGTTAGTATGTTGAAGAAATTCAATTTTCCAAGTACTCAAGAAGTGACAACATGCTTGAATACCATATTCGTGCTTGATGGAAGTGTATAATGCAGTCACATCCATGGTTACCAATAAATAGTTGGGTTGCCATGGAACATTGTGAATCTTAGCAAGAAAATCATTGGTGTCTCGAAGATAGGACGGCAATTCAGTTACAAAAGGACATAAGAAAAGGTCCAAGAAACGGGAGGTATTCTCTAATAGGGATGAGTTCATACTCACTATAGGTCGACCAGGAGGATGTTTTGTATTTTTATGAATCTTTGGTAAAAAGTAAATACAGGGGATTCTAGGAAACAAAACTTTAAGATAAAGATATTCATTTTGGTCAATTAGCCCTTTAGTGTGCCAGCTATCAAGCATCTCCCAGTAGATGGTTTGATATTCATTAGTAGGATTAGTAGTTAGTTTTTGATAATGTTGTTTATTGGAAAGTTGATGATTAGCCTCCTTCGTATAGCTATTAATATCCATAATAACAATATTCCCTCCTTTATCGGAGGGTTTGATGATAATTGTGTTATTGGATTTAAGCTCATTTAGATCTTTCCAATCTGAGGCTGAGAAATTCACTCTTTGAGCTTTTTTCATTTTAACCCTTTTCCAATCATTCCGAAACCGATCAATGTCATCAACTACCAATTCATAGAACAAATCAATCATATTACCAGTCGGTAATTGAGGATTAAATCTGCTGGAGGGCTTAAGTCTACTGGCAACGGTCTTATTGGTAACAAATCCCTTATCAGTCAAAGTGTTATTGTCTTCACCTATATCATTGCTAACATCATCCAAACAACCCAACCTACCAATTTCTACTAAATCAGGCGCTTCATTAACATGAAAACCAGATAAAGTGTCTACATTAATGTTGGAACAAGATGTAGTGGCCTGTGTTGTCTTGGAAAAATATTTCAACAGCCGCAACTTGCGTGTATATTTATACAATTCTATTCTGGTGTCGACATAATCCCAATGATTGTCAGGACAAAAACTTAATCCTAAATTTAGAATTCGTTCCTGATTAGAGGTGAGCTGTACTTTAGAGATATTTACAATGATATTGGAATTGTCAGATCGAAAGGTCCTCTCTTGTCTTGATATTTGTGATTTCTGCCTCTTCCCCCTCCGCGTCTTGAACCTCCTCGACTTCGTCCTCGACCTCTGTTTGATTGTGGCGTAATTGATCGTAGTAGTCTCATTTCCCAGTGAAAATCCAGTTTATTAGCAGAAGCTTCATCAGCTGATGAACTCAAATCCGAGCTATCTTCTGCTATATTAGTTGTTGTAGTGGGGCTGTCCATCATCATAACTTTATCTTGTGCTCTAAGTGTATTATATTTGCGAGCAAATGTATAAATTCTGCCTATTTCATAATCTTTCTTGTCTCTATTAAATTTAGAGGCCTTGCGGAGTTTAATTTCATCTTCTTTTTTAGTAATACGTTCTTCCATCTTCATTAACAATTGTTGTATTTCTGAGGAAGTACCCATTTTTTCTAGTTCTTTAGTAAGAAGTTCAATTTTATGGGTTTGTTCTTCCATACGACGTTTTGATTGAATAATCAAAGTATCCATCAATTTAACTGAGCATTCAGATGTATGTGCTCTCCATTGTTCTAGAAGATCAGGATCAATATCACCCAGAGTAGGCAATATTAGAATTCTGAGACCTCGTGGCACACGACCATTTTGTATATATTTGGTCAATGAGGTCATTTCCCACCATTTTTTTAATTCTAAGATTCTTGCCTTTTCTAGTTCAGAAATAATGGTGGTTGCTGTGCGTGTAGATAAGTCCGAAGGCATTGAGGTTCCAGAAACATTATCAAATAGAGTAGTAGCAGCTTGTTCCCACAGGGCTTTCCGATTCGCCATGATGCATTAAACAATTCAAAAACTGGTAAAAATGAGTCCAAAAATTATACCAAGAGGCCCAGGTTACCAATCTAGAAATATGTAAAAATATGTAAAAAACCGTCGTCTATTCAGAATCAGTCCCAATACAGAGTTCCAGATAGAAAAAAAAGAAAAAATCAGAAGGCTTCATTCAAAAATTAGAATCCAAAACAAAAATAAATAGAGTTCAACCAAACTCAAATGCCGGACCGTTACTATATGGACAGCGTGTGTGAAAAATAAAAAAAAACACAAAGCACGCCGATGTACGTTAGTGGTTCGTATTTCGCAACGCTGGTTACACAAACAAAATCTGTGCAATATGACACAGTTCAAATGAATGATTCGGATATGCGACTATAATAGTCTATCCGAGTCGAGCGCCGTAATGAATCCAATGAATGAATCTCGGCTGCCCCCGGCACCAATCCTCCTTACCTCTAAGGGGGAAAGGTTTGCTTCGATGGTGACAGCGATCTCTACGGGGGAGCTACAATGTATCCAAACGACGCGGTGCAGCGTGAAAAATCCTCCTTTGAAAACAAGTCTGGTAACGTTGTATCACGCGCACTCCAAGCGGCGTGCTAGCCCTACCGCGAACCAGACATAACGCGGAACAAAAATATTCAGAACAAATGGTGCATTTTAAATCGCACACCAAGGGTTGCACATCATCCAATACCAGCTGGTAAAATACTCAAAAAAACACTTTTATCGATAAATTCATCGGCTGCTATTTTATTATAAAAGGATTAGATTGCAGGTAAATCAAAACCAGCAAAAATTGGTACAGAAAGCACAAAAAGAAAATGAACAATGTGCTCACCATTCAAAAAGACACACACGCTGTCCCAACCAAATGTCTACGCGTTTCGGCCGAAGCCTTCAACAGGACATTGGCAGACATTTTACACTCAACTATTTAAACCATATAGTCCTTCTTTGTTGTTCATTGCATAGCTCAAGAGAAGTGCAAATGGAGCGGCCATTTTATAACGTCACAATTTTCACTTGAAAATGAGAAACTCCTAATCCTGTGCATACTTTAAAGTAAAATATGAACTAAAGATGTAACATTATATGTTTCTCTCTTATTATAATACATTATCACAAATATAGTCTGATCACCTGTAAACACTGAAAATTAATTGTAATCACAATCTACAATTCTTGAATACAAAACAAATCCCATGTATGCTATTTTTTTCTCTCTTTCTCTTTTTCAATTTTCATTTTTCCTTTTTCCTTTTACTCTTGATGTCCACATATTACCCACTTATACCTAATAATTTTAAGTTTATTTTTAATTTTTAATTTTTATTTTATGTTTTAAAAGCCTGATATAAATATAATTAATTAATTATATAAATATATAAATATATGTACTGCCAATATATATGTATATATATATATCTTAGTTCATTATTTGCACCTCTAGGAAGGAACACGACCACAGATAGACAATGAAGCAAGACCTTTGGATATTACTTGAGGTTCAACTACTATTCTAATTCAAAAACAAAACACAAGATATACAATACCAAAATTAAGAATGAATATCCCCAAATCTGTTATCTAGCTGAGCAGAAACGCTAAAAAAAAGAACAAAAATCTAAATAGCCCAAGCTGGTCTTGAACTCTCAGCCTAGCTCATTGCTAATAAGATGAAATTGCCTCTACTCTGTATGGACTGCCATCTAGTTCTTTGAAAAGAAAGGCCTTTATTAAAATCAGTCAGAAAGAAAAAACTGTCTATCTAGCCCGAGCGCTTCTCAAACCCTGATCTGACCCGTTACTGATCATATGAGGTTACCTCTGCTCTGTATGGGATTTCATTCACCTGTAAGAGAATGTACCTTCATTGAGATGGGAGACCACCCAAGAAGCATTCCGCAGTGGTATTGAATACAGTTTGCCAGGA
Organism: Pleurodeles waltl; assembly: GCF_031143425.1. Taxonomy (NCBI): domain Eukaryota; kingdom Metazoa; phylum Chordata; class Amphibia; order Caudata; family Salamandridae; genus Pleurodeles; species Pleurodeles waltl. Next base: position 409,272,778 of record NC_090448.1, on the reverse strand, counting down.
TCCTCTGCGGTTTCCCGATAAAACTGAGGAAAAAAATGCCCCCCTGCATAGTGGCTCTGGCCTAAGGGAAAGGGTTTCATAACATACTCCCTTTTTTTACCTTTCTTTCTGTCCCAAGATGGCTGCCACCACTTCAACTATTTGATTTTGAGATCTTTGGGATCCGCAAACCCTCCTAGTTCCTAGAAATACATACATCTTTTTTCTTTAATAACTGAAAAGACACTAAATGGATTTACATCAAATTATAAAAAGCACTCTTTCTGGACCAATATCTAGCTTTCTGTCAAATTTGGTGTTATTCTGTTACGTGGTCCAGACTAAAGCCGTATCTAAAATCCCTATGGGAAACTGCATGGGGAAAACATGTTTTTGGATCCTTCCTTTTTCTCAGCCCCCGCTTGACGAATCACCCGAAACTTTCAAGACAGCAGCTAAAGTGAGTGGCAAACTAGTTTTGAAAATTTCATGAGGATTTGTCGAACAACACCAAAGTTATTGGAAAAACAAAAAAAACACTTTGTTCATGGAAACTAGATCCTAACTATACCTACCTACTGGCGAATACCAGAAGGTAATATGTATTTGTGACATCCTAAATTCACTGAAAAAGTGATGTTGTAGTTAGGTGAAAATGTCAATTAAAACATAACATTTTAAACCAAAAAATACTGAAATTTACCAGTTATAGTTAACTGAAGAATCTATAGCTTGAGCCCCCACCATCCACAGTGTTTTAGCCAATGATGTAATTTCAGATGCTCAGACAAATATTTTTTCAAATTTGACCTCAGGGGGAGGGGTCCCTCATGGACCTCCCCCACTAAGGCTAGAGGTGGGGTCAAGTTATTCCTACTCCCACCGCCCCCACCATTCCCCCCCCTTATACCTTAATCATTTAAAAATGTCAGGAAATGGGAACCGAATCCCTGAGTCCTGTATTGGTGGCTGCAACATTTATGTTTGTATTGCAGCTAGCCAATCAGAGCAAATATTCTTGTGGGAGTTTGTCATGCCCCACAAAATCGCCAATGGGAAAAAACCTCACAACCAATCAGATCTCCTGACTGTTTGAAGTTACGTGCCAGCTGGAATGTTTTGAGACTCTCATATACCCAACCGTCTTGATATCTATAAATTTAAAACCTTAGTTTCTCCCAAAAAAATGAACAGATTTACATCAAATCACAGAAAAGCAAATTTTCTGGGTAAAGTTCTAACTTTTGTTCAGGCCCTTAGGCAGTAGCACTGTCTAAAATTCCCTATGGAAATTGCATGGGGAAATTGCATTTTGGAATGCCCCCTTTTTCTTGGTCCCCGCTTGAAGGATGACCCCCCTAACTTTCCAGGAATGAGCTGAGGTGGATGAACTGCTTTTTGGAAAACTTCATGAAGATTTGTCCAACGATCCTAAAGTTATTAGCAAAACAAGTTGCTGCCCATCAGTCAAATTGCTCGGCCACCTCCATATATCTATACATTTTGAACCTTCCTATCTCAAAAACTACTGAATAGATTTACACCAAATTACAAAAGGCACCCTTTTTGTGTACAGATCTAGCTTTCTGTCAAATTTGGTGTAAATTCTGTTCAGCTGTTTTGGCTGTAGCTGTGTCTAAAGTTCCTACGGAAAATGGCAAGAGGAAAACATGTTTTAGGACCCTACTTTTTCTTGGGCCTGCTTGACGGATCAACCTAACTACTTAGTATTGCACACTATTTATTTTCGTGGGCATACGTCAGCCCTACGTTGTAACTGACCAGAAAGAGAAACCAGAGAACAACCATGTTTTCAGCAGCTTTTTTAAATTATTAAAACTGGAAGAGAAACGGATATGCAAAGGAGCATAATACAATGTAACTGAAAAAAGCCCCAACCCCAAATTTCACAGTACCTATATGAGGGATCTGTAACAAAGCTTGGTTTGAAGATCTTAGCTGTCAAGGCCTTGTTGGTTAGGTAACACAGTTTAAAAATTGCACTGAAACTTTCCAGGAAGGAGCTGAGGTGGCTTGGATTTATGGGAACATTTTTTGAAAATGCTTTCTCTTTCCTTTGAAGAAACCATCCATGGAAGGTGCCACACATGGGCTTTGTCTGTAAAGGTCTGTTGCCACCTCTCCTCTTGTTATACTGTATTTCAGTCTAATTTCTACCTAATTCCTAATTTTCTCTTTGTTTTCGTTTTTTTTTCATGTTTATCCCTCTACAGCACTTGCAGAGTGTACTGGCAACAGATTAATTTTGTATTTACGTCTTTCTGCCAGTTCTGCTGGTTGCTGCTTTGTCAGCTGCTTATGGCCTCATTACGAGTGTGGCAGTCCGAGGACCACCACACTCACAGTGACGGTCAGACCTCAGTGCTGCAGGTCGTCTGACCGCCAAATTACACCCTGGTGGGCAGACCCATCACTGTCAAGAACATCGTTCCCGAAGGGGCTGGTGGCGTTCTGAGTTGTATTCAGCCATGCCAGCACTGAACTCAGTGCTGCCGTGCTGATTATAACTCAGCTTTCTGCCAGCCTTTTCATGGTGGTCACCCTGCCGTGGAAAGCCAGTGCCAGGGCCCCCCCGCCCCCCCTGCCCAGCACCATCAGAATGTGCACTGTCTGCTTTGCAGACAGTGTGCATTCCCATGGTGCTGGTGTGCTTAGGTATTGACCTCGGCCCCCTTCAGGGAGTCAAGACCAATACCGTAGCACTATTCCCACCGGTCAGCTCGGTGGGAATGGTGTAATGCAATGTTCCTGCCGGTTAGCCTGGCTGGAACATTGCAATATGCTTGTGGGGGGGGATGCCATCAGTATGACGGTGGTATCCTCCCTGCGAGTTTGGCGGTCAGCTCGTTTGACCGCCAAACTCGTAATGAGCCCCTTAGTTTTTAGGCTATTTTAGCTTGAAGTGAAGGTATTTTTTATATGCAGAATTTAAAAGGAAACACCTCCTTCTGGAGAATTGTGCAGTGGGGTGGTTCAGGCTTTCACTTCAGGTGGACCTTTTTTCTGCGAGACAAGGCCTATCTGGTTATTACTCTTCCACTGGGTAAAGCAGACTAGAGACCATAATAGGGCTGCGAAGATAAGTCTATTTTGGGGTCATGTATGTTTCCCTATGCTCACAGAACCAGCTTATAAGTTGTTACTGCATGAGACTGGCTGCGGATGGTAGCATTAGTTTGTTTCTTTTCTAACACTAGAGATTCTGTGGATAAATTGGCCAGTTCATTTGGCAACCTTAGGTATAAATATTAACCCAATTGATGGTGGTTAATTACAACCACCCCCAGTACAAGAAAGTCCTTAAAGTTGCTTCTGGTGTTTACTTGTTAATTGAAAACTAAACGTGTACACTCTGAAGAGCAAATAATGTAGCATTATCACTGTGCAAATAATGAATTTTCTTTCTACAGTTTTTCTTCAACAGAGTGCATGTTGTCTCAAAAGTCTACTAATTGGTCCTAAACCCTCCATGAACATCTTGACCTTGAGCTAAAACCTCAGATTTCTGCCTCTGCCTTTTCATTGAAAGACCCTCTCTTTGCCTTCCATCATCTGCATGCCTACTTTCTATCAGTAGAGCCTACCGTATCCCATGTGAATTTACCTTAATCTCTACTAGTGCATTTCTGCAAATTTCCCACCCTTCATCTTAAAAGTCATAACCTGCCCTCCTTTGAAAGTCATACCCTACCACCTAGCAACATGTAGGCCCTCATTACTAGTCTGGTGGTCCTGGAACCACCAGACTCGTGGTAGCACCAGACTCGCGGTGGTCCGGCAGCCACTTTATGTCCGCCACGCTGCCACTTTTTTGCCGGGCCGATGGCCTGGTGGTGCCAGCGGTCTTAATCCGTCAGGGCAGTGCTGCCCTCAGGATTACAGCTCCCATGTCTGCCAGCTTTTGCAAGGTGGTTCCACTGCAGAGACATGGTGTCAGGGGCCCCATGGGGGCCCCTGCACTGCTCATGCCCATGGGAAGCTCCAACGCACTTTTCACTGCCTGAATTACAGGCAGTGAAACGGGCGACGGGTGCTGTGGCACCGACGCACCGAACATTGTCGCTGGTCAATGTTGTGGGTAGTTTTCCGCTGGGCCAGTGGGTGGAAAATCCGACTGAATGCCGCCCGCCAAACTCATAATGAGGCCAATAATCTCCTCTATATTCTATCTACTAATTACTCCAACCATCTGCTTGAAACACATATAGCCCTCCCACTAATGATCACACCTAACTCAAACTTAGTTTACCCAAAATACACTAGAGTAAATGTATAAAATGGACTCATTGAGAGTAAAGGACTGGATTAATACATTCATTTTCGGTTCCAGAGCAGCGTGCTGCCCGGTGTAAGCGTTTCAACAACTTGTCAGGGTAGTAAGCACTACATCAATTAAATTGCAATACAATACATTAAAATGGGGGTGGACTCGCTTGTAAAGTAGTGCTCCTTGTAGTTCACTCAAACCAAACTGGATTTGTAACTGGCAGAATGACTTGGGACAATATTATAAGTTTCCCAAAACCTAACTCAGAAGAGGCCACAGTAATGGTACTCTGCTTGGAGAAGGCCATTGACACTGAAAGATGACTGTTACTTCACATGGTACTGGCAAAGATGGACTTCCCAACCAAGCTTAGGATTTCGATACAGAAATTGACAATTAACCCATGTCAAGAGATAGGGCACACAAAGTCCTATCTGACCCACTTCACTTTGGAAGTCTATTATGCTTTTTGCTCTGGTGCTCTGGTGCTAGAACCACTCATACACTTTTCTTTCTTCACAGATGATGTCTTTTTGTAGTTATTGCCACTGACTATCATGGTACCCTAGACACTAGGGGTTGCTTGACAATCCAAATAAAATAGGGACATTGTAGAGAGGGATATGAACAAATACATATTGAGAGCAAAATGCTGTTGAATTAAATATGGCGAATTTCTGCATAACAAGCTGTAAAGCAGGTTTAGACTCTCAAGCTACAAAACGAATTTGAGGCAGCCTGATTTATGTATGTGAGTAGCTACTGGAGGGTATCTCTAGAGGTTTGGGCCTACTTTCTCCCCTCTTAGCCACATTCCCTGATGTTGATTTACCAGATTATACAATAAACTACTGCTCTGCAGCTGCAGCAGTCCGATGCTATTGTTATATGTTTCATAGTTTGTTCAAGACAGCAAGATCTTACATAAGGAAACCGAACATGAACCAAAATGGCCACTTCATCAAGTACCTTCAGATTAGGTACGACACCCAATTTCTGTTGTCGAAAATGGGCGAACAAACACAGTCACAAAATGATTTAACTACCAACCTGATCAAACCTAAAGGGGTAAAATAATCAGAGATATAAGACATAACCACAATTGGGCAGGTAATCCTGTTTGGGTGCAAACTCCTGGTTGTTTATGACACTGGAATATAAATTGGGTGCAACTTGTGTGCATATCTGGATTGAGCACCCACAGAACAGATTAAATTATGCGTTTGCCATAATCCTGGGTGGTGCAACTCAGAATCAGATACAAACTATGCACCTACTAATTCCTGCACCCCATGATAAATAACTGGTGGCCAGTTTGCACCCTCAATTTGCAGGCGGATTGCAATCAGCCATTGTATAGAGATGCTACCAGAAGATACTACTGATGTGGTGGCGATGTACTGGAACTGTGATATACTTGGAAGATGGAGATGAGCAAAACTTATATGGATAAGGGATATGATTGGGTGTATAGACTGGCTAATAAAACAAGATTTCCCTCTCATGGAGGGAATTCCAGTAAAAAAATGATCAAGGCTATTTTTGAGTCTTAGTACAGTTGATGTAACTGGAGATACTGGGCCATGTAGCCGTAGGAGGTGCAACAAGAGATGACACAATAGCATATATTTTGGACGTGTCCTGAAATCCAAATGTTCAGAGTGAGAGTATCTGGGTACGTACAATTCTGTACACACTTTGCCCAGGTGACATTAGTAATACTGAGAAATACTTAAAGGCATGATAGTTTTGAGGTACTCCCAACAGAAGGTCAATGGAGTAAGAAAGTAAAAGAGAAAGGAAGATGGAAAAATTATCACAGTCTGTAAGAATAAGGTCACCTGTCTTCCATGTAAGGTGGATAACCTAAAACTCCAAGGCATACTTTGAAAGTTAACTCACACAACAATAACATCTATATAGATGTTAGCCATCAAAAATCGTTATCAGACGGATGCCTCAGTCGACCAAAATTGGGGCTGTTCGATATTCGTGTTAATACCTTTTGCTTAATTGTCCCTCATTTCGGAAAATAGCACAAAGTTATATTCAATGCAAATCTGGCATTGAGGGCCACATGTACAAACCTTTTTTCTCGTTGCAAACAGCCAGACTCTCAGATGAGAAAATAGCATTTTGCGATGCACAATTGCGATGCACAAACCCAATTTTGCGATTCAGTAATCTCTTTACCGAATCACAAAAAGGGTTTGCAAGTCACAATTAGGAAGGGGCATTCCCTTTCTACCTGCGAGCTGCAGTGCGATGTATGACTGTTTTGAGACTGTGAATGAGGTCACAAAACAATTTCAGTTAGCACCAATTTCAAATTGGTACTAACTTATTAGAAAACAGGAAGGGGTCCTTATGGGACCCCTTCCCCTTTGTGAATGCATGCAAAAATATTTTTTCAGAGCAGGCGATGGTCCCACGGCCATTCCCAATGGGGTCGCAAATTGCAACCTACGTCATGAATATTAATGAGGTGGGTAATTTGCGACCCCACTGTGAATCGCAAACAGTTTGAGTTACACTGTTGTGCATTTGATATTGCAACTCGCAATTTGCGACTGGCAAAGATTCGCAAATTGTGAGTAGCAATATCAAAGGGTCGTACATCTGGTCCCTAGTGTTATATTTGAGCGCTAAAAAACACCAGTGCCACAAACAGCGTCTGCTCATGGTCTGTTTTTTCTTATTTTTCCCATGCTTCCATGATAGGGTTTTTAACTGAAGGGACTTGAAATTATGCAGTGTGGCATAATCACGTAATTTTGGCAAATTATGTGTAATAAGCCTTACGCTAAATGCTGAAAATTTTGAGTGAGTACATGGGTATCATGAAAACAGAAATCATTAAGTGTAAACTAGAAGTTTATTGTAGAAAAAATATTACAGAGTAGAAATACAAAGTAAATAGTGCATGAGAATAAAAATAAAAGACAATTAGGTGAAATGGGAGAAGAAGGGTGCAAAAAGGAAGGAAAATAAGTACATAGGCCATATCCATAAGTTTTTGATTCCTAATGAACATTAAGCAGTAAGGGAGATATAAAAATGGTGCATAATAACAAAAGACATAACATACAATAGAAAGTCAGGGGGTTTGAAGAACCTCCTGGGTGTCAGGTAAAAGTGTAAATGACATTTTTATAGAATTATCCAGGAAGTGAGTAAAGGTGTCTAAAATTATTTTCTCTTAAAACAAGTGAGCTGGGATGCATGCAGGAAAGGGCCTCTTTTGACATGATCAACCCCCACATTTTGCCTGGTTTCTGGCGTATTTCGACTGAAAGTGCACTGGGGTCCTGCTATCCAAGGCCCTAGTGCCAGCTCTCTTTCTCCCAAACTGCACATTAATTTTTCCAAATTGGCAAAACCTTTAGCACCAACTGTAAGCCCTCAGTAAATGGTACCCCTGGTACCTAGGCCTAAGGTACTAAGGAGGGTCCCTAAGGTCTGCAGCACGATTTGTGCCACCCTAAGGGGCTGCTCACCAAGCACATGACAGGCTGCCATTGCAGGTTGCACATTTTGGTGCAGAAAACCTCCTGTGTGCCATGACCCCTAAACACTGCATGTAATATATGTAAGTCACCCCTCTAGCAGGCCTTACTGCTCTAAGTGGGAGTGCATTATATTACATGTGAGGGCATATCTGCACGTGCAGATATGCCTCAGCTATGACTTTTTCAATTCTCAGACATAGTAAGTGACCAGGAAAGCCATTTTAAATGCATGTGCTGTACACTGATTACTATGAGTTCCCCAGCTACTTGATGGCTTTTCTGAATATAGAAATGTTTGGAATCAAACATCTCAGATTAATAAACCTTCACTGAAGCCAGTGTGGGATTTATTTATAACTGCCCTCACGGGCACCTTAGAGGTTCCTCCTGAAAACCTACCAGCTACTAGTTGATTGATTGACTGGTGCTGACCAGTTCAGCCACCATAGATGCGCTTCTGGCACCCCAAGGTGGGAGCCATCGCTCTAGAGGGCCACAGACAAAAGCCTGCAAAGGGGGGGTTGTTATCACCTCACCCAGGCAGGATGGACATTCCAGGGCGGGAAGCTTCAAAGGCCTAGTCGCCTTTGTAATCCGACTCAGGTCTCTCCAGATGGTGGAGATGACCCACCTACCGCCCTGACCCCACTTTTGGCGGCAGCACAGGGGGGAAATTAGGCAGATTAGAAGGTGTGCCCACTTCATGGCAGCCCCACCCCTAAGGTGGACAAGCTGAAGTGGACACTACTTTTTAAATTCCTCCATCTTGTTTGGAAGAAATTAGGCCACTAGGGTTAGGGTTATGCCCACTTCCCAATGGTTGTGGTCGTAAGAAGTTTGTAGTCACCCTAAAGGTGGTCAACCCATTGGCTCTGCCCCTGGCACTCCGTGTAACGCCACTAAATTGAGTAATTAGGTGGCACCCCTGAACCATATAACTCAGATCTTGACAACCTTCGAAGCAAAGGACAAAGGAGAGTTGCAGCTGCAAAAGAGGAAAAAAGAAGCAAGTGACTTTGGAGCAGTCCCTCTAGCCTGCCTGCTGACCTCAGCAGACTCTACCAAACGATGACCCTTCCTACAGCTGAGCCTCCCAAAAATGCAGGAGGACTGCCTGCCTTCCAAAAAACTCAAGACTCCTGTGAGCAGTGGCACTGCTTTGTAACAAAGTCTCAAGAAAGGACTCTGCAGCCTCTGGAATATCAAAGACCTGACACCCAAAGTGACGTCTGTACCCGACGTCCATGACTTAGGGTGAAGCCAACCAACAATGCCAGCAAGGTTTCCCAACTTTCCAAAGTCCGAAGTCTAGTGTGGTCTCACCCATCTTGGACTCCCCCAATTCGCCTGCCGCCCCTGCATGCAGCCCCCCTCTCCTGCAGCCTTGTGGAAAGAGAAAAACAGACACCTCCAGCAACTACTGCACCCGTCGCCCCTGATCCCATCTAAGGAGGTTCACTGGTGCCAACGACATCACCTGGCTCCCCTGAGTTCAAGTCCACCCTGGGACCCCCCTGCTGGACTCCCTGACAACACCTGCAGCCTCAACATGAAGGACCCCCTGACCGCGAGTGCTCCCGGACGAAGATACCCGATGCCTAAAGACGCCCCAGCATCTGTCGCCCCTGGGCCCTGGAGAAAAGGACTAAAGGTGCACCTACGTGCCCAAGCACCCCAAGTCTACAATCTACCTGTTGGTTGTCCCCGACTGGCTTCCTAGCCAGAGCCTGCAGCATGTCTTCATGAGGACCAAACTCCCATAGGAAACCATTAGGCACCTGACACCTTACTGTACCCCTTCACCCAGCCACCCCAATGCTGCCCAGAGTGACCTGCTAGTGTCGCTCTAATCAATGCCCAGTACTTACCTTAACTGCCATAGGTTAACACTGAAGAACTCAGAGAATTGCACTGTGTTGATTTCTGAAACTGAAAATGATTTGTGCTTGAAAAAGTGGTCACCTCATTGAGAGCCAGCTTCCTACAATGCATATAAGTGTCTAATCGATGACGATGGCAAACTGCATAACACCATGTTTTAAAAGATAATATTGAAAAGTCTTTCCAGCCTCTGGTTATTTGCTGAAAGGCAATTGCTAATAGCAAATCATATATTTTCATATCAAATACATTTATCCATGCATCAGAGACGCTACCCAAAACCACATTAATAATAGAATAATATGCATTGGAATTAAATATAGAATTTATTTGGCCCCAAGCCTGTGACCAAAAAAGGGGTATGGGAAAAGTATGTGTTTTAAGTCAACTTTTGTGCAGGAACATGTCCGACAAGTATCTGGGTATTCTGCATTAATCTTATGGAGGAAAGCAGGTGTTAGAAAAAGTCTATTATACAGGCAGAAAAGTGTTTGCATTGTGTTTGCAGCCCAAGAGGTTTTTCTGATTTTAATCCAGATATGTCGTCAAGTTAAGATGGGGAAAAAGGTGGATAAATCAGATTCCCAAGCTAGTTCAATGTTAGAATTACGGCGAACACTAGAAATGCACTCCAAGTGTGAGTAGATGAAGAGGCTTTTAGATTTGTATATAAAATGTTAGCAAGGCTGTTGGGAAGTTTTGGATTAGGTAAAGATAGGGAATTAAACTGGACAAATGTTTCAAATATGATACTTTGCAACTTTGTGAACTTGGTGTGGAAAGAAGGGGGAGGCTGAAAATAGCTTGAGCTTGTGAAAAAGTGATAATAGAGTTGTGATTAAACAATTGGCAGACCCAAATTAATCCTATTGTTCTTCAGTAAATAGGTCTTTTGTTCACTTGTATGTATTTATTATGCCAAATGGTAGAGTCAAAAAAGGAATAAAGGTCAGTGGGAAAGTAAGAAGTAAAGAAATCAAATCCATTACAAGTATTTTGAAAAATTGGATTAGAAAGCTTTTGTAGATTCCGCATAAATGACATGAATTTGTGAAAGGAAAAGGGCAATAAGAATGTACATTCTAAGTCAGCCCATAGTGGAGTGTATGATAACGTAGTTGTTATTGAATGTACAGATTGTTTTAGTAGGAATGCTTTAAGGTATTTAGAGAAATCAGGGAAATGTACTTCTCCTTCAGTCTTGCGGCATTTTAGCCAATGTAGAGACATTCATGGCTTCTTATTATGCCAGAAAAAAAGAGGTTAAGATTGAATACATTTTTGTGTATGATTTAAGGGGAATATTCAAAAGAATATTAGAGAGGGTAAAAAGGAAAATAGGAAGTAGCATCATCTTGATAGTGTTGAGTAGACCCCACCAAGATAAGTGAAGCGGATGCCACCGACAATTTGCTTAGACTGCATGAGAGAAGTTTTCCTTTTCTTCCAGTATGTAATTTATGATAAAATCCCAGGCTGAAGCATTAAAGGTCTCCCTAATGTTGGAGTGTGATCTTTGAAATTAATATTAACATGAAAAGCTTGCAATACAATGTGTAGCAAAACTGCATAGAAATGTGTTAATGTAGAAATAATGTACGCGTTTGAAATGTGCCCACGGGGAGTGGCCACCAATCTTTATGATGATTAATGAAACTGACTAATGATGAATTAACAATGTACTAATGTATGACTTAGTATTAGCATTAAGAATTATGTATTAAGGTTTTGCTAAATTAATCACTAGGCCTTAGCGAGGGTCTGGGCCTAGCTGCCTGGTCTCAAACTAACTGTATTTTTCTAACGTGCAATGTGCTGCTTTCCTGAAGGACATGAAGCTGTACTTTTTCAGAAGCTGGAGATATGTGTGTAGCTGTAGTAAATTCTTTCTCATGGGACCTGACTTGCTCAAGGAGACACTCTTGCCGAATGCAACAGTGTAATTCGCAACAGGTGCAAGGCCGCCAGCACTAGGAGAAGGCAATGGGACTACTGACTGGAGCAACAAGTGTAACTTTTCCTACCTGGCATTCCACCCGATGAAGACGTCAATCACAGGAGCCAATAAACGGCATGAGAACTGTGTTGGGTGAAAATTCTAGTAAGGTGTGTGGGGAATTATTGGCCAGAGATAATGATGCACCAAATATTGCCCAATGGGAAATTAGAGACGTGTTAGACAGTTTTGATATCACAACGTGACCCGAGGAGAAATCAGCCATTCTTAGCCATTCTTCCTCGCCACTACTTGGCCATTACCTTGCCATTCCTCACCATCCCTTGCCATTCTGAGAGACTTTGTCTTTAGCTGACTGATACTTCAAACCATCCTCATCCTAATCCCTGCCTAATGCTTACTTCTCCTCCTTATGAGGGAAGAGCCTTTTCTTAGCTATGCCCTACTGAGACTTGCCTGTTCTATCCTGGCTCATGGCGAATCAACTGATGTTCTGAGGACGAAGACTGACACTGCTTGCTGACTCATTCGGATGGGTAACTATCTGATGATAAATTGTAATTGTCTGTTTGCCTTTCTTTCTAGGTACCAACTGCTCCTTTGATAGAGGCCCTAGTCAAATGTTTTCCAAATTTGTGTTGCTAAATTGTTTTGCATGAAGCCCAACATGCTGATGCTAATTTGAGGTTAGTTAAGGAGTTCACTAATATTTGGAAGCTAATGGACAAATGACTGAATTCTTGCTTTGTTGAATAATGTACTAATGATGCTCTGCTAAAGTTGATTCATGTTAACGTTGTGCTTGTTCTAATGTTCATGATCTATGCTCTGATAAAGTTTTGCTCTGATTGCCAAGTTATAGTGGTTTTGATGTGCTTGTTATTGTTGAGACTAACAAATATGATATTAGATTGTAACTAATAGGGAATAAATATCATAACTCTTACTAGATTTGTGTGGTTATTCATGGCTGAAAGGTCATGGAGCGTTCATTGTATTGATCTATATGAAATGTTATTGATTAGCTAGTTCGATTAGTTATTGTGTATATTGGTAGGGTTATTGACCTATTGACTGTGATGCCAAAAGATACCTCGTTCTGGAAAATCTCCAAAGGTGGTCAAAAGATTCATTGGCCTAGACGTGTCTCTTTTTAAGTTCACTTATCAAGGTTCTGACGCGTTATCAGTTCTGGTAGCAGAGGATGGTTCTGGCCCTTTGGGGCCCTAGGACGAGGGACCACTGTTTGAAAATTGTTTTTGAAATAATGCAAATTGGAGAGATGATGTGCCCCAAAGACCCAAATGACTTTCCCGGAATCTCGGAGCTTGCTAAAGTGAGTTGGGTATATTCTTGGCGTTCTAGTGATAGTGTGAGTGACGTAGGATTTGCACTTGTACAGCTTATGCATACCGCAGGTGAATTGTGGGGTTTGTGAGAATTTTAGGCCAGGTGATGTTTTAGTAGGAGTGTGCGTATTCCGCAGTATGAGAGTAGGGAAGTCGGTGAACTTCATGTGAGTGTGGTGCTTGGTGCTCAAAATTGTCCACGTGGTTGTTGGTGATGTACGGACCCTGCGTGGTCTAAGACTCCGTAGTATACTGATGGTTTATGTTGTAATTTGCACGGTTTAATAGGTCGATGGTGAAATCGACGAGTCGAGTTTGAGTCAAAGTGAGTGAATGAAAACTTCGATTGAGATTTGGTGAGTTCTAAAGTGCACTAGGACAACCCATTGACAAGTCGAGAGTAGAATTTGCGGGTCAAATTTTGCTTGCAATTGCGGGATCTGAGAAGTAGGGAGTAGCGGGCGAAGCTAAGCAAAATCTCTGTAAAATTCTGAAGCGATTGTGTTACCCTTTCCTGTAGTAAAACGGCAAATTTGAGTTTTATTAGTGCTCGCAATATATTGCATTAGTTTTTGTGCGAATCGAGAGTGAGGAAGACAAGCCGCAAGACTTTGTCAGCCGCAGTGTATGTGACGTCATTGGAGCCGCGCTGGGATAGGTCAGTTAGTGAGAAGGGTCGCGCACGGATTGGCAGCCGTCTGTGAGAGGCAATTAGTTGAGAAGGTGAGCGAAGAGAGTTCTGGGAATTAAAGTCACTTCCTGATTCGATTGTGAAAAAAATAAAAGACGCAAAAATGAAGTTTTTCAAGGCTTTAAAGAGCGCTTTGAGGGGAAACGTGTACACTACCGTTAGTGTAGGGGAGCCTACACCGCCAGAGTATACACCGGCTTATACCGTAATGGAGGAGAGGGGAGTCGCGCCGTGTCTTTGGCTAAAGCAATGGTGCAAAATGACAGAGAAAGAAGGGTGTTTGGCGTTTCCGAAACACAGAACATTCAATATAAGGATTTTGGAAAATTCACGGAGGATGTTAAATGAGCAAAAGCCACCTCCGAGGCCAGCACAGCTTGAGGCGTTAGCGATTTGGGATCTGATGGCCATACGACAACAGCAACAGAAATTTGAGAGGAGAATGAAGAAAGCAGAAAAGACACTAGCAGAGGCTGGGTGGGATAGCGAGCAGAGGGTTTGGAGAAGAGAAATAATAGACAGAGTTAGGATGTTTCCAGCTATAACTCAGGGGGGCGAAACCCAAAGAGGGAAAGCCATTTGTAAGACTGACAAGGGTTCTAGCAAAGAAAAGGGGACTAAAAAGTCTTGGACAGAGGCAGATGACTCAGATGATGATGAGTTCCTTAATCAGTTGCTACATGATCGACCACCGCCATATGCCCTAAATGACAATAGACCAAGTACTAGTGCAGGTCCTATAAATTCGACGCAGAACTAGGGGACAACAAACACGGTGCAGGTAAATACTGTTGCAACACCAGTTCCGATACGGAATAGGTTCAGTGTGTCTGCTGCTCCAGAGATGCAGGCACAGCTGCAGCCACCACAGGTTCAGAGGCTCTACCCTGATGTCCCAATACTAGAGGCTACTATGAGTTTGATGGTGCCGTCAGATCCGGCACATGCGAGACCAAAGCTGATACAAACCGAGCCAACTCCACTTTTACTGCCTCAGGCACAGCAACAATTGATACCGAATTGCACCTCGGTCACAGGACCGCAGTCAGCCACAGCAACGATAATGAATCAGAATATGGGAGCTAATGCTCCACAGATTTTGGGAAGCAGGCAGCTGCCAGCCGCCATATCCTTACCTATTACAGTCGGTCCACCAGTACCATTGTATGCACAGACGAAACCCAGTGTATGTGATCAGGGAGTAATGACCCAAGAGATGACAAGAGGAGGGTTCGTAGGGAGCTCTCAAGGGATAACCCCAGTGCAATCGACATTTGAAAGATCCAGATCTTTGTTAGACTTTAGTCCGATTGGAGTTCCTCCGGATACCATGAGCCAATTAGGTATGGGACTGCTGACTCTGCAGATCTCAGGTGAGAATGTACCGCAAACACCGGTAGTGCAGGCTGGAAATATCTCATTACAAGGGTTAACTGTGCAACAACTGAACAAATGGTTAGACAAGTTAAATTCACCACAGACTACTCCTGCGACAGCAGAGCGGTCGGAAAGAGAAGAGTACCTGAATTTTGTGAGGTTGGGCATGGAGGCAAATGAGCTAGTTGACGGGAGCATGGGAGTGAACAGGCTAGAATCATATACTGAAGCAGAATTGAGGTATCTGTGCCCAAAGATAACTAAAGAAGTGAGCAAGGTGCACCAGAAGTTGGCAAACCTGGCTGATAAATACTGCATAGACTTAGACAATACTAAACATCTGAAGAGGAGCTGTAGGCTAGACTTCGAGCCCAAGGATTTTGAACACATGAGGTCTGCTGGGATGAAGGCACACCTTAAAGAAATACTGCAGCGTGCACAAGTTTGGGGAGCATTAGAACAGTGAAAAGGCAGATGGGCGAAGAAAAGAGATAAAAGGAAGAGAGTCGGCATAGAGCAGCAGGCGAAAGCCGTGCCGGATACTGGTACAATAAAGATGCTACCCATGAGAGAAACGGCCTGAGGGGTTCTTGTCCATGTACCGTGGTCTAGAGGTGATATTTTGTCTTTCACAAATGACTTCCCCAGGCTGAGGGAGAAGCCGATAGAGTGGTATCAGCAGACGGACAGGTTTGTGAAGCTTGCAAAGTGTCTTTGGGAAGACCTGAATACTCTCTTTGAGATCATAGTTCCAGCTGATTTGTGGCTCGAGTGGCTGTCCTCATGAAGAGGCACAGGAAAGAACGCTTGGGACAAATCCACTACTGTGAACCATTCTGCATCACATGGAACCTGGAACATTATTACAGCGGGATTTGGCACCACTGGGCAACATTTCATCACTATGTCATTGATTTTTCTGAGGTCTTGGACAATTCGAACTTTCCCACAAGGCTTTCTCAGTCTCATTATTGGTGAATTACATGGACTGCTCATCACCTCTTTCAAAACTCCTTGCTTCACAAAATCTGCGATTAATTGCGCTACCTGTATAAGGACATCTTGCGCCATGTGGTACTGCAGTACCTGGGGGAACACAGCATTCGGCTTCACACTAACTTTGACTGGTTCTATTCCTTTTATCAGTCCCACTTCCTTTCCTGTCAAGTCCCACACTTTCTCTCTGACTGTCCCCTGCAAATCTGCTGGCAGATCAGTCACTGTGAACATTGCGAAATTTTTTATTAGAGGTTACTCCTCGTCTGTTGTCTCCGTTTCAGGCTCTGAAACCAGTCCGTCATCCCCTTCATCGTCACTGTTTGTCTGCACCTCAATCCCCTCATTGGAACAGGTGATAGAACATCTTGTCTTGCACAGTAAGTCTCTTCCCATTAAGGACACGGGACTTGACCTGTGCAGCCCCTGGAAAGTGCCAAACTCAACCTGAACCGGATCTGTGATCGGGTTAGTCAAGAGCTGATTCGCCACTCCTACTACCTTGACTGTTTGTCCCGAAAGAGGCAGCTTCGGAACCTCTGCACTTCTGACTGTAGAGCGTGTAGCTCCTGTGTCAACCAAGAATGAGACTTTGTGACCCATCACTTTCCCTTGCACGTAAGGTCCCCTCTGATCTACCTCAAAGGACGCTGCAAGCCTACACTCCTCACTGTCTGAGCTTTCATCCGACCATTCATTGTTTATTCCATTCTCACCATGCAATGGGAATTGTTGTACAGTGTTATTTTGACTCATTCTTTGACCCGTGACCTGTTGAGGAAGCATCACCTGTTGCTGTTCCATTGGTGCTAAGGGCAACTGCATTTGCTGTCTAGGTACCAAAGGAACCTGCAGGTGCATTTTCTGCATCTGCACCGGTTGTACACGTGGCATCTGCACTTGTTGCATGGGTTGAAGACCCTGCATCTGAACCATGTTATTCTGGAAGTTCGGATTTGGACCCCTCATCCTTGGTCCTTTAACATTTTGGAATGCATTAACATCATTGCTTTGTTGAACAACACCCTCCTGCACCATCATTGGGCACTCCCGCTTCCAGTGTCCAACGCCCCCGCAAGCCTGACAAGGTAATACCTTCTTCATCCCCTGAACGTCATTTTGAACTACTACGGTATTCAAATCTGGACCACATTTCACAAAACCTCCTGGACCTCTACCTCTTACTTGCGCCTGAAACATCCCATTTCCTTGCGACTGTTGCACCATCTGCTGTAGACCATTTCCCTGCATCCCTGCTTGTGCTGCCTTAATTTGCATCACCATCACTTTCTCCTTCAGCTTTCTCTGCTTCAACTCAATCTCATCACTACAGTACTTCGCATACTGCAACACCTCATCAATCGGCTTTGCTTGCCAACAGATCAAATGATTCTTGATCATCTGACTAATCTCAGGTCTCAATCCCTCAACAAACCTGAACACCAGGTGATTCATGTCCTTTGCCTCTATAACCTCTGTACCACTGTAGTGTTTGAACACCTTCAATAACCTCTCATAGTAGGCATGTATCGACTCCTTGGCCTCCTGCGCCGTTCAATCAATCTATTGCCAATCAATATTTTGTGGCGAAACTTTCTGTTTCAAAAACTCAATCACCTTATAGTAGTACCTCATCACCTCAGGAGACGGTGCTCCTGTGACTCTATCCCTTGCCGGTTCCGCAGTTGGCCAATCCACACTTCTTCTTTTCAGTTTCAAATTTCTGGATAAGGTTTACAGTTGGTGTTGAATTCCTCAAGGGTTTTCGGAATCACCTTCCATCTTCAATCAGATATTGAAGAAGGATTTGGAGTCATTGGAATTGCCTTTTCAATCGACTCTAGTGCAGTACATTGACGATCTGTTAATTGCATCCAAAACGAGGGATGATTGCAAGTACGATTCCATTGCCGTGCTGAACCACTTGGGAAAGAATGTGCATAAGGTGTCCCCAAAGAAGCTGCAGTATTGCCAGAAAGAGGTGAAATACTTAGGTCATTTAATTGAGAAAGGGTCGAGGAGGTTATCCAGGGAAAGAGTGACCGCCTTATTGCAGATGAATCCACCAACGACACGGAGACGCTTAGGATGTTCCTGGGGATGGTGGGATTGCTTGCTGAGTGAGTATGTTGATACTATGGATGCGAGAGATTGTTATGTGTGCACACAGATTCCTGTTTCGGTACATGAGGGAGTTTCCTATCATAGTTTACCTCTAACCTATGGGATAAGCTGTAGTTTGTTACTAACATGATTCTATAACCAGGAGGAGACTCAATACTTTTATTCAAATCACCACCTTGTCTTTTCTTATGTGCCTATCATAGAGGATTTGAATAGTGGGGCTAAATATTATATACCTTAAAATTAGTTAAGGGGTTCTTTGAAGCAACATTAACATTTAGTACATCTTATGCACACTGCAATAATCTGACATGTTTGCTTACGTCTGTAGAGAAAAGCTTTCTAGGCCACACGGAAGGAGGGCATTGAAGGGGAAGTTAGAAAAAGGCTTGCAGCAGCGAGCTTTTGTAAACAGTGAGAGTTACAGTGCGGTTAGGGAACAAGGGAAATTAGCTTTAGATGCACTACACGTAGGTAAGCTTTGCATAACACGACCAAAGTCATATTATGACAATGTGTTTGTGGGAACAAGTGAATGTAAGCATGTGTTTTTGTTTCAGATTAAATGGATGTTCATGTTAAATGGACAGGATCCAGCAATCCCTGGGATCTACTATATATGTGGACTTAATGCTTATTATCGTCTTCCAAAGGGATGGTATGGGACATGTTATTTGGGGATAGTTTTCCCAAAGATATATCAATTAAAGGACTTGAAAAAGTTTCCGAAATTGTCTGAATTACATCATACTAGACAAAGGAGAGAGACTGCTGCTGGTGTAGTAGGAGACATATTTGGGGCGATAATACCTTCAGCGGGAGTTATCTTAAACTCCATAAAGATTTGAAAGTTGTCTACTATTGTGGATAACATGCTGACAAATTTTACAGGGGCTATACTCCTGATGGATACTGAACTTGCTGCGGAGAGGGCTATGACTCTTCAAAACAGGCTTGCTTTAGACATTCTTTTAGCGAAAAATGGCAGAGTCTGTAAGATGCTTAATGAGCGTCATTGTTGTGCTTACATACCTGATAATAGTAACAAGATTAGAAGCATGCTTACTAACTTAACAAGAGATAGTACAGATTTGAAGGAACTGAAATAGCCAGGTGTTTGGGAAAAGGTTGGAAAGGGACTTGCTAAAGTGGGAAGTTGGTTTAGTAGTATTTGGCATGGAATATTGGCAAAAATAATACAGGGAATATTGATTGTTACAGCTTGCTTATTTGGATTATGGCTGTCATGCAAAATTAGCAAGAGTGAAATTGAAAATGGCGAAAAATAATAAGAGGAGGGAAGAAAAGAAAAGGGAAAAATTGTTCAGGGCAAAATTAGAAGGGGAACGATTGAGAGAGGAAATTGAAATGAGGGAGTTCTAGGATGAAAATTGTAAGGGAAAGGTTTGTGTGATGACAAGAGTCATCAGAGGAAGGATTGTTGGAGTGTGATCTTTGAAATTAATATTAACATGAAAAGCTTGCAATATAATGTGTAGCGAAACTGCACAGAAATGTGTTAATGTAGAAATAATGTACGCGTTTGAAATGGGCCCACGGGGAGTGGCCACCAATATATAAGATGATTAATGAAACTGACTGATGAATTAACAATGTACTAATGTATGACTTAGTATTAGCATTAATTAGAGACTTGTTAGACAGTTTTGATATAACAACGTGGCCTGAGGAGAAATCAGCCATTGTTAGCCATTCTTCCTCGCCACTACTTGGCCATTACCTTGCCATTCTTCACCATCCTTTGCCATTCTGAGAGACTTTGGCCCTCATTTCAACATTGGTGGGTGGCAAGCGCTGCCCGCCATGTTGAATCCGCCGCGCGGCCGCACTCCCGCAGTGGCTATTTAGAGATCCCTGCATGGCCGGCCCAGCGGGGATCTCGGCTGCAACACGGGAGCCGGCTCCAAATGGAGCCGGCGGTGTTGCAGCGGTGCGACGGGTGCAGTTGCACCATTGCGTTTTTTACTGTCTGCTATGCAGACAGTGAAAAGCTCCATCGGGCCGTGGCAGGGGGCCCCTGCACTGCCCATGCCAAAGGCCCCGCGACTCCCCTTTCCGCCAGCCTTTTCATGGCGGTTCATACTGCCATGAAAAGGCTGGCGGGAGGGGGACTCGTAATCCCCTGGGAAGCACTGCAAGCAGTGCTGCCCTGGGGGGGTTACAACCGCCGGGACCAATGTGGTGGGAAACCGCCGGTCCCGGCGGTGCAACCGCAGCAGTTCCGGCGCGGTTGTAATCCCATGGGAAGCACCGCCAGCCTGTTGGTGGTGCTTCAGTCGAAACAGCCCCGGCGGTCTTTGACCGCCAGGGTTGTAATGAGGGCCTTTGTCTTTAGCCGTCTGATACTTCAAACCATCCTCATCCTAATCCGTGCCTAATGCTTACTTCTCCTCCTTATGAGGGAAGAGCCTATTCTTAGCTATGCCCTACTGAGACTTGCCTGTTCTATCCTGGCTGATGGCGAATCAACTGATGTCCTGAGGACGAAGACTGACACTGCTTGCTGACTCATTCGGATGGGTAACTATCTGATGATAAATTGTAATTGTCTGTTTGCCTTTCTTTCTAGGTACCAACTGCTCGTTTGATAGAGGCCATAGTCAGATGTTTTCCAAATTTGTGTTGCTAAATTGTTTTGCATGAAGCCCAACATGCTGATGCTAATTTGAGGTTAGTTAAGGAGTTCACTAATATTCGGAAGCAAATAGACAAATGACTGAATTCTTGCTTTGTTGAATAATGTACTAATGATGCTCTGCTAAAGTTGATTCATGTTAATGTTGTGCTTGTTCTAATGTTCATGATCTATGCTCTGATAAAGTTTTGCTCTGATTGCCAAGTTATAGTGGTTTTGATGTGCTTGTTATTGTTGAGACTAACAAATATGATATTAGATTGTAACTAATAGGGAATAAATATCCTAAGTCTTACTAGATTTGTGTGGTTATTCATGGGTGAAAGGTCATGGTGCGTTCGTTGTATTGATCTATATTAAATGTTATTGATTAGTTCGTTCGATTAGTTATTGTGTATATTGGTAGAGTTATTGACCTATTGACTGTGATGCCAAAAGATACCTCGTTCTGGGAAGTTTCCAAACGTGGTCAAAAGGTTCTTTGGCCTAGACGTGTCTCCTTGTAAGTTCACTTATCAAGGTTCTGACGTGTTATCACTAATTGTATGAAAGTAAATGTCATCTGTGTCATTGTGTAGAAAGTATTTGTGGAAGAAGGAAAAGGAATAAAAAGTAAAAGTGTTATGCTACAATAAAGAGTTATTCAAATGCCATCTTATGGGAGCGATCTGTATAGGTATAAGGTCAACTTGTACATGGGCATGATCTGATATTAAAATAGCACCAATACCAGGTGTGTGTAAGGATTGCATAAGCGAGTGAGATATGAAAATGTAGTCTATTTGGAATTGGGTGTGGTGAACTGGGACTATATCCCTGAGTGTGGGGTTGCACAGATGCCAATGCCAGGCATCAGTTAGGTGGCACTGTTGAATAGCTTGTAGAAATGTATTTTGCAATTTATTTGGGATGTAGTGAGAGGAGGAATGCCTATCAATAAAGGGATCAACAAATTCATTGCAATCACCTGCTAAAACCGAATTGTCATCAGGATACTGTAAAAGTGTCTGTTGTATGGTGGACTAATAATGACAATCCGGAGCATTAGGACCATGTACATTAAAAAGTACAATTGGAATCTTATCAATATATTTAAGTAATAGTCATCTTCCATCTTCATCTATTCCCTCAGATACCTGTTGGATATGCAAATGATGACACCATTCTGTTTGCCATTCCCTGGAGAAAAGAACACATCACTTACCCACCCTTTGCGTAATTTCACAGATTTGCTGTCCATGACATGTGTTTCCTGTAGGAAAGCAATGTGAGTATTAATCTTTGCTAGATGTGTTAAGACATGTTGGGCCAGATGTATCAAAGGGTTTTACCCATTCTGTGTCTATGGTAAAATGCGTTGGTACATATGGCCTGTTGTCTTTTAATCAGAGAAATTAAACCCCTGATGTTCCAGGATACCATTGTGAAAACCACTGGAAAGTAGCAGTATGAAAAATACAATCAGACAATAAATAAAGAAGAGAGAAGAGAACCATATAGGCAATAAGAGATATGATACCTGAAGAAGAGAGTGATACAACCATAAGTACAAAGAAATAAACGGAGAAAAAAGAGCAAAGAAGTAAAAAGGAAAGGGAAAAAAGGAAAGGAGAAAAATAAAATGAGAGAGGATGAGGTAAAAATAGGGTGATATGAGTAACAAAAAGAAGAAACATACCTATAAATACTTTGATGAGGGTGGGGGGAGACAACATGGAAAGCCACACGTTCAGACTCCAGAAGGATTATAAGGTGAACAATGAGTGGTGTAACATGATATGGTAAACAAAGGTAAGCACAAGGGAATACATGCCTGCAATAGAAGAAAAACATGAAGGTAACTTGTTGTAAAAAATATTAAGAACATCTAAGAAAAGCTGTTTCCTACAAGAGTACCATGAGAAAGTTTTCAGCAGTTCCACATCAAACTGTAAAGAAAGAAAAGTAACATATTATGTCTATTTAATCTATCCACCAAATATAGGGTAGGTAAAATTAGGAACAAAAGCCTCAAGTAGATGAATACGCCGATATGGCAATGTCCATAGTCTCTGCCCTGCAAGTGTCAAGGAAAGCCTGTAAGTGAGAAGGAGCCTCAAAAGTCATCATCCTGTTCTTGTATGTAACTTTAAAGATATATGGGTGAAAAAGCCCAAACCATGCTCTAAGAAAACAAAGAAACGAACAACGAGCTTTCTTATTCAAAAATGGTTGTTTTGCAGGTTGCGAAGAGTTAGTGAGACCAACAGAAGATGAAGAGAAAGGAGGACTTTTATGTTGTTAAGGGTCTTCCATGTTGCTATATTCAGAAAGTGCTGGAAGTGCTTAAACAGTTTAGTAGTAGATAGCTTGGAGGACTGTTTTAATGACTTTAGTCTGCCCATATACTGAAAATAATGGCAAGACACATGAGGAGCAAAACAAGCAATGTTATGTTCCCCACAACTAAAGTGTTGAGGAAACACTCAAAAATTATCTTTAAAATGGGAGTTCGCTAATGGATGTCTTAGAGGAATTTGGTCGGGTCTCGGGGTTCCGAATTAACATGCTAAAATCACAGGCTATGGGTAAGTTTATCAGTCCTGAGCATGAACAGAACCTGAGGGCCCGATTCCAATTCATGTGGTCTCCCTTGGGCCTCCCATACCTGGGCATGGAGCTGGGTTCCACAGTTGCCCGCACGGCGTCGTTGAATTAGGCGACATTGACCCGGGAGGTGCAGCGTGACCTAGAGACATGGGGGAGGCTTAAATTGTCCTGGCTGGGCAGAGCGTCAGCAGTTAAGATGACCATCTTACTGCGTATATTGTACTTGTTTCAATCGCTTCCTCTGGAGCCCCCGCCACGAACGTTAGCGACCCTCCAATCGGCGGTTCTCAAATTCATTTGGGAGGGGAAGGCGGCGTGACTACCACCACAGGTACTGTATCATCCTAAGCGGCAGGGTCGGTTGGCAGTCCCTTGCCTGCTACGGTATTTTCAAGCCTCACAATTGCGTTTCCTATTGGAATGGAGCCGTCCGTCTTCCAAGAAGCATTGGTGTTTCATGGATCAGAAGGTGGCCGGATCTCGCATATGGAAGGAACCCTGGCTTAGGCGTCAGCATAGAGCACGGGGCTGTACATATCCCCGGTCAAGGAGGTTTCGATGAGGGTGTGGGCTGGCAGAGGTGGCCTGGCGACCTTTCCGTCCCCAATGACCCCCCTTGGTGTGAATCCTGATTTTGGTCCGGGAGTACAGCTGGAAGCATTACGTCGATGGTATGAGGAGGGTTGTAAAAGGGTGGGATACTTACTCGATGAGCAGGGAGTTATTCCCTTTGACCAGCTTAGGGAGACATATGGCTTGACCGAGGCGGATAGGATGATGTACTATCAAATTTGACACTGGGCCCTGCAACCAGCCAATAGAGCATTAATCGACAGGCCGTTAACACCTTTTGAAAAATGGATTTTCATGAAAAAGGATGACAAGCGAGTGGTTTCTGAGCTCTATGCCCTCTTGCGGGAAGAGGCCCCTCTGCCCAAGACGAAGGGTCAACTGAGATGGGAGAAGGAGTTGGGAAGAGAGCTATTGGAGGATGAGTGGGAGAGTGTTTTTTATAGAGCACACTACACAGCTCATAACGCAGCAGGTACAGAGACAGCTTATAAAGTGACCACCTCCTGGTATTACACCCCAACGAGGATTCATGCCTGGGATCACACTAATTCTAGTCTTTGTTGGAGGGGATGCGGGGGGAGGGTCGCTTGTGCATTTATTATGGCATTGTCCCAAGCTACACCGGTACTGGGAAGACATACTGAACACTGTTGACATTGCTTTTGACACTCAGATTCCCTGATTCCCTGCATATATTTTGCTGGGCCTTCCCAACCCTGTCTCCTTCCCTTTGAGGTCACTGAGGGGATGACAGATGGCTTTAGCTTTAAATGCTGCAATACAATTGTTGCTCTCCAGGTGGGGCTCTGAGCAGATCCCTACAACGACTTCATGGTTACATAGGCTCTGGTTTATCCTCGCTATGGAAAAGCTTACCCTCGCCTCGCTGCATCGGAGTGGGGACTTTAAAGAACTATGGCAACCATACTTGCGTATTCTATCTGGGGAGTTTTCTGAATTGACATGCCCTACCTATTTGAGAGTCCTGAATTTGACTTGAGTATAGAGGGCGAATTTTCAGGGGGAGGTCCACACATGACCAGGGTTATATTATAAAGGAGCCTGAGATTATCTGATTTTTGCACTATTAGCCAGTCGCGGGGAAATGCTGTTGTATTTTGTATTTAATCTTTCTTGTTTTTTCTTATTGTTTTGCATGAAATAGCTAAGTATGAGCCTAATGGCACACTGAGTTGTGGTTTGTATGCGATGTTTTATACTTTGAAATTAATAAACAGATTTGATCTATAAAATGGGAGTTCACTGTGTATCTCTGAGTGAATAACAGAAAGCGGGTCAGGAAAGCCCATAACACAAAGCTCAAATAGTGCAGCAGCAGAATGAGAATCCTGTGTTTAAGGAAAACCTTCAGGTCTATTAAACAAGTTTTTCACTTTTTTTTTTCCTTCACAAGCAGTGAGGTAAATGACCGAGAAAAGCTGACTGGCATGAGGTAATTATTTGCGGTAGTCGTGCGTTTCCTGATAGAAAATGGCGGCCGTTATCAGGGCTGACGAGCGGTGCATTAAAAGGAAGCAAATGAGCCAACCCAAGTGCTGAAAATGATGTCAATGGCTTCTGACGAGGTTCTGAAGCCATTACATAGTACATAAGTGAGCTTAGACGCAGGAATCCCCCAGCGCATCAGTTCTCTGTGTGCCTCTCAGTCATCTTGTCTGTGTGCCAAGCCACGCCCCCTGCTTGAAAACCAAAATCATAAAGCTAGCAAAAGTGGTATCACTTCTCACTTCTGACGTCACATGAAGTGCCACCTTAAACCTTTTGACCACAATGAAGATCTATTGTATGTTTTTGCAAACTCAACGATTCATCATATTAATAAAGTAAACAGACTGAACAAAGGCCCAGCTAATTGAAATAGCACAGACAAAAAACACTTTCTTTTTAAATATATTTAGCTTTTTTCTGCAGCACTGCTACATTTAGCGGGTATTATTGTAATCCACTGATAACATGGAAAACATAGATAGCATGGAAAATAATAGATTTGGTAACAAACCCAATCACATTACAAGACAAGCATTGGCTAATAGGTCTTACCTATGCGAGAACCATTGGCCTTGCCACTACGTTTTAGCCATCATGAACACCAGACGAGTTGCTGTTCAGCATGGCTAAAAGTCATTTGCGTGAAAGAAGAGTGAAATGAAGTGGCATGGCATGGCATGTTGTACAGTGGAGTGGCGTAGAATGGAGTAGATGGGCATAGGATGGAATGGCTTATTGTGTCACATTAATCATATTTTAAAATATTTTAGTGCAAGATATATTAATTTCTACTGTAGTTATATATATATATTTTAAATGATTCTTAATGGAAATTGTAAACCTATATACAAGCACCATCTGAAATGATACAAATAATTTGTATGTATACTTCATTTTCTGCCTAAAAAATTAATAAAATCTTTATTAACACTGTTACAGACCACCTCAATGTTAGTTGACTTCATGACTAGGAACATGTGACAGCTTTGAGGTAACAGTGAGTTTCGAGTTCTTTTTACAAAGGCCATTTAAGACAAGTGTTGACAAAGTTGATAGGTCTCGCCTATGCAATAGTGTTAGACCTGACATGCCTTAGGGTGGTCACTCCTAACTTTTTGCCTTCCTCCCTCCACTTTTTGTTCACTGTTTTTGCTGGCTTTTAGACTCTGCGCACTTTACCACTGCTAACCAGTGCGAAAGTGCAAATGCTCTCTCCCTTTAAACATGGTAACATTGGATCATACCCAATTGGACTATTTAATTTACTTATAAGTCCCTAGTAATGTGCACTATATGTGCCTAGGGCCTGTAGATTAAATGCTACTAGTGGGCCTGCAGCACTGGTTGTGCCACCCACTTAAGTAGCCCCTTTACCTTGTCTCAGGCCTGCCATTGCAAGGCCTGTGTGTGCAGTTTCACTGTCACCTCGACTTGGCATTTAAAAGTACTTGCCAAGACTAACCCTCCCCTTTCTTTACATATAAGTCACCTCTAATGAGTGCCCTAGGTAAGCCCTAGGGCAGGGTGTTGTGTGGGTGAAAGGCAGGACATGTACCTGTGTAGTTTACATGTCCTGGTAGTGTAAAACTCCTAAAATCGTTTTTACACTACTGTGAGGCCTGCTCCCTTCATAGGCTAACATTGGGGCTGCCCTCATACATTATTGAAGTGGTAGCTGCTGATCTGAAAGGAGTAGGAAGGTCATATTTAGTATGGCCAGAATGGTAATACAAAATCATGCTGACTGGTGAGGTTGGATTTAATATTACTATTCCAGAAATACCACTTTTAGAAAGTGAGCATTTCTTTGCACTTAAATCTTTCTGTGCCTTACAATCCACATCTGGCTGGGTTTAGTTGACAGCTCCTTATGCATTCACTCAGACACACCCCAAACCTAGGGTACTCAGCCTCACTTGCATACATCTGCATTTTGAATGGGTCTTCCTGGGCTGGGAGGGTGGAGGGCCTGCCCTCACACAAAGGACTGCCACACCCCCTACTGGGACCCTGGCAGACAGGATTGAACTGAAAGGGGTCCTGTTGCACTTCTAAGCCACTCTTTGAAGTCTCCCCCACTTCAAAGGCACATTTGGGTTTAAACAGGGCCTCTGCCCTACTACCTCAGACACTTGCTGGAGAAGAAACCTGAACCAGAACCTGCATCCTGTCAAGAAGAACTGCCTGGCTGCTCAAAGGACTCATCTGACTGCTTTCTACAATGGACTGCTGCCTTGCTGTTGGCCTGCTGCTTTGCTGAACTCTTGCCTTGCTGCAGAAGTGCTCTCCAAGGGCTTGGATAGAGCTTGCCTCCTGTTCCCTGAAGTCTCAGGACCAAAAAGACTTCCATCTTTCAACTGGACTCCTTGTGCGCCGAAAAATTCGCCGCACAGCTTGCCACGTGGTGAAAAATTCACTGCACGCCGATCTGGAAAGACGCCACTCGACCCCGCAAGGAAAAGATCGACGCGTAGCCTGCGGTGCGACCGGAACTTCGACGCACGGCCTGCCTGGACAACGCCGCCCGACTTCCAAAGTGGAAATCAATGGAACGCCTGCCGTGAGGGAGAAATTCCACGCACAGCCCACCGGAATGATGCGCAGCCGGACAACAAGCCCAGGAATCCACACACAGGCCCCAGGGCATCTGAAAACCCCACGACCCACAGAGGAGACTGTCCGCGCCAGAAATCGACACAACGTCTTCCCGCGTGAAAAATAACGACGCAAGTCCGTGTGTGAAGGGGCAAAATCGACGCACACACCATTTTTCCACGCATCTCCTCCTCTGCGGACCTTTGCGGAGATTTTTCACTCCAAACCAGGTACTTTGTGCTTGAAAGAGACTTTGTTTGCTTTTTAAAGACTTAAGACACTTGATATCACTTTTTAGTGATATCTCTACAATTTCTTATTGCATCTTTTATCATTTTTGACCCGCAAATACTCAGATAAATATTATATATTTTTCTAAACATTGTGTGGTGTATTTTTGTGGTGCTATATTGTGTTATTGTATGATTTATTGCACAAATACTTTACACATTGCCTTCTAAGTTAAGCCTGACTGCTCAGTGCCAAGCTACCAGAGGGTGGGCACAGGATAATTTGGATTGTGTGTGACTTACCCTGACTAGAGTGAGGGTCCTTGCTTGGACAGGGGGTAACCTGACTGCCAGCCAAAGACCCCATTTCTAACAAAGAGCTATAGGCTTTGCAAATATGTTTTAGTCATGCACAAGAGTGGTTGCTGTTCAGCATGGCTAAATGTTTGTGGCATAGAAGAGAGTGGCGTAGGGTGGAGTGGTGTAGAATGGAGTACAGTGTCATAGAGGGGAGTGGCGTAGTGTGTCATAGAGTGGAGTAGAGTCAAGTATAGTGGAGTGGAGTGTCATAGAGTAGAGTGCCACAGAGTAGAATAGAGTAGAATGGAATGTTGTGGAGTGTCATAGAGTGTCGTGGAGTGGAGTAGAAGTTAATATAATGGAATGGCATAGAGTAGAGTGGGGTATTGTGTAGTTATGTGGTGTGGAGTAGCATGGAGGGGAGTAGCATGTCATAGAGTGGAGTGGAGTAGAGGGAAGCAGAGTGTCACAGAGTAGAGTGGTGTGGAGTGTTGTAGAGTGGAGTGGCATGGAGTGAAGTGGTATAGAGAACAGAAAAGTGAAGTGGAGCAGCGTAGAGTGGAGTAGAGTAGAGCAGAGTAGTGTGGAGTGGTGTAGAGTGGAATAGTGTAGAGTGTCATAGGGTAGAATAGAGTGTTGTAGAGTGGAATAGAGTGGGGTAGAGTCACGTATCATAGAGTGAAGTGGCGTAAAGTGGAGAAAAGTGGCATGGCGTAGCATAGAGTGGTGTGGAGGGGCGTAGAGTGGATTGGAGTGGCTTGGCGAGGCATAAAATGGAGTGCCATGGAGCAGTGTAGAGCAAAGTGGCATGGAGTAGCATAAAGTGGAGTGGTGTACAGTGAGGTAGAGTGCAACAGAGTTGGGGGCATAGAGTGGAGTAGAGTGTCATAGAGTGAAATGGTGTAGAGTTAAGTAGAATGCAGTAGTATTGTAGAGTGGAGTGGCATGGAATGGAGTAGAGTCTTCGCTTGGAGTGGTGTAGAGTGGAGTAAATTGGTGCTGAGTGTCATATACTATTGTACAGTGGAGTGGCATAAAGTGGTGTGGAGTGGAGAAGTGTAAAGTACGTAGAGTATAGTGGAATGGGATAGAGTGGAGTGATATAGAGTACAGTAGAATGTTGTGGAGTGAACTGGTGTCAATTGGCTTAGAGTGGAGTACAATAGAGTGGAGTGGAATAGAAAGGAGTGGAGTGGCATAGAATGGAATATTGTAGAGTGGAGTGTCATAGAGTGGCGTAGAATGGAGCAGAGTGGTGTAGAGTGGAGTTGCATAGAATGGAGTAGACTGGCGTGAAGTTGGATAGAGTAAAATGGCATGGTATACATACCGCCACATTAACCCTTGCGGTCAAAAGACCGCCAGTGTCAAAATGAGGGCCATAGTCTTACTAATAAAACTATACAGCGCACAAATGAAAATGTGTGGAAATCGACATCACCTAGTGTAATGATTTGTTTTGATCATATTTAATACTTGTTTCCACCACACTTCAAAATTACAAAAACATGTGCTTCATTTGAGGTTTCCTAAGTCTGATATATTTTGAAACATTTCATTTACTGCATTTAAATTTTGTTGTGTGCTAGAAGAAATGACATCCTACAGCCTTTACTTTCACACACCCACTACCCAGCACAATTCACATAAATGCTTTCACTATGCAGTCAGGGAAAAAAGAAAAGTTAACACTAATCTCCCTTAGAATACAGAGCCTAAAATGTCACCTCTGTCCTTGAATGCACAACAAATATGACAAGATAAAAACACAATTTTAAAGTCTGTTTATTGCTCATTCACTTCTGAACTCCTGCATGGTTATTTTGGGGGGTGCTTTAGCACCCACCCCATAAACTTCTACTTCCAGTGCCTATCACATGTGTGAAATTGAGGAAGAGGATTGTTTAAATGAAAGTTATGTTATTAGTAAAGAGCACTGACCAAAATAAAGAAGCTCATAGACTGAACATTGTTAGTCAGGTATGTGTAGATTGATGAACTATTAGTGGCAGAGATAAATAGAATCAGTCAATGAAGATGACAAAATGCAGGAAACCTTTTCCAAGTAATACAGCACGTTTATTGATTCCTGAACTAGCATACAAGGGAGACAAATGAAAACGTACTCTTCCTGGAGTGCCTCATGAAAAAGAAAAAAAGATTTCCCAGACAGCAAGTACTCGTGGAAGATTACAAGGAGCCAGTCAGAGTGAGGTGGTAAACAGTGTCTGCTCCAGAGGAGTAACCAAGACCTGCTGGATAGCCTAAAATAAATAAAACCAGCAAATAGAAAGCAAGCAAATGTGAGTTAAAAACACAAAGCCAATGGAAGCAATGGGCGGAATACATTCCTAGGTAAGCTTTCAGCATATCCCCAAAATGTCTTTACAACCAGACAGCTACGCTGCCTGGTAGGCTTCGACCTAAAAAAACAATCTGAAAAGTAGAGTCTGTTTACGCACAGCTAAAAGTGATGTGTTTTTTAATCATAGTCTTTTTATTGGTTTTGTGAATGGAGGTTAAATACTCAGCTACAGACCAGGGTATATATTTTCAAACACTATTCAGAATGCTGCTAAAATGTCTGGAGTCACTAGCAAAGTTTCTTTAGTCTGTCAGAATTTTCTAGTGCTCAAGGAGTTGTAGGGCTGTCAGTCTCACTGGTTCCATATTGGCATGCTCTGTATGTTTTAGATAGTCTGATAATGTTGACTGCATTGTCCAATATGTTTTCCCATCTTGCCCAAAAATATCTTACTTTTTCCATGTCAAGGAACAGCTAAAGTCTGAAGAATCACAAGGTAATGTTAGATGTCACTTTTTCCTGTTTATTGAAATCTGTTCTTTTGCGGCACCAGTTATTTGTAGGTTTATTGGTCTGTGTAGGTGTCGTCACACCAGATACTAAGCAGTGCAATGCCAGGATCCTCTGAGATGGGGTACCCCAGAACCTCTTTTATCCTGATCAAAATTTTCTTCCAGTATATTTGTGTTCAGCAACAATTCCACCATATATGAAACATCATACCCACTCCCTGCCCACCTCTCCAGCAGGGGTTAAATAGTTGGGGATATATAGAATATAAAATTTTCAGATGTCATGTATCATTGATAGAATACCTTCCATGTTGTCCCTTTGATGCAGTTTCTCTGTAATGTTTTGGGATATCTCTCCAGATTTATTTCAGGGCCCTCTTAGGGATGCCTCTTTTTCGGCTATGTGTTTGTTTAGAACATTTTCTGTGATATCCCTTTGGTATGGATTGCTCTGCAATGTTTTGGGATATCTCTCCAGATTTTCTCCCAAGGCCATATTAGGTATCTGTTTACGATACTTTTCCATTGTGATTGACATTTCCATTTCCCTTTTTCATGGCTATCCACAAACCTTTATGCAATCTGAAGACTAACGGCCTCATTACAACCCTGGCGGTAAATCCCGCATTCTGCTGTGCAGAAGACCGCCAACATACCGCTGCAGGCGCGGAATTCCGCTACAGGTATTACGACCCACAGCTCGGAATCCGCCACAATACAGATACCCACACAAGTCCGCCACACCAAAGGTCAGTGATAAACTGGCGATACCAAAACCGACACTGTCACGGCAACAGGAATACGCCCACACTATCAACACCCACGAATCAACGTGGCAGTCATTCAACCGCGGAAATCCATTGGCGGTACACACCGCCGCGCTCAAAATACACACACACTTACAAAATACAACCACATTGGACAATTCGAAATACACACACCTGATACACATACACACACCACACCCAAACCAATATAAAGCACACACCCACACCACCCACAAACCCTTACAACCAAAAATTTGAAAGAAGGCCAGAGAGAGACTACCTAAAACAACACCAGCATCCACAGACACACAACACCATCACTTACACAACATCCTCGCACATCAAACAACACACACCAACACATCCCCTCACACATCACAACAGACAGCACCCAGAACTTTATGGGACACCCCCGGACAACATAAATGGGTTCCTTCAGTTTTGCACACCAGTCCATCCCAGCACGCCATTGTTTCATTGTTGAGGGAAGGGTTGTTTCCAAGCAAGGGCAATGTGTTTTTTGGCTATCAAAGTCATTATTCCGATTAATTTTTTATCTCCTGAGGCCTAGCCAGATAATCCAGTATACCAAGCAGAGCCACTTTAGGAGTTAACTGTATAGGTGTGGTCAGGACTGCTGCCAGGGTAGTGCCAATCTGAGACCACTATGATGTGAGTTGTGGGCACAGCCATATCAAATGAAGGAAGTCAACTTCTAAGAATTGGCAGCAAGGATATCTGAGATCTGTAATGAGTCGAGCACTGCCCAGCCACTGGGGAGTCAGGTAGGTTTGGTGCAGATATTTCAGCTGAATCAACTGCAATCGGGCCAATATTGTCAGCTGTCTAGGGGCCATACAGACCTCCCGCCATTCAACCTCATCTAATTCCCCGATCCAGCCTTCCCATCAGTGAGTCTAGGGATCCCGGGGCAGTGCTCACCAATGCTCGGTATAGTTTGGGAGATTCCCTTATTGCGTAGTCTCTGTAGGAAAGTAGCCTCTTTGAAGCATGTTTACCACCACATTTGGCCTGTTTGTCAGTGTGTTTGACTGTGTTTACTAGGATCCTACTAACCAGGACCCCAGTGACTGTTCTCTCTCCTCTAAATTTGGTTGTTGGTAACTTTTTATTCCCACAATTGGTGTATTGGTGCCCCCATGTAAGTTCCTAGTATATGGTATCTAGGTACTCTGGGCACTGGGGCTCCAGGGGACCCCTATGGGCTGCAGCAGTTATTCTGCCACCCATAGGGAGCCCATGCAAAGGGTTCTGCAGGCTTGTCATTGCAGTCTATGTGAACCTTGTGCACACACCCGGTTTCACTACAGGTCACTGCAGCAGGTCACTGTAAGTTACCCCTATAGTTTGCCCTCTCAGCCCAGAGGGCAGAGCGCAGGTACCTGTGTGTGAGGGCACCCCTGCAGTAGCATTGGTGCCCCCACAAACTCCAGCCCCCTTTTAATTGAGTGTGGGGACACCATTTAATATGTGTACTGGACATAGGTCACTACCTATGTCCAGCTACATAATGGTAACTCCAAACCTGGGCATGTTTGCTGTCAAACACGTCAGGATTATACCCCAATACTGTTGCAAGTATTGGAAGTATGATTCCATGCACTTTGGGGGCTTCTTATAGGAGGACCCCCAGCATTGCTACCACCAGTCTTACAGGGTTTGTCTGGGCAGCCCAGCTGCTGCCACCCCTAAGACAGGTTTCTGCCCTCCTGCTGCTTGATCTGATCAAGCCCAGGAAGGCAGAACAAATGATTTCCTTTGGGAAAGAGAGTTAACACCCCTTTCCTTTGGAAAAAGGTGTGACTGGCTTGGGAGGGCTAGCCTCCCCAAGCCACTGGTTTGCTTTGACGGGTACATTTGGTGCCCTCCATGCATGAACCAGTCCACACCGGTTCAGGGACCCCCAGTCCCTACTCTAGTTCAAAACTGGACAAAGGAAAGGGGAGTGACCACTCCCCTGTCCATCACCACCCCAGAGGTGGAGCTTAGAGCTCCTAAAGAGGGTCCCTGGATTTTTTCATCTTGGATTCCAAGTTGGAAGGGACCTCTGGGAGCATTTGAGTGGCCAGTGCCAGCAGGTGACATCAGAGCCCTCCCCTGATAGGTGCTTACCTGTGTAGCTGACCAATCCCCCTTTCAGGGCTATTCAGGGTCTCTCTATTGAGTGGATCTTCAGATTCGGATTGCAAGACTCCAGCAGGAATCCTCTGCATCCTTTACTTCACCTTCTCACCAAAGAAACTGAATCTGGACCCTCCAGGAACTCTAAAAACTTCAACAAAGAAGCAAAGATGACTTCTGCAACATTGTATCTTCAGCTCCTGCCAGCAACTGCAACTGTTTCCCGGTTGTGCATCATCAGAAGACAGCCTGTCTTCAGCCTGCACCAGAAGAGCGAAGGAATCTCCTTTGGAGTGAAGGAGTCACTCCCCTTCTTCAGCAGGCACCTCTCTGCAAGGGCGACCGGCGGTTTGAGTCCCCTCTCCTGACAAGCTGCGTGGATCCTGCCTCATGGGAGTGGATTGAAGTGGTTCCGATGGTCGTGACATCCTACTATCCAACTTTAGTGGAGGTAAGAGCTTCCATCCCAAGACAGTACTGCCATGCACCGCATGTTTTGCAGTTGCCAAGGCTTGTTGGCATACTTCCACAAAGTCCTTCATGAAACGTGCAGCTCTGGCCCCCAACACTCTATCCTGTGAGGTACAGCTTCCTGCGTGGTTCTTCGGCGTCGTGGGACCCTTTGTTGTAGTGTTGCGTGGGCTTCCTTTTGCACCTTCTTTGTCCCCGTGCTGTGGGACTCATGTGCATGCTGCCTGGTCTTCTGAGGGCTCTCGGAGTTGCTGAGAGGCACCTCTGACTCCCACTCCTTGGTAGAGTCCACCAGGTCCTTCCTGGTCCCAGGCAGTGCCATTTTCTGCTAACCGTGAGCTTTCCATGTGCCAAGGCTTGTTGGCGGGATCCAGCGACACAAACCAGACCGCAATCATCCATCCGGCGTGGGATATCGTCTGCACCAACCAGGAACCTGCATCCATCTTCTTGGGTGCAGTACTGACTGTTGTTCTTCACTGGTGGTTCTTCTTTTGCACCTTCATCCGGGTTTACAGGGGCTCCTGCTCTCCTTGGACTTTTCTGTGCTTCTTGAACTTGGTCTCCTTCTTCCACAGGTGTTCAGGTCCAGGAATCTAGTGTTGTCTTGCAGTCTCTTCTGGTTCTTGCATTATCTTCTTTCTCGTGTTCTTGTGTGTTCTAGGAAAGTTACTGTGATTTACTCCTGCTTTCCTGGGCACTGGGGTGGGTTCTATGACCTACCTTTGGTGTTTTCTAATACTCCAGTGCCCCTCTACATACTACACTTGCCTAGGTGGGAAAACCGACATTTGCATTCCACGTTCTTAGTATATGGTATGTGTTCCCCCAGGCCCATTTCTAACTATTGTGATTTTCAATATTTGTACTGTTTTCAAACTCTTTTACAGCTATTTCTGCATACTAGTGTATATAATTTGTGTATTACGTACCTCCTAAGGGAGTATAGTCTCTATGGTATTTTTGGCATTTGTGTCACCAAAATAAAGTACCTTTATTTTTGTAACACTTGGTATTTTCTTTCATGTGCTTGAGTATTGTGTGACTACAGTGGTGTTGCATGAGCTTTGCATGTCTCCTAGATAAGCCTTGGCTGCGCAGCTACAACTACCCCTAGAGAGCTAAGCTTCTAGACCCTGCCTACTTTTCACTAATAAGGGCTAACTGGACCTGGCATAAGGTGTAAAGTACCTTAGGTACCCACTACAAGCCCGGCCATCCTCCTACATTAGTGCTTGTACCAACCCATGAATCAAAGAGCTCCTTGCCACACCAAGAATATCACCTTGGTCACCTCTGGTAGTGTAGACGGGAGTGAAAAGCCATACAGATAATGCAGCACCCTGTTCAGCCCCAGGTCTCTAATCTCTAGCTGGTATATCGGGTCTTTCCAGCCCCTACAGCCGTTTATTATTCACACGAAGGTGAGACGGCCTTTAATATAGGCAGGTGTCCACTGTCCCAATTCGACCATCGTAAACGGATCAGCGACCTGTGTTCTAGGCTATTCAGGCGGGCCCCCATGCCACAGAAAGATGCAAAGTAAAGACGTTATTTCTGTGAAACAGGAATTAGGAATATGGACTGGGTAGTTCTATAATATATATAGAAACCGGGGGAGTATCATCATTTTTATTAATGTGACTCCCGGGGAGGTTCAGGGGCAGATTGCGCCATGCAGTCAGGCTATTTTTAGTGCCCTTGAGGACAGGTGACAAGTTGAGAGCTCGGGTATGTTCTGGCACGGTTGCAACATGTGTACCTAGGTATTTGAAGCTGAGTCACTGGAGAGGGATACCTGAATTCCAGTCCATCGATGTGGCATCAGCCCATAGAGGGACAAGAAGGGACTTTGCTGTATTAAGGCACAAGTGAAAGAGTGCAAGGTCCCAAGGGCCCAAAGTTGCTGGATTCCCCAGATAGAGCAGGACATCGTCTGCGTACAGGGTGATTCGGTCCTCTGAGGCATTGGACCGGTGCCATACTTCAAGTGTGCATTGCAACATATCAATTGTACCAGTGGTTCCATGGCAAGGGTGAAAAGCAATGGGGAAAGAGGACACCCCTGTTGGGTGCTCTGTTCAATCGGAAATTTGTCAGATAGCACCTAATTGAAGTGGACTTGGGTCATGTGGTGGTAATATAGAAGAGAGGTCATTGCCTGAAAAGGGCATCCAAAGCCATAGTCCCAGTCGACAATGTCAAAGCTCATTTCAAAGTCGGCAAGAAACAGTACTAGGTCCCCTGTTAAGTCACCCATGCAGGCAAGAACACAGTGTAGTCATCGGATACAGTTTTGGGTAAAACGGTGTGGCATAAAGCCGCACTGATTGCGGTGGATCAAGTCAGTGAGGACAGGGTTGAGCCTGGTCGCCAGAATTTTAGCATAGATTTTAATGCCTGCATTAATCAGGGAAATGAGGCGATAAGAACCATCAATGCACTCACAGTGGCAGGAACATCAGTAGCCGAAAGGAAAGTATAGTCAATCCAGGACAGCAGATGGACGGAGGCTGACATGTGCAAGTAGGCTTTTGCATGTGGATTCCAGCCCAGCAAGGTCATCCATCCCATGAGGGAGCGGGATCAAGCCCACCTGTCCTGGGAGACTGGGTTAAGGATGTCTAAAAGTGGGTCAACCACTGCACTGAAGTCGCCCCCAAGAATTAAGGAACCAGAGGGCAGGTCAGCCACAAGCTGGGTTAAGTCCTGGAGTCTCGGAGTTTGCCTGTGCGGAGAAACATAGACGCTAAAGACAATATTTTGCCTACCCTCTTATCCACCTCCACATATCTACCCTGCAGATCATGGAATGTCTGGGTTATCACAAGGTGGACAATTTTGTGAAGGAGGATCTCCCTACTGCAGAAGCTACGAGTGAAGCTCGTGTGGTAGACTCGGGTGTACCGAAACCTACCTAGGAAGGAGCATTTGGTACTCAGGAGATGAGTCTCCAGTAAGACTATGGGGGTCATTACAACTCTGGCGGTCTTTGACCGCCAGGGTTGTTTTGACGGATTTCACCACCAACAGGCTGGCGGTGAAATCCTGGGGATTACGACCGCAGCGGAAGCGCTGCAGTCGCACCGACAGGACTGGCGGTTTCCTGCCACTTTTGTCCCGGCGCGAGTAATCCTCCAGGGCAGCGCTGCTTGTAGCGCTGCCCAGGGGATTACGAGTCCACCTCCCGCCAGCCTTTTCATGGCAGTTTGCACCGCCATGAAAAGGCTGGCGGAAAGGGGAGTTGCGGGCCCCTGGGGCCATTTGGAGCCGGCTTCTGTGTTGCAGCCGAGATCCCCGCGGTTTCCGTCCGCTGGCCCAGCGGGGATCTCATAATGGCCGTGGCGCGAGTGCGGCTGCATTGGCGGCCGCCCGGCAGTCAAACCCGCCAAGGTTGTAATGACCCCCCCAATCCTGGGTGGTATCAGGGTAGAAATGTGAGGACTGCTGTGCACTTGATATGGTCTAGAAGACCATACACATTCCAGGAGAGATGGGTGTGCTTCGTCATGGGTGCGGTCAATCTGTGTCGTGTGTGGGAATCGGAAGAAAGGCAGGTCGGGGCTCTACTGAGAGTGGGAAGTGGTGATAAGCAAGGCCTATAGGAAAACAAAAAAGGAAAGACCATCATGAAACAGTCAAAAACAACCTACAACATTACCCTCACACCCCCACCCCTGAAGTATCTGTCACCCTAAAACAATCCACATTAAACAGTGAGTACATAACTGGGCCTTCAAGGAGGTAGGAGACCTCCTCCATACAAATGGATGAGCATTAAGGATATCAATGGTAGTGGTCATCCAGATGATGGTGCTTAGGGTCCTGCATCCTCATGTGCATCCTTTTCCCCCGGGCCTCTGGTATTCATGGATCGTCCAGGGGGGCCATCTCATCCCCAGGAGGAAGCTGTGATCTTGGATAGTCAGACTTTGATGATGCCAGGGAACGAGGTCTGCCACCCCACCACGCCTGGATTTGCAGCATTGGCAAGAATGGAAGGGGGTTATAAACCCCTGCGAGGCAGCTGAGGTCCCTATTCCTGCACGTTTGGAGAAGTCATGGCTATGAAGAGTCCGCTGTTCAGTCACATACTCCCAGGCCACCTCCTGGGTGTCAAAGATGTGAATATGGGAGCAATGCACCGCTCTCAGTCTGGCAGGGAAAAGCAACCAGGAAATAGACATAGCCCTGAGTTTTTGTTTCACCGCATTAAAGAATTTGCATTGCTGTTGGGTCATCCCTGTGCAGTCGGTAAGTATCATGATTTTCGATGATTGATATGAGAGCGTTTCTCAGGTGCGGGCCTCATGCAAAATGATCATTGGGCATGCGGGGGGTCTCGGAGGGGGATGCAACACCAATGAGTGGTGGGCCTGCTCCACCACAAACTATTGCGAGAGAAAGCCCTCCGGCATCCAGGATCGTATCCAGGTCTTCACAAAGGTTGTCGAAAGGGGGCCTCGACCCCCTCAGGGAAACCCACCAGGCAGAGGTTGTTCTATTGAGAGCGATTTTCAGTGTCTTCTGTCCTAGCTTCAAGAGTTCGGACTGTGACCTGTAGAGCAGAGACATTGGTTTTAATGTCTACTGAATCATTTTCCAGAGTGGATAGATGCAATTCTGTCTCTTTGACTCATCCTGCTACGTTGCGGAGGTCCTGCTACAACAAGGCCACATCTACCCAAATCTCCCTAATTTCAGTTTCCAGGGCCTCTTTTGATGCCTGGATGCCTTGAAGAATGTGAAGCACTTCCAGGAAGACAGGGTTGAGTGCCAGGGGCTCCCCCTGGTGGATTACTTCTGGTGATTGAGATTAGAGGTGTCAAACTTATCAATTTTCGATTGAGAGCTTGTGGCGGGTTGTTTGTCTTTTCCCATCTTCATCTCAGATTGTTTAAGTCGTTGGCTGAACTACCAGGTGTGTATCCACATAGCAAGTGGCAGCAGGTGAGTGTCAGCACAGGTTCCCGGGTAACAGATGGTAGACAATGGGGAGGCGCTGGATGAGTCCCCTCCCCCCAAGCATGCCGCGGGTGGAGAAGGAGGCACAGTGGCAACAAATAGAGTGTGCTGGGGGCCCCCAGCACTGTAGGTGAGGGTCAAAATAGTCAGGAACCAGGGGCATCCCTGTCTTCAGGACCATGTGCAGGAAGTGTAGTCCCTAGGACCCAGGCCTCAAGGGCACCCCCCGATGCTGACGTGCCAACTATCAGCCACACCTGGCTTGATGCCTTCGAAGTTTCTGAAGGAGAGGCACCTGCATGAAAGGCCTCGGGCTGCCACACCAGGCCCTATGGTCCAATGGCAGTAACCAGTCCAGCAGCTGCGGTGAGAATGAGGCAGGGCCACACTTTTCACACTATGGGGGTTATTCTAACTTTGGAGGAGGTGTTAATCCGTCCCAAAAGTGACGGAAAAGTGACGGATTTACCACCAGCCGTATTACGAGTCCATTATATCCTATGGAACTCGTAATACG
Organism: Pleurodeles waltl; assembly: GCF_031143425.1. Classification (NCBI taxonomy): domain Eukaryota; kingdom Metazoa; phylum Chordata; class Amphibia; order Caudata; family Salamandridae; genus Pleurodeles; species Pleurodeles waltl. Next base: position 409,232,496 of record NC_090448.1, on the reverse strand, counting down.
GCTGGTGGTATATCCGTCACTTTACCGTCACTTTTGGGACAGATTAACACTCCTCCAAAGTTAGAATAACCCCCTATGTGTCACTGACAGAGGTCCCTGACATGGCCAGGAGCGCCCGCTGCCACCAAAAGTCACATCTTGGGCCAGCTGCTGCAGCAATGAGTCCCAGGGGGCGAGCAGTGGTAACAAGAAGTCCAATGCCTGGGGTGACCCCTTGAGCAATGTGGTGCCATCACCGGGACTCCAACAGAAGCAGGGATCACCCTCATGGGCCTGCGATCTCGGCTGGTAGCGTGACATGCCACCTCTCCAGACGCAGTCCTCCTGGCCATGGAGAAGGTAAGGCGACGCTGCAGCCCTCAACAGTCAGTCCCAGGCAGTGGCCATGCACAACTCCTCGGTGGCTGAGGGTCCCGCTCAGGTGCAACTGAACAGAGGCAAGTGCTGCCCTACGCTGCAAGTCACCAGTGCAGGTGACTTAGATGTCTTCAGCGGAGCACCCCGTGTTCATTAGTGACCTCTCTAGGTCTTAAGAGCACAGGCTGCTGCCATATTGTGTGAAGCGAAGGCGAGCCCGCACTGGGTAAAGCCTGTAACATTCCAGCTATGTGGGATTCAGAGGACCAAGCAGGGTGGCTCTTCGGAAGAGTTCTTCACTGTGGTCAAGGAGCGTTTCAAACCCCAATCGGAAACAGCAAACATCCCTTCATCTCAAGACCTCTGCAACAGATGTGCCACGCTCTTCCAGTGGAAAATCAAAGACATATATGCCAGCTTCGGACCCCAAGACCCTCCGAGCCCTCGTACAACCCCACAGCTCTGACACTCCGAACCATCACAGATCCTGCACCACTGGACCACCTTCACCATGGATGAGACCCGCTCCATCATGAACAGCATCCACTCCTAAGCCCCTACGGACCCCTGTCTGCACCACATTTTCAACAAAGCCAACACTGCTCCATTAATACAGCCACCTTCCCAGAGGACTGGAAGCACCCTATGATCCGCCCACTCCAACAGAAACCCACTGCTGACCCTCTGGACCTCAAGAATTACCGCCCTGTCTCTCTGCTGCCTTTTCCAGCCAAGGTCATCAAATAAGCCATCAACACTCAGCTCCGCAAGCATATTGAGGACAACAACATCCTGGACATCCTGGACATCTCCCAATCAGGTTTCAGGAGCAACCACAGCAGGGAGATCCCCTTCCTTGCCACCACAGATGACATTTGCTCACTCCACAACTGCATCCACACAGCAGCCCTCATCCTACTGGACCTACAGGCTGCCTTCAACACGGTTTCACACCTCACCCTCTGCTCCAGTCACTTCACAGCTAGCATCCATGGAAAGGCCCTACAATAGATACATTCCTTCCTGTCTGGCAGAATCCAGAGAGTCAGACTCCCGCCTTACCTGTCAGAACCTATGGAGATCAGCTGTAGAGTTACACAGAGCTCCTCCCTGAGCCCCACACTCTTCAACATCCACATGGCTCCATTCACATCCATCATGAGGAACCACGGGTTGAACATCTTCTCCTATGCCGACGACACCCAGTTGATCATCTCTCTGACTGAAAACCCCACAGCTACCAAGAAGAATTTCCACAACGGGATGGAAGCCCCCACCTGGATGAAGGAGAGCTGCCTCAAGCTAAATTCTGACAAGACCAAGATCGTCATCCTGGGACCCTCCACATCAACCTGGAATGACTCCTGGTGGCCATTCACCCTCGGCATCCTCCCCTACAGACCAGGCATGCAACCTCAGCTTCATCTTGGACTCATCACTCACAATGACCCGCCAAGTTAACTCAGTCACATCCTCCCATTTTCACACTCTCCGACTGCTCCGGAAGATCTACAATTGGATCCCAAAGGTCTGCCTCAGAACCGTGACCTACGCCCTGGTTACCAGCAGACTCGACTATGGCAACGCCCTCTACGTCGGCATCACCCAGAAGAACCTGCGGAAACAACAGCACATCCAAAATACCTCCGCCAGACTCATCCTGGACATTCCCCGCCGTGAACACATCTCCAATCACCTACGAGAAAAGGATAACTTCGAACTCTTCGTACAAGCATACAAGGTCCTCCACGACCTAGGACCCGCCTACCTCAACCACTGCATCAAGTTCTTCTCCTCCACCAGACTTCTCTGCTCCGCTCAACAGGCACTAGCCCCAGTACCCTGCATATGGAAGACCTCAGCCAGTGGAAGATCCTTAGCCTTCCTCGCGACAAAGAGCTGGAACACCCTGTACCGGCACCTTAGGCAGTCACCATTGCTGCATCAGTTCAGGAAGGACCTTAAAACCTGGCTCTTCAACTGAAGCTCCGAGGACAAACCCCCTCAGTGCCTTGAGACCCTTACGGGTGAGTGGCTGCGCTTTATAAACACTGATTTGATTTGAATTGGTGGTCACATCAGCCCAGATGGGCAGAAGAGGTGTCTGGAAGCCATCAAAAATACCCACGGTGCCAGGATTGTTAAGAATATAGGAGGGGGTTGTGAAAGCGTCTTGAAGGCGGGTTCTCCATCTTGGCTGCCTCCTTAAATGGACATTTGTCATCTATTGTTTGCTAATGTATTTTTTGACTGAACAAGGCAGCATCATTGATTTTGAATCCTGAGAGCTTTTCAAAGATGCCAAGTTATTACAGCAGTACCTAGTTTGAACTTGCGGGGTCCGTTTGTGGTAACATTATAGTGTCTACGAACAGACATGTTATGTGTTTTTTCGAGCCAAATGTGATGTCTTTTATGTCAATGCTGTCCCTGATTTTTTGCGCAAGGGTTCTACTGGGGCAAGAGCTGGCACCCCTGTCTTGTTCCCGTTTATAAATAAAATAGTATTGAAGTGTTCCCCATTGATGTGAGAGATGTGTTCTTAAAGGCCTCCTTAAGGTGAGAAAATCAGGCTGAGCTCATAGATTGACAGAGAGCACTTTCCAGGTGTTTGTGGCTGGGCCAGTCGATGAATGGTTTTACAATTGTGATGTTTTACATCTCATTCTCATTGATTCTAGGTGAATACCTATAAGCATGAAGCCTTTTCTTTGAACCTTGCAGCAGCCTTTGGTTAGTGAAAAGTATCCTATTGGTGTTTAAGGCCACCAGTACTATTGTATTTCAAGAGTAACCAAATGTCTCTCTTTAGGCACTTGGGTTTTGAGGTACACCAAAGCAGTCCACCTTACTCTAGGAGGTAGAAAGGTTCAGAAACCACATGCAGCATGATGCAGTACATTACACACAATAAACTCAATGGTCAGTTAGGGCTATCATTCCAAAAATGATTAAGACGTTATTAAAATAAGTAAAACATGGCAGATAGAAATATAATACCTGTACAAAAGCCCACAAAGGTTTCAGCATCTTGTGAAGCTGAGAAACAGGCTTGGATGTCTCAGAAACACACTAGGTTTACTATATTGTTTATAACAATTCTCTATTAATGGGGATTAAGGGCCCAACTCGTAAAAAAAGTTGTAAAAGTATGTGTGTAGATTACGTCTCTACCTAAAGTTACTTTTATGAATTTTTCATTTTCACAAACATTCCCAGAAGTATGAGTCTACTGTTCCTGTTGGAGCAGGACTGGGCTAATTTGCTTATGACTGGTCTCCTTTAGAGTAGCATACTGGGGAAAATAATGGACTGGGATGCTCCCTAAGTAATTGCTTCCAGCTAAGATTAATTCAAGAGCTCCACTCATCACATTTTCTTTTTCCTCAAAGCTGTACCACAGTGTACTTCTGTGAACACTGTTTGACTTCTTCTAAAAGTTCCTACTACCCGAGTGGAGCTCTCCATACCGGAGAACTCCACTCATGAGGAGAGGAATGATTCCAGTTTTACAAGACCCTTGTGCAAATACATGTTTTCTCCTTGGTGAATGCACTTTCCTTACATCCTCAGTAAATCTGGCAGTGATCCATTCTCCTTTTTCATCTTAGATGGACTTACTCTAGCCCTTCGCTAGAGTAAGTCTCTGACCATTTTTAGGTTGTCAAGCAGTCGGAGAATAGTTAGCAAATGCCTTTAGACTTACATGTTTCGGGTTTTCCAAAACATCCGAAGCAAACCACAACTTGGAACACCCACTTTCCACCCCCTGAGTGGAATTTAGTACTGTAGATTTGACCACACTCGTGGCCAAGAAATCCACACAAGTAAATGCATTTACTCCCTTCAATAATCCAATTGTCCATTCTTGGCAGGGGTATAAATGCTAAACTCGTTTGTGAATGTCTGTTTATAACAACATTTATGGTAAAGTATTTAGCTGTATATGACCTGACCATTCTCTCTACGAGTATGTTTGACTCTGAATGCACAGCTTTTCAGTCGAGTGAGTTTAGGGTTCTGCTGCTGAGTTTTCAGTCACAACAGACTGAACATTCCATTGGCCCAAAACAAAAAGCCACCACCAAAACTTAAAAAAACAGACCTCTAAGATGGTCAGTTACTAGGGTTTAAGATGTAGGACACCGTTCTGGGTGAGCACATTTAAGGACAAACTTGTCTCACAATCTTTCAAGGCTTTCAAGGGGGACAACCTTTAATGGTGGGTTAGCATTCATTCTTGACTCTAACGGGGCATAGTGAACTTTATAAGCCTGTATCATGAAATGACCAATGCACTTTAAAACTGGGCTGCTTACTGAACCCAGAGGCTTGGCATGTTACCATTGTAAATAGCATTCAGGGTTTGAATCTGAATGTGACTTTAAAATGCAGTATGATGAACACGCCATGGAACAGGATCACATAATTCCAGAATAATGGTGCCCAGCTGTAGACACTGGAATGCATCCCCATTGGCAGAAAAGAAAGATCCAAGTGTCCTCCTGTAAGTGAATGGCTGAGAAGGATACCTACAGGTACTGGGAAGGTCAAGGACGGTGCAAGCTCACCACAGTGTGAAGTTCAGGTGCCACTCCTCAACCTTAGGTATTGGTTTGTCTTAACTAGGTCCACCTGGGCTTCAAAGATTGCAAGCTTTCTCAGCAACTTGATCAGTTGAGGAGGGCTCCACACACAACTTCCCAGTCAGCTGAACCTTCTTCAGGTCTTCCTGGCAGACAGGGATCACACTGTATCCTCAATGAGCAGTTGAACATCTTTTCTTCGAACCCATGTTACTACAGGAAGATGCTCCAGAGTCAATACCTTGTGCACAGCTCAAGGAAGGCAGGTCCTATATCTGACAAACACATATTTCACCATTGATGCACAGAGTGCCTTCGACATCTGATGGAGGTTTGAGAGCACTTATGACATGCCTCAACTACCCAAAGTGCAAATTTTGATTGAAGTTCAAAACATTTAAATCAGGAAGGACTACATTACTAGTCAGTATGTTGATATGGAGGGGGCTTTCTGGACAGGTAGTGTATGTCAGGCAAATCAGTACCAATCAAGGTTGCTTGAGTGTAAGAGAAAATGACAAAATGTGATGGTTAAAATTCTTGCCAATGTCGCAGCCCCTGGCAATTGCTTGAGCTGCATTCCAGTTCATCATCTTCGTTGCCCACTAGCCCACACTAGACAAACCAGTCTTGGTCCTGCTGCAATAGGAACAGCCTAGTCCAACTGCAAAACCTCATCCTCTCTGAATTGGTACACAAACAACCCAAGTCTGTTTTCAGTGTTGTTAGACCTCATTAGCAAGGCACAGCTTAAATCCTATAGTACAGTGATCTAAGGACCAAGGACCAGACATACCTGTCACAATTAAGGCATCACATTAAAGCAGCAAAAGGTGATGGGTGGAGTGCTTGCAAAACTTGCAGTCAAGGGCTTGTGTGTAAGAGCTAGAGTTGTGAGACATCATCAAGAACATTACAGGAGAAATAGAGATGGTAAGTTTTGAGGAAGAGCAAGGAATCTTGCGGTACAAGGGAAAGGGTGAACATTCCTTTCCCAGACCACCAGATGCACAGTTTCAGGAATGGTTCCTGGACAAATGTACAAGTAGCTTGTTAAATCTGCCATATATAAGACAAACCTGTAAAGTAACTGCTGTGTTGTGGAACTCACAAAAGATGTCCTACCTGAACATCTGTGCTTACACTAGTCCCTGAACACACAAACATTTCAAACGCTCACACCACAGAGTACATACACAAGGAAAAGATCTCAGTAGTAGGGGGCTGCTCGGACTTTTACAGGGGATGCACCATTAAGAAAAAACATTTTTCTTCTGGCCCTCAGCCCTAGACCATACCCAGGTCCTTCTGAGGTGGAGTTGTACAGTCAGTCTTGTTTGTCAGACAGACACCAGTTGGTCAGTATAGCCAGTTGCCCTTCAGGCAATAAATAACTCAATTGTGGTTTACCCCAAGGGTCTTCTCTGGGTCCTACCCTGTTTATTGTGTATACATCCCCCATTGTGGCACTGAGTGAATATTTTGATATTAAGGTTGTTTCATATGCTTATGATACCCAGATGTTTTTTTCTATGGACCAATCTACTAACACTCTGGCTGCTTCTTTAGGGTCGAGCCTGTGTTGCATGCGCTCGCGCATGCGTATCGCAGCGAGACGCTTTAGTGTTTAGAAAAGGGCTCGGAGCCCTGTCGACGTCACGTCCGTGTTTTTCATTGGTTCGTGGGCTTGCCTATTAAAATCTGCTTGCTTTCATTAGTCTAAGGCATGCATACGTCATGCCTTTTCCGGTGGCTAGCCCTCCTTGAGCGCATTGACCAAGTACAGAAAACATGCGAGGCTCACTGTTTTCTGTCCGGCTTGTGGACTACTTTTTCTCTAATTTACTAGTGCGATTTCGCTTGGCAGAAGTCGAGCGCTTTACATAGTTAATTGCACTTTTTCGGGTTACGTGCATAAATGCACTTTTGCCGATAGGTGAAAAGTCGGGTTATGAGTTTACAACGCTATCAGCTCTAACATGAGCAAATGCGAGACCCGTTGCATTGCAAATGCTTGTTTAAATGTGTCTAGGACAAAGTCATTGAGTGGATGCTTAATAGCTTGCTATTCTGATAAAACAGAGATCTTACTTTTTTGGCTATGAAGAGAATATCCCCAACATTTTAGTCTCTGATTGGTGGCTTAAAGACTTGCCTACTCCACCTTCTCCTGTCTGTTTTCACTGCTAGAAATCTGAGGTTCAGTTTCGACAATGAGCTGCCTTTTCATTCCCAAGTGCTGGCAGTTACTGGCTCATGTTTTTCTGTTGTACGAGTTTTACAAAATTCATGGACTCTTCTTTTGCAGGAACTTAAATTGGTGATAAATGCCTTAATTACTTGCAGACTTGATGATGCCAATAGCCTGCATTAAGGTCTCCCGAACGTTCTGTTAAATTGAGTACTGGTGACTCAAAATGCAGAATCGCGTCAAGTTCTTGGACTACCCTGGTGGTCTTCTACATTACATTATCTGAGACAACTACACTGCTTAGCAATTGCAAAACACATTCAGTTTCAGGCTCTGGTGTTGGCTCAAATAGCCTTTTATGGGATCAGTCCTACATAACTCCAAGATGGGCTTTCTCTTCATTGCTCTAGCAGACATTTTAGATCAAGTAAGGTCTTATTTAAAATTCCAAAGTTCAAACAGCAAAGAAGGGGAGGAAGGTAATTCTTCCTAGTGGCTAAAGCTTGGAATAAACTTTCTATTGCCATTTGTTCCACCAAGCCAGAGAATCATTTTAGGAAGCTCCTGAAGACCTGGCTGTTCACTGTAGTGTAATTGTGTGCTCTAAAGATGAGATGCCGTTAGTTATTTGGCTAGCGCCAGGACTACCTCGGGGGCAGCTGTTTACCGTTTAAAAATCAGATCATTCATTTCTTGGATAAGGCAGAGTAAAGCCTGTTTCAGGCACCGCAAATTCAGGGGAGACAACAGGGCATCACCTAAGCTATTTCACTTAATTTCTATGTTGCCCATTCCCATGCTTTTACGCAGGGCAGAAAGCAGCCTATTTCCTGTTGCTTTTGCGTCAATAGCCTATTGCAGTGTGTCTGGGGTGAAAACAGTTGCTTTTCCATGAAGAACACATTTTGTTACACTGTTAGAAATTGTGTCTCTAGTTGGTAGAGGTATACACCCTTGTCCAAGTAGAGACCACAATCCCAGTCAGGGTAAGTCACACGTCGAATTTCCCAGTCGGGAAGTTGGGGATGCATTGTTCCAGTTGGCTGTGCGGCGATTTCTCGGTCGCAATGCAGGCTTCACGTCGATTTTGGCAGGTGGTGCGTCGATTTTCAACGCACAAGGAGTTTCCTGAACAGATGAAGTCTTTTTGTCCCTGAGACTTCAAAAAGCAGGAGGCAAGCTCAATCCAAGCCCTTGGAGAGCACTTTTGGGGAAAGCAGAATCCTTTTCAGCAAAGTCAGAGGCCAGCAGGTCAGCAGGGAAATAACAGGACAGCAGTCCTTCTTAGCAAAGCAGTGCCTATGAGTCCTTTGGGCAGCTAGGCAGCTCCTCTGACAGGGTGCATGTGTAGATACAGAAGTGTCTGGTTTGGTGGGGTCAGAGACCCAGTTTATATACCCAAAATTGCTTTTGAAGTGGGGGAGACTTCAATGAGTGGTTTTGAAGTGCACAAGTTCCCCTTTCAGTTCAGTCCTGTTTGCCAGGGTCCCAGTAGGGGGTTTAGCAGTCCACTGTGTGAGGGCCGGCCACTGGCCTCTGAAATGTAAGTGTCAGGCCCTCCATCCTTCCAGCCTAGGAAGACCCATTCAATATGCAGATGAATGCAGGTGTTGCTGAGTGCCCTGTGTTTGTGGTTGTCTGTGTGAAATGCACAAGGGAGCTGTCAACCAGCACAGACCATACATTGATTGGAGATATGCTGTAAGGCACATATGGTTTTAAGTGCAGAAAAATGATCACTTTCTAAAAGTATCACTTCTAAAATAGTAATATAAAACCCAACCTCACCAATAGGCAGGATTTTCCATTACCATTATGGCTATACTAAATATGTCCTGGATACCCCTTTCAGATCAGAATCTACCACTCAAAAAGCCTATGAGGGCAGACCTAATTCTAGTTTATGAAAGGAGCTGGCCTCACAGTAGTGGAAAACGAATTTTGGAGTTTTTCACTACCAGAACATATACAACACATATGTACATATCCTGCCTTTTACATACATAGCACCTTGCCCTATGGGTTATCTAGGGCCTACCTTCGGGGTGACCTATATGTAGGAAAAGGGAAGTTTAAGGCTTGGCAAGAAATTTTAAATGCCAAGTCGAAGTGGCAGTGAAACTGCACACACAGGCCTTCCAATGGCAGGCCTGAGATATGGTTAAGGGGCTACTTATGTGGGTGGCACAATCAGTGCTGCAGGCCCTCTAGCAGCATTTAATTTACAGGACCTGGGCACATGTAGTGCACTTTACTAGAGAATTATAAGTAAATCAAATATGCCAATTGGGGATGAACCAATGTTACCATGTTTAAGGGAGAGAGCAAATGCACTTTAGCACTGGTTAGCAGTGGTAAAGTGTGCACAGTCCTAAAACCAGCAAAAACAGTGTCAGAAAAGTGGAGGGAGGCAGGCAAAAAGGTGGGGAATGACCACCCTAAGGTTGTCAGGTCTAACATACCCCATGTTTGAAGCCTCACAACCCTGATAAGCGACCATGGTCAGTGTCCAAACACAGGGCCAGTGCTTAATTTGTGAGGTAGATGCAGGTGGCTGGTACCAGCATTATTTTTCAACATCAAACTCTGACCCATAGCAAAAGAAATGAAGGCTGCGGGCTCCTAAGAACATTTTAGGCTATTTATTTGCCTATTTTTACAAACGTAAGCACTAAAATGTTGATGTGGTATGTAATGTCGCGCCCAGTGACATGAACTGGAGCATGGGCATTACCATCTAAAACTGTCAGAAAGGGGGGGTTTCACCTTTTTGGCCCATTTCCCCCTTTCCTACCACAGGATGTGGTTGAAACCAGGAGGTGACGTGGAGAAGGGATAAATAAAGATGGGCGAGCAGGCGGGGCTAAGAAAGTAAAGTGAATGACATGGAGAAAAGCCCTGCTCGCAGCTCGTAGCAACAGCACATGGCCTCTGAGTTTTCCTTCAGCGTGGCACGCGCAGCAGGCCTTGAGGATTTATAGTGACCCCGCATTGGCGACAAGGGACGGCCCCCGGACCCTGCCTAAACATCGAGCACTGTGGGAGTTTTCCTTACGCACTCCCGCGATTAGAGCCGCACAACCGCTCTCCTTCATTTCATCGCTGGAGCAGCATCAGTGAGTGTGGCCTTTTCCCTAATACCCAGAGGATATCTACCTTCCCCACAGCGCTCGAGGGTAAGCATGGTGAAGTGCATTTTCTTGCCCGCTCCCCCTGCTGCCTCGTGTAGGCCTATGTATAGTGCAGCTGCCTGCCACCTGCACCCATCTATTGGTACTGCTGCTGATTGTACTGCAAAAAAACAAAAAACGGAGAGACAGGTGCCATGACTTCCATGGTCCTGACAACCTACTGCCACACCAACTGCAGTGCTGCAGAGGGAGTTTAAAAAAAAAAAAAAAAGATATATAAAGCATCCCTGACTGGACACTGAGCACCAGCGCACCGCCTGTTATGTGTGCTGAGGGTGTATCACTCTGGACATCACTGTACGTAGACATATTTCACATAACATGATCACCATACTTGCAGTTGAGCCATTCATCATTGAGGGCGCGCTGTTCGCTCAAGCCTCCAGGAGGAAAGACTTGGTTGAAAGGGTCCTCCTTTTCTTTGAGGCAACCAAAGTGGAAAACACCCAGAAAAGAGCAATGCTCCTCCATCTTGGAGGGATAGACATTCACAGAATTTCCAAGACCATTGAGGAAGCCGCCCAAAAGACCCACCTCACGCTAATCGCTGCCCTCAATGCCCACTTCGAGCCAATAACTAACATGGACTACCAACGTTTTGTATTTCGCCAGGCACGACAGATGGTGGTAGAATCTATAGACTCATTCCACATGCTTCTGAAAGAATTAGCCAGCACCTGCCAGTTTGAAAATAAAAGAGAGGAAATCAGAGGGCAGATAATGCAAGGGTGCGTGTCCACAAAGCTACAAGAAAGAATTCTAGGAGAGTCAGGAAGACACTAGCTGACATACTCACCCTGGGAAGGACAAAGAAACTCTCCAAAACTAGAGTGTTGCATATGGAAGCAGCGTTACATGGACGTGTGAAGGAAGAACCTGTGAATGCAATCACAGCGACACCCAACAAACCGAAACCCAAACAGCGCTACGCCCCACCCAGGACATGTGGGTACTGCAGAGGACCCTCTCATGGCGCATCAGAATGCCCGGCCAGAGGAAAGACATGTGCAGGGTGCGGAAAACTTAACCATTTCCTGAAGGTGTGCAGGTCAACAAAAGGAAAGACCTTGAACCCCACAACCAATGCCATTTTCAATCCATAAAGCCAGACCAGCAACATGGATGATGATGATAATGAAGAACATACCTTTCATTCCATCTTCACTGTTGGCTCGTCGTCCAGTACTACACGACAACTACCCAGATGTAGCATACAAGTCAGAGGACACTTGACCCCAATGTTTGTAGACACTGGTGCCTCAATTAATATCATGTTATCCGACACGTACAAGGAGATGAAGCCACCCCCATGTCTGACTCCAACAACCATCAGAGTATTTGCCTACGGCCAGTCTTCCCCACTTGCCATGAGGGGAAAATTCAAAACGACACTGGCATATAGACCCTGCTCAATAGTACGACAAGTATATGTGACAAAGGACGGCCATGGCACGCTCCCGGGGATGTGGAGCCTTCGAAGTTCTAGGCATAGTGTCTTTTACTTTTGGAGTATACTAAGAGTCCATCGCAGACATGTTGAAAGATTTCACTGGCATTTTCAAGGGTATTGGCTGCCTGAGGAGTAAGGAGATCAAACTGCATATTGACAAAACCATCCAGCCAGTAGCCCTTCACCATCTCCGCATCGCATTTCACTAAAGACCACAGGTCAAAAGAGAACTGGACAACCTCGAAGCAGCAGGCATAATTAAAAGAGTAACCAGTCCCACACCTTGGGTATCCCCAATCATGATTGCCAGGAAGCCCAAGCAGCCAGGAGAGGTGAGGATCTGTGTCGACATGAGGCTACCCAACGCAGCCATCAAGAGAGAACGACACCTCACCCCCACCATGGATAACCTGATCAGCAAAATCAGCGGAGCCTGTTGGTTCTCGAAGCTGGACTTGAGGTCTGGATACCACCAGCTGGTTCTTGCTGAGGAGTCACGGTACATAACAACTTTCTGGACATTCGTAGGGCTCCGTTGCTATCGCCGACTAAATTTTGAAATCTCTAGTGCTGCCGAGGTGTTCCAAAATACCATACACGAACTTCTGGCTGACCTGCCTGGCATTCTAAACATCAGAGATGACATCCTTGTGCATGCTCACATTCTGTTCGAACATCAGAGTCGCCTAAGGAAAGTGCTCCAGAGGATCCAGGAGTCGGGTTTGACTCTCCATCGCAACAAGTGTGAATTCCTCATGAGGCAGTTGCATTTCTTTGGCTATGTCTTTTCATCAGAAGGTGTTGCTCCTGATCCAGCCAAGGTCCAAGACATCAAAGACACACCTCCTCTGACGACACTAACAGAAATGAGCAGCTTCCTAGGAATGGTTAACTATTGGGGCCGTTTCATCAAAGGCCTCACCCTTCTAACACAACCTCTACGAGACCTCACCAAATCAGCAACACCGTGGGAGTGGGGGACCGCCCAAGACGCCGTGTTTCAAGATACCAAAGATGCTTTGACTGTAGATACCATCCTGAGGTACTTTGACCCTTCCAAGGGCACCACCATAGCCGTAGATGCTGGCCCGAAAGGACTAGGAGCAGTGTTACTACAAAAAAACAGATCAAGAAGACTGGTCTCCCATTGCCTACGCCAGTCGGTCTCTCACCCCGACTGAGCAGAGATACTCGCAGATAGAAAAGGAGACTCTTGCGATACATTGGGGCTGTAGGCACTTCCACATCTATGTGTATGAACATCCATTCACAGTTATGACATATCACAAGCCTTTGCTTCCCCTTTTTAAAGAGACAGCTTCTAACCCACCTCCTCGAATTGAGAAATGGATGCTCCAACTCCAGGAGTACAACTGTCAAATAGAGTATCAGCCCGGATCCAACAATCCCGTGGATTACCTTTCGCGCCACCCGCGGTCAGCTACCAAAGAAGAAGAGAAAGAGGTGCAGGAAGCAGACGAGTACGTGAGATATGTTGCAGAACGATTTTGCCCTCGACCCATCTCCAATGATGAGCTCCGCCAAGCCACCATACAGGACGGGTGTCTTCAAAAGGTACTTGCTGCCGTTCAGAGTGGCCAGTGGCACATTGTCAAACGACAGTGGCCCCAACTCACAATGCAATACAGGTGCATCATGGAGAGCTTACATCATGTTCGAGAAGAACTCACCGTGGATCCTGAAGGGTGTCTCCTCCGTGGAATTTGTCTCATCATCCCCTCCAGCCTAGCAGATCAAGCTGTTCAGTTAGCCCAAGAGGGTCATCAGGGCATGGGAAAGACCAAGAATCGATTGAGGGCCAAAGTGTGGTTTCCCATGATGGATGAAAAGGTGGAAACCAGGATACGATCATGTGAGTGGTGCCAGGCAGCAGGGAGCCCCAGGCCTGCAGCCCCCATCTCCACCGAACGTGGACCAAATCAGCTGTGGGAGGTAGCGAGTCTTGACTTTGGAAGTCTGCCAGATGGTTGGCACACGTTAGTCTTAATTGATGACTACTCAAAGTATCCAGAGGTAGAGATCCTTCAGTCCCTAACAGCCACCTATGTGATCCCTAAAATAGAAAAGATTCTAGCTACTCACGGCCTCATAAGGGAGTTGCGAACTGACAATGGACCACCGTTCCAAGGTCTAGAGATTGCATCCTATCTGACGTCTAAGGGAATCCTCCTCAAGAAGATAATGCCCTGCTGGCCCCAAGCAAACAGCAAAGTTGAGAGATTCATGAGGACTCTCAACAAGGTCGTCAGAATTGCTAGTGCGTCTCATCAATCCCCTGAACTGGCCATCTACTCGTTCCTACAAAACTATTGCATGACTCCCATGCCACGACTAGATGCTCCCCAGCTCACCTTTCTATGGGGCGAGTAGTGTGAGACTCTATTCTCCATCACCCAGACTGGGCACCTGTTTCTATTAATGATGACCAGACCTACGAGAGGCAAAGAGTAACAAATGATCGAGCGAGCAGTCACCACAGTGCCAAGACATCGGATCTCCGTGTAGGCGACAAAGTGCTGGTGAAAAACAGAAACCCTGGTAACAAGTTCAGGTTACCATTTGACCCTCACCCTGGGACAATTGTGTGGCGTCAGGGCACCATAGTATTCGCTCGCCGAGGGGCAGAAGAACTCGCCTGCAAAAAATCCATTTTCGAACATTTTAATTCATGAGCCCAGTCATCTGGGCCAACGCCCGTGATTACATCACCATTGAGCATGCCTTCTAGCACCCTCACAGATAACAGCTTCCGCGTCACTCCTGGGGACGATACGGACCAAGCACCTGCCCTGGCGTCCCCCCGCCAGGTATCCGAGACCAAAGCATCTGAGCCCCAAGCTGCCTGGATTCCAGATCGGTCTGCCCGCACGAGGTACCATTTGAGGCGCAGCCCACTGCCATCTGTTAAGCTCCAAGACTTCGCAGCCTAACCCATGGGAGGTCCATTCATTTGATGGTCCCACCTGTGTTGTGACTGAACTGAATCCGTCCTAGTTTGTATTCCATTATGTTTTGATTTTTGGGAGGAATGTAATGTCGCGCCCAGTGACGTGAACTGGAGTGCGGGCATGACCATCTAAAACTGTCAAAAAGGGGGTTTCACCCTTTTGCCCCGTTTCCCCCTTTCCTACCACGGGCTGTGGTTGGAGCCAAGAGGTGACATCGAGAAGGGATAAATAAAGATGGGCGAGCAGGCGGGGCTAAGAAAATAAAGTGAATGACACGGAGAAAAGCCCGTAGCAACAGCACACGGCCTCTGAGTTTTCCTTCAGCGTGGCGCGCGCAGCAGGACTTGGGGATATTTAGCGACCCCACAGTGGCAGAATAAAGCTTTTTACCTGTCTGTATTCTGATGCCAACATACACCCTGTGTGATATACCATGTTTTTGCGGCACTGCTGAGCCACTATTATTGATCTCTTCGTCCACTCACCTTTAAAGTAAGCCCCGTAATCTTCTATGAAGTTTTCCATGATATCTCATATGTCATTACTCATGTTTTTGGAAGCAGAGGCATTTCTTCTCACTGGGCGCCAGGAATAATATATATCGCTGCTGTCCAGTAGGGGCACCTGCAAAAGGTGGCACAATGCTGCATAATGGTTAAGTATTAAAATATATTCCAAAATATGCGTAATCAACATAAATAACAAAGCTGCCTACTGTATGATCACGTCCCTGACCAAAGAGCAAACCAGTGATCAAGGGAGTAGCAAAAAAATAAAAAATAAGTGCAAATAAATTATAACCACTTGAAAACATATCTTTCGTGCCACACTTCCTTCATTTAATCTTTACTTTCAGCTCCTTCCTTTCTTCAATCTTTATTTTCATCTTCCATATTTGCACTCACTCTATTCGCCTCTGTCTCGTTTTTATTTTCCAGTTTTATACTTTTTTGTCATTGTTTCTCCATTGTGCTGAACTTTTCTGCTCCTCTTCTTTTTCGGCCCCAGCCTACATCTCAGTCATCGTTTCCCGTTACATTTACTGGCTTCTGAGCAGGGAATTGGTACTCAAAGATTTAAGTTGAAAGTGGTTAAAAATAATAATATAACGAGTCCAGTGTTAACCTCTGCTGCAGCTAAGGAGGCGGTGGTTCACAACACCCTTGCCAATGACAACTGTGCAGCACAAGCCCTTCATTATGGAGCACCGCATAAGCATCTTGTAAAAACAGAAAACACCTAGAACATGTTACAGCACTTTATACACATAAGGGCCTATTCATAAACTGAATTTTGTAGTATGTAGTGGTATTATAGTAGTACTAATAAAGGGCCAGATGTAGCAAGCAGTTTTGCCCATTCTGTGTCTATGGGAAAATGTGTTTGTACATATGGCCCAAAGTACTATAAAATGCTGTTCACAAACCTACAATTGTAAATCTTCACCTCTCCTACGTTTTCTATTTGGATATCCTCCTACATGTAAGCTTACTACAAAGTAGTAAATGTGGTGGCACTCGAGAAAGTGGTTGAAAAAAGGGTTAAAATTGGTACAAACTAGGTCTTGTTCAGGACGGAGTAGGGAGGGATTAAAGAGGAGATTAGGGAGGGACATGCACCCACCCACAAAAGAGTAAGCCCATTGCTATTTACAAACTGCCCTTCTAAAGTTACTACAGCCAAAAGGGACAAAAACAGTAGCAAATTACTGACAAATAATGGAGAGAGGGACTTAGAATAAAAAAAACATAGGAAATGATTTTAAATTAAGTTACATTATCTAAAATAGGTAAAATATTAATATATTTAATTTATTGTTGAAAATATATTTAAAAATCATACATATATTTTATTTTTAATTATTTTAACTTTTTTGTATTTTAAGAAATAATGTTAGAATAAATTGAAACAAACTATAATTAAATCACTTATAATGTGCTATCCCTTACAGACTACAGACCCACCACATGAACCAACTTCCAAAACACTATGACCAACATCTCCACCTGGATGAGGACCAACTGCCTCAAGCTAAATTGAGATAAAACTGGGAACCTCATCTTTGGGAAGAAGCCCTCCCCTTGAGATGACATGTGGTGACCCGCTGCCTTTGGTTCCCCACCCACACCCACAGACCATACACACAACCCCAGGATTATCCTGATACCCAACAGACCATGAACCATGAAACAGATCATGAACCACCTCCAGGCCATCCAGAACGCAGCAGCAAGACAACCCCTTTCCCGGAGGATTTGAAGCATGCCGAGATCCACCTGCTTTTGAAGAAACCCACGGCTAACCCCCTGGACCTCAAGAATTACCGTCCCATCTCTCTACTGCCTTTCCCAGCCAAGGTCATTGAAAAGGCCATCAACGCTAAGCTCCATGAGCACCTGGAGATCAACAACATCACAGCACGGAGACCGTGCTCCTCACCGCCACAGATGACATCTTCTTGCCCCTTGACCGCAGCCATACAGTAGCCCTCATCCTACTGGACCTATTGGCCGCCTTTTGACACAGTGTCACATCTCACCCTCTGCTCCAAGCTGCACCCATCCGGCATCCGTGGAAAGGCCCTACAATGGGTACGCTCCTTCCTGTCTGGCTGAACACAGAGAGTCAGACTGTGGAATTCCACAGGGCTCCTCCCTGAGCCCCACACTGTTCAACGTCTACATGGCCCTTCTTGCATCCATTGTCAGGGACCACGGACTAAACATCGTCTCCAACCCCAACGATACCTAGCAGATCATCTCACTGACCAAAAACCCCACTACTCCCAAGAGGAATTTCCACGATGAAGGACAGCTGCTTCAAACTCAGCTTTGACAAGAGTGAGATCCTCATCCTGGGACCATGCACATCAGCCTGGAATAACTCCTGGTGGACATCGACCCATGTCAGCACACCCCACCCCAACAAACCAAGCAAGCAACCTCAGTGTCATCCTGGACTCATTGCTCACCATGACCCGCCAAGTCACTCCGACTTTTCCAGAAGATCTGCAAATGGATCCCAAAGGACTGCCACAAAACCTTAACCCATGCCCTGGCTACCAGAAGACTCCACTACAGCAATGCCCTATACGCCAGTACTACCAAAAGAACATCAAGAAATTACAGCACATCCAAAACGTCTCCGCCAGACTCATCCTGGAAATTCCCTGCCACGATCATATCTCCAGTCATCTAAGAGACCTCCATTGGCTCCCTATTGAGAAGAGAATTAACTTCAAGGTCCCCGTCCACGCTTACAAGGCCCTCCATGACCAAGGACCTGCCTACCTCAACCACTACATCACCTTCTACTCCCCCACCAGATCTCTTCGCTCTACTCAACAACCACTAGCCACCATACTCTGCCTATAGAAGACCGCGGTGGTGGGAGATCCTTTGCCTACCTCGCAGCAAAAAACTGGAACACCCTGCCCCTGCACCTCAGGCAGTCACCATTGCTATCCCAATTCTGGAAGGACCTTAAAACCTGGCTGTTCAACTGAAGCTCAGAGGACAAACCCCCTTAGTGCCTTGAGACCCTTACAGGTGTGTAGTTGCACTTTATAAGCCCCAATTTGATTTGATCCCTCGACCTCCCCAGAAGAATCAGCATCACTCCTCACCTCAGGGCCCTCCACTGAATCCCCATCAAGCAAAGTTGCCTCTTCAAGCTCCTCACACACACATACAAGGCCCTCCACAACGCCAGAGCCACCTACAGCAACAACCGCCTCACATACCACCAACCGACTAGAGAACTACACCCCGGGTCTGCCGCAAATGCTTCAGAGGCTGCTCCTTTTCCCACCTCGCCTCAGGTCCTGGAACAACCTCCCCTTCCATCTGTGCACCTCCCTTTCTCTGAAGGACTTCAGAAAGCAGCTCAAGACTTTGCTCTTTGACGGCCATCACCAGCTGGACGAGGCCTGCAGCATCCCTCCAGCGCCTCGAGAACCCCCGGGGTGACAAGCTTGCCCTCTACAAGAACCCCTGATTGATTGATTGAATTCTATACATCACTTTTAATAATTATTTATGCATAAAAAATATTACTTTAGGTGGGAATGTATTTTTTAATTTAAAATAATATATTGATATTGATTTAATTCAAATTTAAGTTGCAAAATGTAGATTTATTTTCTTGTGATCTACAGTTAAAATATATACAATTAATTTAAAAAGTATTTAACATAAAAATCTTTATACTAACTTTTTTCAATTTTAATAAACAATTTTATTTTTCCCTTTACTTTACTGTACGTAGATCTCTACAGTCGGGGCAGAGTTCTCTGTATGGTAAAGTATAGGGAAAATGGCCTGTATTTTACCATAGGGGAACCCCCCACCCCGGTATGGGTGATCCCCATGTGGTAGAGAAGTATAGAAAAATGTTCCCTGCAAAGTATTATAGGGAGATTTTCAACTGGTGGTGAAGATCTATCTACAGTAAAGCATAGGGAAAATTTCAAAAAGTTAATTAAAGTTTGAAAAGTTACTAAAACTTTTCTCTTAAATTTATGTTATAAATTTATTTTAAATGTAAGAACAAAAGTGCTACAAAACTATTAAATTAATTTTGAATTAAATCATTAATGTAATATATTAAATGTAATTCAAATTATTCTGCTGAAGTTTAAATTAAAAATAAATTCCCATCAAAAGTAAACCATATTTTTGTTATGCACTGATAACTTTTAAAAGTGATTTAAATAGTTAATTCAAAGTAATCTAATTATATTTTGTTAAAATGTAATCTAACATTGTTTTTTAAGTGCAAAAAAGGATGTTGAAATATTGTATAATTAAATTATAAATATGCAATACTTCTTTATAGGTTTTTTTCAACATGAAATTATATTTATTATTTTTTTAACTATGCTTAACAATTTTAAACACTGCAAAGTAATTTAATATTATTTCCGATAGGGTTTTATTTTAAGCCGCTATCTTCATTATTTTCTATGGATGGGTGTTCCAGTATCGGTGTTAGCCATGTGTGGTGCAGGACTTACTACTGTTTCTTTAAGGCACTAGTAACTTTCACTCGTAAATTTGGTTTCACGCCCTTTTTCAGGGGGTGGAGATGTGTAAGTCTGCACTTTAGACTAACGTTACACTCAAATTTTGTGAATAGCTTAATGTAGTAAAGTTACTGAAAAGTGTAAGGGTAAATTACCTATATAAATGGCTCACAAATGTAAGTTACCTTTGTGAATATCCCCAATACTTTTCACAAAATTGTATGGTGAAGCAATCAGTTACCATATTGGGTGCTCTTTTCACTTAAGATGCATGAGCTATGCACAATCTATGCAATGCAGGCACAAGGTTCGAGGAACTTAGGTTATGCTCGCATCAGATCAATACCTGAGCATCCTACATGGCTTGTGCCCTCCACTAGGTCAAGCTCACAACCTCCAGCGCCTCTAGGCACACTTGCATCCAGGACACAAGTAAATAAATAACTTCACTGAAATCCTTTCTTTTGAAAGGAAGACCCTCATCAGGCTTCAGTTGAAGCGTTATCATGAACAGAGAATATTTTGTTAAGGACATGAACCACATCTTCTGCCAATATTCTAGTAACAGCCATCTGGAAATCTGAAGTACTCATTGATGACAACCAGTAAATTCAGCCCGGTTCAAATTGTCCAAAAATCAATAACATTGCTGCAGAAACCCTGTGATAGCAGATATCACTGTGATATAACTGCTCGCTTAGACCTTCATAGGTGATTGAAACCAAGCATATGCTCCACCAGTTTGACTGAGAAAGAGGCCGGTATCTTTGTCAGCAGTATGCAAGGATGACCATAATATGCCAGATCCACAGCTTCCTTTCTCTGCAGCTTTGGAATTACCAGGTTGGTCTTTGTGACCACAGCCCCTTTCTGTGGCATAGTTCACCTTGGCCATACCTGATTGCCTTCAACTCCTAGAGATCTCTTTGTTATTGGCTGTTATTGGTCTTGTTGCAGTCTTTTTAGCCCTGTGTTTGGATAAGATTCATTAATCCAATCAGCATTGGGCTCTAAGGGGTGGTTTTAACAATTTCACTTTTGCTAGTGTTTACAGGGCAAGCCTAATTCAAAGGTGGAATGTATTCTGCGAATGAGAAGTGAGACTTCATAGAAGGCAAAGTAAATCTTGAGAAGAGGTCAGCTGTATTATAGCCCTTTCTAGGCAATCTAATTTGAGAATTCCTTCAGATCAAATTGACAATAGCGTTTTTTGAGGTCGAGTTTGGAGACATGTGTCAAGAATTTAGTGTTTCATGTCTATCACAGGGTAAGAAATGTCATATCATATCATCTTATCTTTATTTGATTATTAAAAATAATCGTACAAGAGCATACATCACATAAAGAGAGACAAACATCAGTTAAAAACAATAACAATTACAGTAGAGGGTGTTAAAAATTCACAAAAGGGTGCCAACGTAATGCATTTTTAAAGAAGCCCCCACAGCAGAGCACACAGCAGGATGAGCAACCATATAAAGATGGCAGAAAGCAGGCCTACTTTGCCGGAACCCCACACTTTTTTAAGAGGTAATAAAAATCTGCATCCAAAAGGTTCATAATATTATGTCTGAAAGAAGTTAAAGTGCTTTCATGTGTTGTGGGTACACTAGCACATCCAAGAGATCGATTACAGTAAGATGCTTATTTGGGTATATTCGTTACAACCTTGAATATGAAGTTTGCAATAACCAATGCTTGTTAAATGTCTCATTTATAATAACCAATGCTTGTTGATTATGCATGTTGTATTTCACCTGCTCCAACCGTAACTGCCAAAACATGTGCTCTTCACAATGTAATCTGTATTGAGGATGTGCCACTATCAGGTGGATAATTGCTAATTTCCTTAACAAGCAACTAACTGTCTTTCCATGTGCTCAACTGTAACTGCCAAAACATGTGCTCTTCACAATGTGATGTGTATTGAACATGTGCCACAATCAGGAAGATAATCACTCATTTCCTTAACAAGCAATCAACCTGTGCACATTTGATTATTTAAGGATGCTTGTCAGTCTGAGGCCTTGCTTGGCTTCATACCTATTACTCTGCTCACCGGTTTCCAGTCAAGTCACGTTCCTTGTCTTCCAACATGCCTCCAGACAAGTTTCAGTACAAGTCAAGTTCCTTGTTCTCCTGCCTGCCTCCAGTCGAGTTCCGTTATTCCTCATTCTCCGACCAGCTTCCAGTCGAGTTCCAGCATTTTTCGTCCTCCAGACAGCCTCTAGTAGTTCCGGTGATCCATGCCCTCCGGTGGGCTTCCTGCGGAGTCTTGGCTCTCCTCTTTTGTCTTCACCTGATGATCCCGTATTTCCTGTAAAAGAGAGAAAATAAGAAAGGTGAAAAAACCCAGTTTGGGTTCTTCTGAAATTTTCAAGCAAGTAACTTCATTTCAATGTAAAGAAAGATTAATCGTTTAAATGAAACAAAACTGATCTCTGTCTTTTAAATAATGTATGACAGTAAGAACTAGCATGATTTATTGTTTGGTTGGAAATCCAAGATACCAATAAAAAGACATTAAGGAAAACTGTAGCTCCTGTAAAAAGCACTCACCTGAGAATTAGGAGATTGGAAATAGAGCAAGTTCATCAAAACTATTACTGGCAAGAGATTATGCCAGAACACAAAGAAGCCCTTTAGTCAAGATGATTGTTTTTGAGTTTGAACATTAATTCAGAGACTCAGAAAGTATTGAAAAAGATTAAGAGACGTATTCAGCCTTATAGAAACATATGCACAATGTGTTAACAATAACTGACATTATGCAATATACAATTTTCCAATAGTTTATGCAAGTTCAATGTATTAATGAAGTAATTCTTTTGCGGCCCAAAATCCTAAAAATCAAGAACCCAGTATTTTGAGAAATCAGAAGTCCAGACACTTAACATGACACGTCTGGGTCCAGCAGTCTGATTCTGCAGCCTACAAAGCAGAAGCTGGTATTTTCTCTTTTTCTCTTTCCAAAAACCCCTTCCCTTTGAGGACTTGAGAGAGGGCAATGTACTCTTCATTGCGGTCATGTTAGTCCTTACCGAAATTAGGGAATTGCAATCGCCCCTTTGGAATGCATGGAATTCAGGTGAGTGGCTCGCACAGAACAATTATAGGGAGGTACCATCCAGGGGCATACCAGTATGGATTTGGCACCACACTGGCGCAAGGGGAAACAAAGATTGCATCTGATAGATTCCAGCCAGAACCTGGTCAAGAGTGATCTTTCCCAAACATTGTTACCTGGTGGAGATGAGGTTCAACGCCCTGACATGTCTTATACATGATATAGATTCTCAAAGATGTTTTTTTCAAGTTCCCTCGCCTCTCTGGCAGCAGATGCAAGTCTCAAAAATTATTTTTTAACCTAACCAACCTCCCTTTTAGTCAACAAATGTGGAGATAAAAACATCTCCAGCCTACCCAATCTGTTGGAGATACACCTAATGTAACTTAGCCATGGAATTTTATGAACCAGATCAAATTGCAAACAGTCAGAAATAACCTCCCTGTTAAATTTGGTGAGCATATTGTCCTAGACTACAATCCAGAGAAGGAATGGTGCAAGCGTGATGTGGTATTCCACAAAACCTAGGCCTAACTCTTCATGTAAAAAAATTGGGGACTAGCAGGCCTTACTCCAAGAATCTGATGAAGAAACAATTCTCCACCTGCTGTAGACTGGGGCAATCCTGATATAGCCATATGGATCCCCCAAAAGTTAAACTAGGTAAACATTTAAGTTTAAACACCTTTAGTAGTGGCAGAATTAGTTTACTGCAGACTCTTGATGCCAGCTCAAAAACAGCCCCCACAGAGGTGTTGAAGTGAGAACACCGCTTCAAAAGACAAGGCAGCCAGATGCCCCTGGAATCAATAGTTACACCCAAATATGAGACCTAATTGACCCAACTATTAGATTGCTCCTTTATCACCATGGGCCCAATTTTCCGATGGGGCTTTCCGCATACCATATAATGTGTTTTTGATATATTAACTTTCAGGTCTAAGTCATCTATATATTTGATAAAAGCATCAATAGGGCCACGTAAGCCATTAGGAGTCCGTGAATGCAAAACTGCATCATCAGCGTACAGTAAAGTTGGCATATGTTTCACTTTCACTATCGGAAGATCCTGACCCTGAGAGACTAAAAAGGTGTG
This sequence comes from Pleurodeles waltl, assembly GCF_031143425.1. Classification (NCBI taxonomy): domain Eukaryota; kingdom Metazoa; phylum Chordata; class Amphibia; order Caudata; family Salamandridae; genus Pleurodeles; species Pleurodeles waltl. The sequence goes on along the minus strand of NC_090448.1, from coordinate 409,208,566 downwards.
CAGACCGTTAATATATAAAAGAAATACAATGGGGGCTAAAACACACTGTTGCACACCCCTAAAGAGATTGACAGAATCAGTGCACTCACCTTTCATACCATACCTTACAGACGTACTAACCCCCTCATGTAATGCCTGTAAAAAGTCAACTATTGGATAGGGCAGACCCAGCTTAGATAGTATTCTCCAAAGTTTCGAACAATTCATACAATCAAAGGTGCTACTGAGGTCCATAAAAGCAAGCTATAGGGTTCCTTTTTTGATAATCATATATTTCCCTTAAATGCAATGGAGGTTTAGGCACTGCTGTAGGGTCCCAAGGCCTTTACAGAATATAATTTTCTTGGGCACAGCTCTCGATTCTGTGTAAAATGATACACCCCACAATCTTAACTACTGAATCCAATAAAGAAATGGGTCTATAACACTTAGGTTCCCTCCTATTTCCTTTCTTAAAAATGGTTACTATAAAAGAAGACTTTCTTGAAACTGGTATTTTCTCTGAGACAGCAGCATTAAGGACACTTGTGATAATGGGTACCCACAGAAATATATTCTCTTTATAGATATCCATCAAACCTCCATCAGGACCTGTTGACTTTTTAGATGGCTTCTACAACCTCTTCTAAATAATATGTATTAGCTTATTTTGGCTTTAAAATCTCCATCTACTATAGCATAGGATTAATTGAGCACACTAGCTGACTTGTGCTTTAGGGCTTTAGGGTAGTTAAGATAGAAAATAAAACATCAATATAACTACCTAGCTCACAAATGGTTATAAAATGAATCATAAACAAAATTACACTTGTTGAAAAGAACAACACATACAATTAAAATCCTCTGAAGCTTGCAAACCACTTGAATGGCCTTAAAAACCATAGCAATAAGCCCTGCCCCTTTCGCTGACCGGTCGCATTGCTATTGCTAAGATGGTGGTACTCCCTAAATTTTTGTATTTATTCGTGAATCTTCCCCTGCCACTTACTAAGGCTTATTTCCGGCGCCTGAGATCTGCGCTTGTGCGGCTGGCGTGGGCCGGTAAACAGCCTCGCATCGCCTGGGAGAAATTGACGCTGCCATTTGAGCGAGGTGGATTGGCAGCCCCAGACCTGGAGTTATATTATCACTGTGCACAGGCACATTTTGCGTACTATTGGCTGAATCCGACCCGTTATATGCCACACCTTGCACCGGAGAGTGATTCTGTCTGGCCTGACGGCTTGGTATGTGCGCTCGGCAGACGGGTTCTCCCACGTTCTAGAGGTATAGACACGATCTCCTGCACTGCCGGGGCATGGAGAGTGTTGATGCGGCGGGCTGGGTTGCCGTTTCCCTTTGCTCCATCGCTGCCTGTTATGGCGGTGGCAGATGCCCAGATGTTCCGTTATGGAGGGGTGCGTGGGTTTCTACGAGACGCTGACTTGTCGGTGCTGGGAGACTGGGTGGTAGACGGTCGGCTGTTGGATGTTCCTGGTGCACTCTCGAACTGTGATGGCACCCCGCTGCAGCGTTTTTGTGCTCTCCGTGTCCGCGCTTTGCTGCGGGAAAGTTTTTTTGAAGAGCCGGATGCTCCCTCTGAGTTTCGGGCTCTGGAGGCACTCTGTAGCGCGAGATCCCCCTCCAAGTTGATAACTAAGCTGTATAATGCTGTGCAGGAGCAGGGGAGCGGCCTTGTGATATCCGCTCGGGCTGCATGGGAGAGAGATGTGGGGGAGCCTATCCCGGAAGCGATGTGGCGCAGCTGCTGTGCTCATATGAGGGCATTGTCTCCGAATTATAGACTGCGCTTGCTACACTTTAAGTTTCTGCACCGAATATATTATACGCCTAGGAAACTACACTCCATGGGACTGCTGGCGGACTCACGCTGCGCCCGGTGCGGAGCTCTGGACGCGGGCTTCCTTCACCTGGCATGGGAGTGTCCGGAAGTGTATAAGTTCTGGGAGGAGATAAGACGGTCGATTGTTGAAATGACAGAGGAGGAGATACCCCTCTCTCCTAAGATAGCGCTGTTGGGATATATGGACGAGGTTCATGGCCCGCATAGACGTCTAGTAGGCCTTCTCATGCTGCTGGCTAAGCGAAGAGTCGCAATGTGCTGGGGCCAGGGGAGGGCCCCCTGTAGAGCGGATTGGTTGCGAGATGCTGCTTTTTGCCATGATCAGCTGTTAGTATTCTGGGAACTCATGCCAGAGAGATCCCGCCCTAAAGATATCTGGAGCCCTTTAAATGAATACCTGGCGACGCAGACTGAGAGTGTTGTGTGACTGATGTCCCTTATCTGCGTGCCTCAATCCCCCCCCCCGAATCATGCGTGTTTCCTTGCTGTGAGATAGCCCTGCGTGATGTGGCTGTGTCCTCCACCTGCCTGTTTTTTAGAGGTTTTGCAATTGTTATCTTTTTGCAGTTCTTTCTACTCGACGTGGTTAGATTAACACCATAGGGCGTAGCTGCCCTTGCCCTTCTACGGAGTGGTGGACTGTTGCATCCCTCCGCTATGGAGGACTTTTTTCTTCCCTTTCTTTTTCCTGGAACTGATCCCTGGGTATCAGCATATAGAGAGAGATACCGGTAGAGTCACATCTGTGATACGGGATACCACAGTAGTTATATGATGTGTAATGACCCTTATATATCCTTATCCACCTGTCGAGAGATCTGCTGAATTAATGTATGTTTCTTTTATTTGTGTTTAACTTAATAAAACAATAAAAAAAAAAACAAAAAAAAAAAAAAAACATAGCAATTCCAATTAGGGTCACCAATTCCCCCCTGGCTCTCTGCTAAGGAACACCAATAGCAGGGACAGAGAAACTAACAAAGCCAGCCCATGTTATATTCCCTGGTGTCCATGTTTCCTGCATCATCACAGTGTCAAAATTAGAGACGTATTCAAGCAAGTCCTCATTGTAGAGCTTGGACTGAAAATGTGCAATATTCCAGCACACAAGATGAAATGCGGCATCTGTCCTGGTAGAAGTATCCACAGTACAAAGTTTGCAACACCAATATCCATTGTGGCCAGAAGCCTCTTATCAGCTGTAGATTTACCACTGGTTGTAAGTCAATCAGTGTCCTCTGAGCCTGTCAGGGTGGAGAACCTGTTGTTAATCACAAGGGGTAGCTGTCTAACCTGCACCATTCCTTTTGTCTGAAATCGCTGTAGTACCATCTCCACCTTGTGTTGAGTTTGTAAAAAGAATAACTGTGGAACCAAGTTAATACCATTGGTCATCTGTTTTTGCCAATTATAAGAAAAAAATCAGGTGGCGAGCTAACCCTTGGTATCAGCAATTAATGACAACACATCCCCTTGCAGCTGCTTATCTGAAGGGCCAATCCAGCCAATTCTCCTGACGAATAAGATATTGTTGTATTCCTTTAAATGAAAGTCATAGTTCTGAGTTAACCAAAAGAGAACTTGTTCTTAAGTTGGACTAAGGACTGCTCAGCTGATGACAACAGTGATAGGACATTTGTGAATACAGCAACATATAGGCAGCACTCAGGAGGGAGATTAAGGTGTGAGTAACTCTCCTCATACAGGTTGGTGCCTGGCCCTTCTTCCTCCAGTCTGGGATGAGAACCTTCCACAGACCCACTTAAATTTCCTCTTCCGACTTGAGATGAAGATAAGGTTTTGTGACCACCCACCCGGGGTACAGAGGGCACAGCATTAATGGGGCCAGGTAACAGAATCCCCCTCACCCCTGGACAAGAATCTGTATCATTGGGTGTGTTATTGGAAGATAGAATTGTCACCATGCTAATCAGCCTTGACTCCACTTTGTGCAGTTTAAGGAAATCTGAAACCATTACCTTCAGAAAGCTCAGCTTTTCCTTTAGGGGAGCCATTCTGGCTTCAATGATCTTTTTAAATTGCTCTGAAAGATGGCCAAAATAGATTTGATAATATCATTGGTTATGCTCCCAGGAGCCTCATTAACCACCTGGACTTGGACTGAACTATCATTATCAGGGCACAAGGACTCTTTCTTACTTGCACCCCAGACCCATTTATCTAATGTTTCCTTTTAGTTGGAGTTCATTCTTCGCTCACTGCTCCATCAGAACCTAGTCTTACTGACTGGCAATCTAGGCCCTCCAAAGCAGACTCAGAACCAGCCAGAGAAAGCAGGGGCCCTCCAGAGATCTGGTAGGCCTGGGGAGGTACGCCCTAGCCAGCTTAATGTTCACATAGCTCAAGAGAGCTGCTGCTCCCCCAGTCTATTTCCTTGGTGACTGCCCCTACTGCTCTAGCCAGAAAGGAATCCAGAGTTGTACTGTGGGTTTACCAAAGAGAACTAGTGTGGTCCTTAGCCCCCAGAATCTTTCTCTACCCCATCTTAGATCTAGGATTATTCTAAGCTAAGATAAAGCCTATGAAGTCCTAGGAGTAAAATGGGAAGACCACCTAACAGGCAAGATGGCAGACAGGAAATGTTTCTCCCACGGCAGCCACTCAGCAAGAGTTGGTTGAAGATGAAAAACGGTGAAGGAGAAGACCACTCACCCAGCTGGTCCTTACAGCATAGGGCCAAGAGAGTGGGCTTTGCATAGCCTCTTTTGACAGATGACAGGAGAAGATGGGCCTGCTTTTGGGCCGGGCGCATCCCACTCTGCAGGAAATGAGAAAACGCTTATTAGCGCAATGTGCCTTTCAACCTCCTTCCTCCAAGACCCCAGCAGCAGTGAGCACAGAGTCTGCTGCACCTGTGCTGCTGGAAATGAGGAAGCGCTTATTAGCGTCATGTGCCCCTCTCCCTCCTCCTTCCTTCACCAGTTGGCTGCTCAGGGATGTAGTCCCACCCCAGCAGCAGTGACCGCAGAGCCTGCTGCACCTGTGCTACAGTATGCCCACACAGATCATGCTTTGGTCTCACAATAGTCTTTAAGGCACTGGAACAATCAGAGAACCCTCTGGATTAAGCCATATTACTGGCTCAATAACAGCTTGTTTCAGAAAGCTGTTGATTTCCGCTTCTAGCTGTTGCTACTGAATATTAATGGGGATGCCACTGAAACGCTATACAGGTCTCATAGAGCAATCTGTGTGCAATTTAATCTGTCATATTTCAGCTAGCCCAGACCTTTTAAAAGCTCAGGAATATTTCCAGTAAATAACATATTATGATGCATTGATCTCTGCTTCAAGCCAGTGTAGCACCTATACCAGGTCCAGTTTGACAGATCAGCCAACAAACACTTTGTGCCGTAAGCTCCTTCGATTACATGAACATCATATTTACCATAAGGCCATTTGCGGAGAGCACCATACTAATGAACTCTTGTAGGAGAGCTGTCTGCATAAGCTATATGTATAGATTCTTACATTTGAGGTCTTTAATCGTGCACAGTCAGGAGCTTGGCAAATAGTGGCTTCCAAGAAAGGAATTTTCAGATCTGCTACTTGAATGTCCAGCACCAACTATATTATGTTATCAACCTCTGTCAGGGCACTGCTTATGATAGAATACACTTTGAGCCTGATTTAGAGTTTGGCAGATGGGTTACTCAGTCACAAACGTGACTGATATCCTGCCAGTCGTATTACAATTTCCATATGATATAATGTGATCGTAATACGGTGGATGGAATATCCGTCACATTTGTAACAGAGTAACCCCATTTGCCAAACTCTAAATCAGGCCCTTTGTCTTTTGCGAGTTTTGCTAGTCTTTTGCGAGTTCAGCCCACTTTGACAACAAAGACCCTCTTGGGGAGCAGTCCTTTATTGTATCATCCTCGCTCAGTGTTTTGGCTCCACAGTATGTTTTAGTATGTTCAGTATATGGTTCAACAAATCTCAAGGTGACAGATATATTTGATCTTTTTTTAAGGTGGTTTGGTACCTGCACATATTTTGAACATGTTCTTCCTGTCCACATCCATTGCAGCCTTCACATTGTGCTGGGTACTAGTCATTGTGCTGAATATAATAGCCACACTTAGGGCATACACTACAAGGTGCTTTAAACATGGAAAAGGATCTTTTGACTTGCCCGACAACACTGTGGGTCTCATTACGAGTTTGGTGGTCTGAAGGGAAGACTGCCGTGGTGGCCACCAAAAGACCACCATGTTGGCGGTAATCTGACTGCCATATTAAGAGTTAGATAGCTCAGCCCTCCAAAAAACAGCCACATTTCCAACACTGGAGGACGGAAAAGAGTCGGTTCAACCACCAGCACCACCAGCCCGCCAAAAAGCCTCTGATCATATTACGATCCACAAATCACAAGACCGGTTCTCCCATTGTGGAAAAACATTGGTGGTGTGAACTGCGGTGGTCTGAAGTGACATCAGTCAGAACACCACACCACATTGGATAGTTTGAATATCCCACACCCGACACACATCTACACACCCGACACACCTACAGACTGCACCATATAAGACACCCCTACCAACCCACAATCCTTGCAATCAGAAAGCCACTCACAGACAGACTACCCAAAAAAATAAGATATAGCAAAACAAACAATAGGCACCCCTACACATTTCACTCAGCACTCATCCCACACCTGCACAACATACACAACAGACAATTTAGATTCCCACACAATACACAACAACCATCACCCACTCACATCACAGCACCCAAATCTCATCCCTAAAACATTTTTACCCCATTTTTCACTAACTCACCATCCATCACTACCATGTCCCCACAAAACATCCACAAGTAGAGCCATACCTTTTTGGAGCATAGACCCAGCAAACATCAATAGCCAGGAAAATTGATTTGTGGCAAAGGATAGTCGACAGGGTGAATTCTGTAGGCAGTTACCCATGCACAAGGGAGGACCTCAGGAGAAGGTGGAACGACCTGAGGGGGAAGGAGTGTTCCATGGATGCCAGGCAACAGCTGGTGGTCTGCAAGACTGGCGGTGGACCCCAACCTCCTCCCCCTACTTTCACATCATGGGAGGAGAAGGGGTTGGATATCCTGCATCCTGAGGGCCTAACAGGAATACCTGGGAGAGTGGAGTCTGGTAAGTCGCGCTACAGCATTCATGTCACCAAAAAGTATTGTCTTGCATACTCAATGATCACCTTTCCCCAACTCAGTGACAAAATTACCCACCACCCATGTGTTCAAGTGTCTAAATACTCCTCTCTAGCATGCCACATGTCAACTAAACTCACCTGGAGCCACAGCATTTGTGTATGGCATGTGAAGTAAAGGGGCTGACAGCACAACTCCCAGCAGGCACTGTTCCACCTGTTAGAAAGCCTGTACAACATTTTAAAATGTCTTGCATGTGAAACTAACAATCAATGTAACCACTCCTGAATGCACCACTGTTTTACAGTCCATGGCAATGAAAGCAATGCTATGGCCCCCTACCAGCACTACTACTAGCAAAACACAGCTACAGCTGTGTCCCCTACCAAACTGGCCTTTGAGATAAACTTCCTAACAATGTCATATACTCACCTGGGGTATGGGAACTCTATGGGAAACTGGATGTACTTGCAGTACATCCATACAGAGGCCAGGGTCACATGGTAACTCCCATACTGTTTGCCAGCTCTGTCACCATTGTGCATTGTCCAGCTGTCTGTTGAATCAATGATGCCATACACCTTACTAGGAGAGAAATGTACTTTGCCATGTCTTCACTTAGACAAGATATGAGGGTATCAGCAGTCATCTAAACACCTACATACTCCAAGAGCTTGGAGCACGGTGTATGCAATTGCAAATCTCTGTGTCCCACATTGCTCTAACCCAGATTTGGAAGCATTTGTCATATCATGGGATCATGTAAAGACAGTGATTGAATTTCACATAGCATGTCTAGTTGTCAAAGTTAAACATCGCTTGTTGCATCACTTACAGCAACTGTGTGCTCCACTTCTCCTACAGGTACCCTTGCCATTCTCAACATGGAGAGGACAGCAGAGATGGACACTACCCCTCTGGATGAAGGCCCCAGTGAGGAAAACATGCCTGGATGTTTGACACTGAAGACAAAGCTGGTCCATCAGGTACACCTGGTCAGTCAACAACTGTGAGCCTCACCCTGCCCACATTGACTCCTCCCAGCCCTGTTGTATAAATCATCACAGGCAAACATTTGCCCTCATATCTGTGTCCCAAGGACAGTTTCTTCCATTGTGTACCCCCCAGTACAGGTACCTGAGTCTCCTGTTGTCACCCCTGATAATGATGGTCCTGCCACCAATAAGAGTGGGCACACTGTGCCAGGGCCACAGGTACATGGGGGTAGGGTGCGTGTGAGGGACTGTGGGGGTCAGAGGATGGGGGCTCCAAGGGACACAACTGAACAGGACACTATCACCCAAGTCTTGGGAGCCTACCAACATTCCCAAGGCATGATGGGCCAGGTACTGACCATGATGGTGGAGATCAGACAGCTGCAGAGGGACAACCACCAGGATGCCATGCAGCAATGGTAGGCCCAAAATCCCATCCTGGCTTCCATTGTTGGGGTGCTGAGGGATAAGAATACCACCTTCAGTAGGTTTTGTACCCATCATGCCTCTTCCACTAGCAATGAACCATAAGGCCTTTCTACATCTATGGCTTCTAATGGAATGGAGGCCCTGCCAGAGGAAGGGAATGCCTCAGACACCTCAACCTCTGTAGCAAAAGAACCCTCCTGCAAATGTGGACGTCCACCCAGATATCCAGGAGCAGCAGATGCCAAGAGTGAACCCACTTCCAGGAAGTGAAACTTCACTGATGATTGGTTCCCCTGATACACCCTGTTGACTGTTCTAAAATCTATCTCCATGTTCCTATGGTACAAGGACACTAGACTTGTGTTTCCGAATGGTGTAGCTGCTACCCAGATGATTTCATCCAATATGACCGAACCCTTCACTGTTTAGTTTGTGTTATTTTTGGTGCTTAGCACTCAATTTGCAGTGCACTCCCCAATAAGTACCACTTAACCACAGGATATGTGTTAGTGTGATTTTTCAACCATATACAACTGTCATGTATGACAAGTCTTGTATTAAAATGTTCCTCTCTAATATTAAACATTGTCATGGTCATTACACATGTACTGTATAACCAGGGTAAATATTGCATTGCAAATGTATCATATACATGACACAAATCACATGTATTGTACATGCCCACATATTTATTTGGAGAATGCCAATGGCCACATAGTGAAGAACTGCTGCTAACTTCACTGTTTCGGCATAGGTGTCATACACTACCAACCCACAGACTTCTGAAGTTAGGTACATGTCAGTATTTCAATATCCCAGGAGGCAAACAGATTGGTTCAATGTATCATCAGATAAAGCCTTATACCATGACTCCCAAATTACCATACCCCGTGAAACGGACAGAGGTCAGTACTAATGTCCCTAGTCATGGAACCTTCCATCTACCATGGTCAGATATCTGTAGACTTGCCACTCACCTATGTTAGTATTCAGACACATGCAAATTACTCTGCAAAATGACAACACACTGACAGCTATGTACAAGTTAGTTCACATACAACACAAACCATTATGATGTTAGAGGGTCTGGATACCACATTATGAAGTGTCAGGGACAAATGAACACACATTTGGCTAGGGCGTTCCCCACCCCCAACACCAAACAAGTCTTTAGTGTGGAAAAGGACACTACCATCCCAATGTCCTGACAGTCTGGCCTTAGAACTTGCACATCACAAATCTCATGCCAAACAGTACCTGGTTTAATTCAGGTACACTTCACATGTCAGTCTACAAATCCCATCTGCCTGTGACACTGTCTGATATTGTCAAATGAGGATGAGCCAAACAGTACATCTGCAATCTGTAATTGACAAACATAAGGTATAGGCCACATTGATACATGTACATTACACTGCCAAATGATATGTACAAATATGACTTTGATTGTGCATTGTGAAAACATTTGACAATGTACATAACAGCTCTGTACACAACTGCAAGTAACAATCTGCATGCATAACTGAATCACAGGCTTTGGAGTCCACTGAATAACTCTAATTACATCACATCACACACCTTGAGTCATTTGAAGTACTGATTGATTAGATCAGCCCTGATGTCTCCAGTTTCATCCTCATCATGCTCATCCTCACTTGGCAAATCTGCATTTCCACCCACAGGATCTGCTGGCTCCCCCTCGTCTGGTATGAATGGTATCTGATGTCTCAGGGTGAGGATGTAGAGCATGCAGTAGGCAACAACAATTTTACAAACCTTGCTGGGTGAGTAGAGGAGGGCTCCTCCAGACTTATCAACGCTGCAGAATCTTGCCTTCAGGAGCCCAAAAGTCTGCTCCACGACACACCTTGTCCTTCTGTGGTCCTCATTTAAGCTGAATTCACCTGGCGTGGTTGGGTACCTCACTGGTGTCAACAACCAAGGACGGTTTGGGTAGCCAGAGTCCCCTGCAAGGTATGGTTACAACTATCCAAACATTATCCTTGGACACTCACATATATGGTAGCAGATAACAGGTACGGACACACATGACCTACGTGACTTACCAACCAGCCAGGCCCTCTCTATGTATAGTTGTGTCATTAGCAGTGGGATATTGCTGTTCCACATGATGAAGAAATCATGGACTGACCCAGGATACTTTGCACAAACTTGTGAAATATAGAGGTCAGCCAAACAGACAACTTCGACGTTGATGGAGTGGAGGTTTTTCCTGTTCCTACATACTTGTATATTGGCACTTGGAGGAACCAAGGCTACGTGGCTGTCATCTATGGCTCCAACCACACGTGGATTGTGTCCCAAAGCATAAAAATCAGCTTTTACATGTGCCAAATCCTCACGTTGGGAAAAGCTGATGTAGCTGTCCAGGGGTTTCAACAATACAGAAGTACAGCCTTCAAAACCAGACTGAAATTGGGCTGTGACATGCCTGCAGTTAGGGGCACTGTATTTTTAAAGGACCCAGTGGCCAGGAAGTGTAACACTGACATGATTTGGACAAGGGGAGGTATGCAGTTGGGATTACAAATGGCAGGCATCAGATCTGGCTCCAACTAATGACAGAGATCCATGATTGTCTGCCTATCCAGAAGGTATATTTGGATTACATGTCGCTCCTCCATTGTGTGCAGGTCTGCTAGTGGACGGTACACTAGAGGTTGTCTTGCTCAACTCATGCAAGGGTAACTATGTGGTACAAGACCAGAATGTGTGTGTATGACTCAATCTAAACATCAAGAGTATGATCACACCTACGTCTTAGATAAAGCTACATCATGTCACATGAAACTGTGAAAAATACATACATAGGCAACATTTGTCTAAATACTGTAATCAGATCCCCTAACCCCTAGCATGTTCTTGGAATGGAGAAACATGTCACTGACTGTAAAAGTGACATCAACTTACTTAGCATGGGAAACATATGTGGAACACCTATACTGTGTTCAGATCGTCATTACTCTGCTGACAATACTGTTACATGTACATGTCAGGATACATTATTTTCACATTCTACACATATTACATGCACATTTCAACATGTTTGCATTAATCCAGCAGTTAACATGTTACCATAAATACAAATCTTAGTCAGTGATGCAACTTTGATAACGTTAACATACATATTTGAGCCTCAAAATAGTAGCTGCCTGACCTACTGTACTGGACATCAGGAAGTGACCTAACTCATGGCATCATGGCGGTAGGCGGTCACAACTGCTGTGGACATTGTGATTGAAACACATTGCTGCCTTTGGCGGAGTTGGGCCAATGGTGATGTCCGCCGGGAGTTACGCACCGAAAAACTGTATTACATGATAAATGAAGGTCATGTTTGAAATAGTTGTATAATTATACCATGTTTGAAGACATGCTTGTGGTCTGGTCATATGTTTCTAGCTATGACCTGGTACTGCATATGCATGTTGTATGCCTGACTTTACTTCACACATGGCCCGTCTGCAGATGGTAATTCCACATAGAAGGGGATGTTGGAGGACGTGTGTGTATGGCTACTTGCACTAACATTTGTTTCAGCCTTCTTGTTCGGGGATGGTGGTATGTGGACATGACTTTCTCCTCTTCTCTCTGTCATCCATGCGGGACAACCCCCACCAGAAAAAGGGGATCCGGTGGGCCATCACCAAAAATGTGTGGAACCAGGGGGTCCACAGCCGGCAGAGCACCCACTGTAGGAAGCGGTGAGAGGACCTCAGACGCTGTGCCAGGAAGACCGCAGAGGTCCTGCTGAGGATGTCCTGCCAAGGCGGAAGGGATGCCCATCGGACCTTGACCCCCCAATGGCCTGTATATTGGGGGTGGCATATCCTGAGTTGGATGGGCGTTTGAGGGCAGCACAGCAGCCACAAGGGGGTGAGTACTGACTTAACACAATTTCATCCCTATGCCAGGTCAGGGCATGAAGTGATAGAATCTAAGCTGTGACATTGGGGAAAGAGCAAAGGGTCAAAGATCTCCAAGGAACATCTAGATGTAAAGTCCTTAACATTTTACACAGGTGTGCACATACTATTGTGTATAGGGATATATTAATCTCCTATGTTATCCCTTCTGTACAAAAGCATATGATGAAGCACATGTAACTGTGTACCACTATACTGCTTCACAAACCTTGCTGGCTATTACTTGCCACTTACAGATCCATACTATCAATATCATGATGGTAAGTTGTTCAAGTATTTGCCCTCTGTCCATTCCAATGACCCTTGATCCATGTCTATGTGCAACACAGAGTCTGACAAATTTAAGTCATACCTACTTTTCATGAGGTTTCAGATTACCATCTGACATTTCACATGCCATACTTGCTATACTTACTCAGGGCTGTTAGGAGGTGAACCCATTTGGTAAGTGAGGGCTGTACATTGACTCCTGTAATGTCTCATCTGAGTGGACATCCTACATGTTGGAAACATTGAGATATTGTTAAACTACTGTTGCAACACATACATGAATGTTACTACCATGTACATGTTCCTTGGATGGTAAGTGGCTACACAGCTATTTCCTTAGCCATTGTGTTGTAGGCATGGTAAATAGGCCAAGACATCCTATGAACAGTTACATTATTCACTGGGTTTTGCCAAAAACATGTGTACATTGTAAGGTTCTATCATAACTAATCATTGTAATGTATCATAGACGTAATTTTGTTTGCTATTTTGGATATGTTTTGAATGCTTTCAGAAAGGAAACCTATAATTTGCACTGACTACATTGTGGTGCAGGTGTGGTAGTTCACATTCACATGAGGGTGGAATGGTATGTGTAGTCAGTCATTTGTCTAGCCTCAAGGTGTATATCTCTGTCATGGTATCCTCAGATGTGGTTTGATGTCATTGACATGTTCCTATACAGATATAAGACTACTCATGTCTGAAGTGTGGATAGTGATGTTGCCACTCAGACATTGTGCTATTGATGTTGCAACTTATCATGATACGTTGTACTGTATGTGGCCTTCATGCACATGACAGGTATCCATTATATTTAAGAAGTAGTTGTGCTACCTGTGGTTGTATGTAGGTAAATGCTATAGGCTAATTAGGCCCCTATGAGTGGTCAAGACTTTGTTTACAGGTGGAGAATGACTAAGGTGAGTAGGTCAACAAAGTATGTATCATCCTTTCCTACATCACTATTGGTACATGTGTTGGTGACATGTGTTTAAAACTCTATCATAATCTAAATTTTGATATGCCAAATATAGTAGGTGCATGTATGTACATTTCAATTGTGAAAGTTGTGGACTCTATGACATGAAATGGTTTTGGCTTGAATGCAACATGCTGCCTTGTGTTTAGCATATGATAAGGTTCCTTTCCTGGTACACAACATCAAATAATAATGTAAGTATGTGTAGATTTTGTGTATGTAATATGTGGAAATCAATGTTACCACTATTTCCCATAGCTTGGTTTTTGGTTGACTGTGTTGCTGTGGATAGGGACCCAGAATCATGTTGCCAAGTCAGGTTGTCATGGAATGGTTAGTGTGATAGCTCTACTGATATGATGGTATTGTAGGTGTGCAATAGGTGGCTTAGCTGGTGTGTGATGTTATAATGTAGGGGTGTAGATTGTATCTTGTTGTGACATGATGTTGGCACTAACCTGGTTCTACCTGGGGGTGTAGTACAACTAGATTTAATGTAAATTGTGTGTACAGTGTGATGTTAGTGCATGAAAAGAATGTGATGACCCTACTTCTCTTTCTGTTTTTTAACATCAGCAGGCGAAAGAGACGGGGCACAGCCTAGTATGGAAGGTGCTGGCCAGGGGACCTCATTCATGATACCACCCACACTGAGGGACCCACTAGCCCGGAGGGTGAAGGGAGTGCCACAGGGGAGACCGGATCTACCTCATCATCTTCAGAATTCTCCTCCAGTGGACACTCCCTGGCTGTGGCGGACCCATCTGGGATCACCCCAGCAACATCTCTGTCCATCACCCCCCTTTTATGCCACTGCCCTCCCTGTAGCTCCCCACCCGTTGCCGGTGCCCACTCACCCAAGAGGGTGGGTGTCTCCTTTGCAGCAGGCACCTCTGCCCCTAGCCCTGCTGCCCTCAGTGAGGAGGCTGTTGACCTCTTGAGGTCCATCTCTGTGGGTCAGTCAACCATCGTGAATGACATCCAGGGACTGTCAAATCAAATCCAACAGAGTAATGCGTTCCTGGAGGGCATTCATGGTCCACTGGCTGGCCTACAGAGATCCTTTCAGGCTCTGGCCTCCACACTGACGGCAGCAGGTCACTCTTTGTCTACGGTCCCCCTCCACCTTCCTCGTCACAATTCCAAACCCCTCTTCCCGGACCCAACCAAAGCACACAAACAGAAAGGCATGCTTCCACCTCAATATCCAAGGGTAGCTCAGACAAACATAAGCACCACAGGACACACCACTGGCATACACACAAGCAACATTCAAATGCACACTCAGCAGCAGTCACAACTTGCCTTGACACCCCCACCACCCCCAGCATCACTGACATACCTGCATACACCACACCAACATTCACAGATCCAGCCACTACTCCTATCTACCCACAGACAGATGCCAGCAGACCCTCAGACATCCACCCCAGTCACCACACCCGCAGACACCACAACCACTGACACTCCTACATGCAGCACATCCACCATACCGCCAGTCCCTGCACCAATAGACAGCCACACACCCACCACAGCATCTCCTAGCACCTCCACCACCCTCTGCTCAAAACACTTAAATGCCCTTAGACACCCACCCAACAGACACCCACCACCCACAAGCATACCTCCCACAAACACAAACCCAAGACATCCACACGAATACCTCATACAACCACTCCCTTTCCCTCCACACCCAAACCCTTTTGCCATGACCGTCCCCGTGTGTCTAAAAGAACTTTCCTTTCTGAGTTTTCCTTTTTCCCTACTCCTCTTCCCCATAAATGTGCTGCTACCCTCCCCACGTTTGTTCCTTCTACCTCCAAGGCCTCTCTTACCCCCCACCTGCAAGTACCCATGCCCCTCCTCCTGCCAAGAAGCCTACCCCTCCCATGAAGACCCACCCTCCCCCAAGCCTAAACCAAAACTCCCCCTCCCAAGACAAATCCCAAAGCACCCCCTGCCAAGCCGACACCCACCCTTCCAGATGATCCCTGAGGTGCCTGCCTACCCCCTTGATGCCCCAACCTGTGGAGGTTACATGGCAGACAGGAGTCAAGTTCAGGGCACCAATATGTGCCTCAGTGCACATTATTAGGACGATGGACTGGCCGATGGCCTTTGACTTTATTTATATTTTGCAAGAAAATATATACAGACCAACCAGTTGTTGGTTTCCTGGTTACACCTTTGTCCTGCATTTCTTTTACTAGGTTAGAGTTGTTCCTGGCTGATATTGGTTGTATGTCAGTATTTGTGTGTGTGTGGTACTTTTGCTTCCTTTATTGTATTGCCAGTATGCGTGGGTGTGTGCAGTGCTTTTGTCTCCCGGGCATAGGGTGTGTATTGTGATGGGCATGTGTATGTAGCAGACATGTTGTTGTCATGGTATTGTGTGGTGTTTGTGTTTACATGTGTTTGTTGCTGTGTTGTGTGGCTTTGTGAGCTTTGACTGTGTGATTTTGCGTGTTTTGTGCATGGTATGATAGGTACAATGTGCTGTGTGTGTGATGTTTGTGCCGATTGGTAAGTTGTATAATTGTGTGTGTTCGTTCACTGTTGGTTGAACATTGTATTGTATGTGTGATGTGCCCCTAGGTAGTGTCTATTGTGAATGCTTGCCAATGTGTTGATGATGGTGCGGTTGTGATGTTGTTGTGACATGTTGTGGTGTTGTGTGTTATTGTGTGAGACTGGGCCTGTGCTGTGCTTCCGTGCATAAGTGTGTATTTTTGACATTTGTTTGTATGCTGGCTGTAGTGTGTGTACTGTGTATGAGCGGCTGTCTGTGTGGCTGTATGTGAGTGTGCTGTCAGTGTACAGTTACGTGTGAATGTTGCTCTCGCAGCCCCTTCCAGATGGCATTTTGTGTACATGTTCGAAACATTTTCAATTTACAACCATAACAGGTAAGTGTGTGTAAATACGGTTGCTGTCGGCGGCGGCGAAGATTCCAAAGTCTTTTGGCGAGCAGAAGAAGCAGGGTGATGTCTAGTTGTAGCTCCATGGCAGCTCCGGACTTGCCTGGCTTCCTGAAGGTGAGTGTCTCCTTTTATAAAGTTTGTTTCCGCCTGGGTTTCCATGGTGGTGCGACCATGGCGGAAATCTTGTCGGTGTGCAGCCTCGTAATATGTCCGGCTGTAACATGGTCTCTGCTGACCTGCAGGTGCCTTCAGTCATCAGTGGTGGTGCCGGTGTTGCTTTGGCTGTATTCCATAGGGAATGCCGCCTAAGTCTTTATTTGACGATCTTCTCCGCCAGCCTGTCGGCGGTATGACTGCCACTGCCAACATGGCGGTCCTGGGACCGCCAAACTCGTAATAGGGCCCTGTGTGTTGTGTCAAGACACCTGGAGCAATTCATTGCCTTAGCCTGAAGATCAGCAATGTAAGCAACAAGTGCCATTTTCAAAATGTCCTATATTTTCTTTTAATTGTGCTGCACTGTTTCCAAAATTATGACTACCAAAATTTGGAACTTCAGTGTCTCTTCACAGTAATATTTGTCCGCCATGAGCATGTTAAAGCACATAATGAACAAGTCAATGGTTTAGCCAGGAGTCTGGCCCACAAATTGGTAGATGTAACATTTGTAATCAACATTCTTTGGAGGTGAAAATAATCCATTCCTGTTAGGGGTTAAAAGTGCCAATGTCAGGGTCTGACAGCTCAAACATAATGTTCCAGATATCGGGATCAATACAGTGGACAAGGAGCTCTTTCTTCCTCTCTTCATCCTGCATATCCATGCTGATAATGAAGATCTTGAATTCTATAGCAGGACCGGAGGCGAGGATTATGCAGATCTTTCTTCACTTTTTATTATTCAGCAAGTTCAAAGTACAGTACAAAAAAACATTAAACCACAAGTCCCATGAATCCGTAGTCATGGCAACCATAAACCAATGAACAGCTATAGTATCGACAGTATAAATGCCTCCAAGAAACATCATCCTCCCTCTTTCTTCACTGCTCGCGGTGACAGATAAGTGCCTTTCTGCCTCTCGCTAGTTTTCAAACTGGTCTAGGCGTGTACTTGATAATTTGCCTTGCGCGCGTCAAGTGGAGCATTGTTCTTTGCCTTTCAGGGTTTTTATTGTTGTAGCAACGCTGTTGCTACACGCGCGCAGTAGGCTTCAGAGCCCAAGAGCGTTTTCCATTGCGGTGACGCGTCGGGCCCTCTAGATGGCACGCGTCACGATTCTGGCGCTCGCGTTAGCAACGCGCAAGTTTTTCAACGCTCGGTGTTGCGTTTTTTTAACGCGCTAGGGCTGTTTTACTGCCCTGTGCTGTGCCCCCTCCTGTGACACCATTTGGTTGACTTCTCGGTTGGTCATTGTTTTTTGACAAAATTCTTGGTAGAAGACAGGAGTAGGAGGGGGTTACCCCACGAGGTTTTGGGGTGCAAATTTGGTATTGTCTCCTGTCTTTTTCCTCATGAGCGCTATGCAACCTCCCCAGGATCAGGATTCTTTTCCCCTCATGTCCCATGAGGCCCCTTCCCTCTGCGCCCTTCCTTCCTTCGGTGGAGGAGGTGGAAACGGGTCGTCCGTTGCGCCCGGGAGCCTCTCTTCCGGATGCCCAGGATCCGGGGGAGTTGGATTCCGATATGTTTGAGCCGGAGGTCATATACCATCCCAGCTCATCCGAATGGCACCCGGATCCCAAGGTGGCGGATTACGTGGCGGGTAAACTTCGCCAACCGCTGGATAAGGACGTTCGGGCACGGCTCAGGGCCGAATGCCCCCGCCCCACTCTCCCAGATAGAGTGGCCGCCACCCCGGAGTTGGACCCGCAACTTTGTACTTTCTTCGGGAAGTATGTTAAGGACCCAAAAAAGGGGATCGATTGGTCTTGGCGAGCGTGCCAGGATAAACTCCTGGACGTCGTTGGTCCCCTCACGCAAATTATCCAATTGGCCGAGCGGGCAAAATTGTCAGGTACACCGCTTCAGACTGAAGTCATTGCGGGTTGGGCCCAGAGGGCTTTATGCCTTCTAGGGAATGCCAACTGCGCCATTTCAGTGGAGAGGTGCCGTTCCCTGCTAATTAAAATCGATCCCAAGCTGGGGGAATTGTCACCTTCGGAAGCAGGGGCAGTGGCGCAGGGGAATCTGTTCAGTGACCCCTTCGTCAAAGAACTTGGGAAGTTTGTGACCACTTTTTCGGTCCTGGATAAGGCCCAATCTTCCATAAAGAAATGTTTTCCTGGGAAGGTTTTTGGAGGGGCCGGACGAGGTAGGGGTTGCTCTTCCGGCCGCCAATTCCAGCAAGGCCCTGGTACTTCACGACAGTTCGGCTGGCAAGACGGTCATCAGGGAACTTTCTTCCCCAACAGGTGGAAAGGACGAAGAAGAGCGGGTAGAGGTGCCCGTGGTGCAGCCAATGCTCCTGGAGGACCCTCTGGTAAGGATTACTCCTTCTTTCCCTCCAAATCTGGGAGGGCAACTCCGCTGGTTCAGACACAACTGGGAACTCCTCACTTCGGATGCATGGGTATTACAAACTGTGGGCCTGATTCCGAAAGACCGCGGAGGCCATTCAGGCTTTCCTGCTGGGCTGGCGGGCGACCGCCAGGAGGCCGCCCGCCAGCCCAGCGGGAAACCCCTCCCCACGAGGAAGCCGGCTCCGAATGGAGCCGGCGGAGTGGGTATGTGCGACGGGTGCAGTTTGCACCCGTCGCGTATTTCAGAGTCTGCATTGCAGACACTGAAATACACAGTGGGGCCCTCTTACGGGGGCCCCTGCAGTGCCCATGCCCTGGGCATGGGCACTGCAGGGGCCCCCAGGGGCCCCGCGGCACCCCCTACCGCCATCCTGTTCCCCATGGCGGCGGAGCGCGCTCCGCCGCCATGGAGGATTCTCCCGAGCAGCGGAAAGTCGGCGGGAGACCGCCGACTTTCCGTTTCTGACCGCGGCTGAACCGCCGCGGTCAGAATGCTCGACGGAGCACCGCCAGCCTGTTGGCGGTGCTCCCGTGGTCGGTGACCCTGGCGGTCACCGACCGCCAGGGTCAGAATGACCCCCTGTGTCAGGTTTTCACATAGAGTTCTGGGGAACCCCAGTTCAGGAATCGATTCCCAAACCTATGATTTTATCGGACGCGGATTCCCGGCTCATAGATGCAGAGGTGCAGGAGTTACTGCGCAAAGACGCTATTTGTCCCACATTGCTTCACCCAAGAGGTTTTGTCAGCAACCTTTTCCTGGTCGAGAAGAAGGACAAAGGTTTTCGCCTGGTAATCAATTTGCAGGTCTTCAACGATTGGGTGGTTTATCGCCACATCAAGATGGAGGGGAGTCACCTCCTGAGGGACATTCTGCTCCAAGGGGACTGGATGGTCCGTCTGGACCTCAAAGACGCGTACCTCACGGTCCCCATTTTCCCTCCACATCGCAGGTTTCTGCAATTTCGGTGGCGACAACAGGTGTTCGAGTTCACCTCTCTCCCCTTTGGCCTTACATCAGCCCCTTGGTGCTTCACAAAGCTCCTCAAACCGGTGGTGGAATTCCTTTGTTCGAGGGGAATTCGCCTCATTATTTACCTGGACGATATCCTCTTGATGGATCAGTCCAAAACCCTTCTTCTTTCTTATGTGAACACGATTATTGAGCTGTTGCAGGACCTGGGGTTTGTTATCAACTTCCAAAAGTCCGATCTGATCCCATCGCAATCGATGACTTTCTTGGGTTTCCTGATAGATTTCCAAGCGGCTTCCCTAAGTCTTCCACCCCAGAAGATTGCGAAAATCAAGAAGGAGCTGAGGATCGTGCTGAGACGGGACAAGATCTCGCTTCAGCAGTTAGCCAGAGTGGTGGGCTTACTGTCCTCATCGATCCAGGCTATTTTTCCAGGCCCTCTTCATTACAGGGCTCTCCAGCGCCTCAAAGCACATCACTTACGCCGGGGGCTGACTTACTCCGAACGGATCTCTCAATCCGGAAGCCAGGACAGAGTTGCTATGGTGGTTGGACCACATGGAGGCCTGGAACGGGAGGGCCATATTCGGTTCTTCTCCCGATCTGATCATAGAGTCGGATGCCAGTCAGCACGGTTGGGGAGCCCGTTGCGGGGACCTTTCATTCGGGGGTCGTTGGACGACCCAAGAACTCGACCTCCATATCAATTGTCGGGAACTCCTGGCGGGTTCGTTCGCGATCAGATCCATGTGATCCTTGTGTGGTACTTCTTCGGATGGACAATATATCGGCGGTTCAGTATATCAACTGCCGGGGGGCACCCGGTCCAGAGCTTTAGCCGAATTGGCGAAGGATTTTTGGCATTTTTGTCTCGCGCACCAGATATCAGTGACAGCGGAATACCTACCGGGCATCCACAACGCTATGGTGGACTGGAACTCCAGGCATCTGAAGGATTCCAGCGATTGGCAGCTGGATCCGGCAATTTTTCGGGCGATCATGGCCCATTGGGGTCCTTGCACGGTGGACCTGTTTGCCTCACGGTGGAATGCGCAGCTTCCCCGCTATTTCAGTTGGCGTCCCGACCAGGGAGCGGAGGCGGTGGATGTGTTTCAACAGACCTGGAACCCCTTTCTAGGATATGCCTTTCCCCCATTCCTGATGATTCTGAGAGTTCTGTCTCTAGTACGTCGTCAACAAGCCACGATTATCCTGGTGACTCCTTTGTGGCGCTCTCAGGTGTGGTTTCCAACCCTTTTAGAACTGTCATGCGACTTTCCTCTTTGCCTTCCATCTCATCACTCAATCCTTCGGGATTCCTCGGGCCAGTGCCATCCGCTAGTGCTCCAGGGTTACCTGCAATTGGTAACCTGGAGGATTTCCGGAGCCTATGGCACGATTGCCGACTTTCGCAAGAGGCTCAAACCTTCATTTCTCAGGCCTGGGCTCCGGGGACTGGCAAAAGATACAAATCAGCTTGGTCTAGATGGGCTCGCTGGTGTCTGGACAGACATACAGATCCCTTGGGGGCCCATGTTACAGAAGTGCTGAATTTCCTGGCAGAATTGGCCTTGTCAGGTTTGTGATATTGCACAGTAAAAACTTTTCGTTCTGCTATTTCGGCTGGACATCCTCCTCTGGAGGGCTACCCAGCGGGGTCTCATCCGTGGGTGTGCAGGCTACTCAAGGGTGTTCGCGTGTCCCGCCCTCCTCAGCCCAGATACACTAAGTTGTGGGATGTCAACCTGGTTTTGAGGTTGCTATCCACTTGGCAGGATAATTCTTCCCTCTCGAGGAAAGAGTTATCGGCTAAGTTGGCAATGTTGTTGTGTCTCATATCTTGCAAGAGAGTCTCGGATGTTCGAGCTCTTGACGTGTCATCCAGAGTTTTTTCTCCTGAGGGGGTTACCTTCATGATCACCTGTAGGACAAAATGTGATACTAGATCAGTGTCTAACCCGGCGTTTCCCTTTACCCCAAAATTATGTGTGGTTTGCTGTCTGAAGGCGTATGAAGAAGTAATGGCTACCCTTCGTCCCCCTGGGGAGAACCAGCTTTTGATTTCATTGAAGAAACCGTTCAAGGCGATTTCTTCGCCTACCATTGATAGGTGGATCAGATGGATCCTACCTGAAGCGGGTGTGGACATTCAGGTTTTCGGCGCTCATTCGACTCGAGGTGCCATGGCCTCTAAAGCAGTCCAAGTAAGTGGTAGGCTAGAGGACATCATGAGCGCAGCTGATTGGTCCTCGGAGTCGGTTTTCAAGAAATTTTATTTTAAACCGATCCATGAGGCGGCCTCTTTGGTGGTAAGTAAGCTTTGAACTTGCATAATCCTCACCTCCGGTCCTGCTATAGAATGTAAAATTTCCTAGCTAACGTGAAGGCAAGTTTCAATTCTATTAAGGACATGGAGGCGAGGATTATCCCACCCGTCACATGATAAGTTCCTTCCCACCCGGAAAGGACAATTGGATCAAGTTCAAGGTGGTATACTTTCTTTGATTCAGAGTGTAGTTTCCGCTTCTAATGGTTTTCTGTCTATGTGTGGGACATTGCTTAAGGGGTTTTATGACTTGGGTATGGATACCAGGTTGTTGGTTTTCTTTACGCTTTGTTGCTTGTATACCTCATGCTTCTTCCGGTTTTAGTTGTATTTATTGCAATCACCTATCGGGTGGCTGATGCTGTTTTACATTCTCACTTAGGTTTTGAGTCAACGGCTACTTGATGTCCTGATGTCCCTTCGCAGTGAAGTCGAGGGAGGATGACGTTTCTTGGAGGCATTTATACTGTCGATACTATAGCTGTTCACTGGTTAATGGTTGCCATGACTAGGATTCATGGGACTTGTAGTTTAATGTTTTTTATTACTGTACTTTGAACTTGCTGTATAATAAAAAGTGAAGAAAGATCTGCATAATCCTCGCCTCCGTGTCCTTAATAGAATTGAAACTTTCCTTCACGTTAGCTAGGAAATTTTACATTCTCTGATTTATTTGGTCCACGGAGGAACCAGGCTTCTGGGGAGGCATACAAACCAACAATGCCTCTGAGCAGGAGGCGGTACTCACGGTAATACCATTGAAAGCAACCACTTTTTTCTTGGATCAAGCCACCAGCTAATTGCTGTCAGAGGAAGACATCACTAAAGAATTGTCAAGCAGGGACTGCCCGCCCTAGCATGCACCACAGTGAGGAAGGCCAATGTCAGGAGTTCACACTTGGATCGGAAGGCCATCTAGGTGCCACTGTATTGTCTAGGTAAGTGCTACTCACACAGTAAACTCATTTTTGTTACACGTCACAGAAAGTAACTGTGAAAACACAGGCCCTCATAATGACATTGACGGTTAGTACTGCTTACCGCCATGCTGACTGCCACCAACAAACCGCCGCCCAGCAGATTACTGCTACCTATATTATGACACACACATAGCAATCTGTCACTATTCAGCCACACCACAAGTCCGCCAGCCCAAAGGTCAGTGATAAACTGGCGGTAGCAAAACCCACACTGTTAAGCCAACAGAACTACGCCCACAGCATTATGACCCACGAATCACCTTGGCGGACATTCAGTGGCGCTAAACCATTGGCGGTACATACCGCTGCGCTAAAAATACACACATACATACAAAACAACACTACATTGGACAATTTGAATAACACACACCCATACACACACCACACCCACACAATTAGAAAACACACACCCAAATTACCCACAACCCTTTAGGACTACAAACAAGTGCCACCAGAGAGATAGCAAGACCACAGACACACACCACCATCACGTATATACCATCCACGCACCTTACATCACACACCCCAAGACATCACCCCACACACCCTCACCCACACCACTCACACTACACCCATGGCACCACAAGGACACCCCAGGTTCTCAGAGGAGGAGCTAAGGGTCAAGGTGAAGGAAATCATCCGGGTAGAGCCACAGCTATTCGGATCACAGGTCCAGCAGCAGACATCCATTGCTAGGAAGATGGAGCTATGGCCGAGAATCGTTGACAGGTTCAATGCCGTGGGACAGCACCCCAGAACAAGGGAGGACTTCAGGAAGAGGTGGGATAACCTACGGGGGAAGGTGCGTTCCACAGCAGCAAGACACCAAATAGCTGTACAGAGGACTGGCGGTGGACCCCCACCTCCTCCCCCACAACTAACAACATGGGAGCGGCAAGTCCTGGCAATCATGCATCCTGAGGGCCTGGCAGGAGTAGGAGGAGGACTGGACTCTGGTAAGTCAAATCTCTATTAATATCACCCCTTCTACCTGCATGCCATCACAGCCCCCCATCCTTACCCTCATTCCCATCACTCCACCACCTCACACACACCCCACCATCACAACCCACCCCTCCCAATACCAAGCCCTGTATGAAACACCAATGCATGGACCCCCATCACAGACCTGCATGGACACCCATCACTAAAGCATTCACACTAGAGAGAATCACCTAGCCCACCAAATAACTACTCACACAAGGCAAAGCTGACAGGGCAATAACAACAATAGAGGGCAACACACCCATGCACAAGATGTCACACACAGAAACAATAACACTGCATTTACCACCCCACAGGTCCCCCACCCAACGTCACCGGAGAGGAGGTGCCAGCAACATCCAATCCCACAGAAGAGGCCCACAGTGATGACAACAGATCTGGACACCTGGATCTGGATGACCAACCTGGCCCATAAGGGACCTCCAGACAGTTGGTTACCTAGGCACAGTCCCATACCATCACAGAGCCTACCCCCTCAGGAAACACCAGCACAGTACCCACCTAGTGGGCCCATATCTCTGTCCTCAGGACATGTCAATCAGCAGTGTGTCCACCACTACAGGGACCCCAGGGCACACCACAAACACAGGAGGATCAGGGACCTGGGGTCAGTGGCAGTGGGCACACGGTTCAGGGGACAGAGGCTCAGGACAACAGGGAAGCTGGGAGGACTGCTGTGTGACAAGGGGAGGACAGACCCAGGGAACTGACTCTCCAAGAGGCACTCACCAACATCCTGGGAGCATACCACTATTCCTAGGAGACGAAGGGCCAGATACTGGACAAGCTGCAGGAGACCCAGCGGCTGCAGGAGGTACAGTACCTAGGGATCAGGGAGGACTTGAAAGACATCAACACCACCCTGGTCACCATTGCAGGGGTGCTGGCAGACATGGCCAACACCATGAGGGAGGCAGTGGCACACCAGCGGGCCCCTGAAACTAGCCAAACCGATGAACAGCCTTCCACCTCCACTGCTGCTAGTGGACAGGAGGCCCTGCCACAGGATCAACAGGCCACGGGTACCCAACCCCTTGCAGAAGGAGAACCACCCCGCAAACGGTCCCTGCGAACCAGGCAGAAGCCAGAGACTATTGCCAAGAACCCCACCAGGAAATAAGACTCTCCTGATTGTCACCCTTGTGTCCCACTCTGTCACCCTGTCCACCTTGAACTGCCATTGTTCCACTTCCTTTGCCCCCTTGGACAATGCGCCTGTGATCTGCATAGACTGCACTCTATCCTGGACATTCCTCCACCATCACCCCAGCCCATTGCACGCCCCCTCTACTTATTAGCACTTAAATAAACACCATTTGAATAAATACAAGTATGGAGTCTGTCAAATGATTGAACTATGTAGTCGTTTACCAAGCTTTAAACACTGCAATACAACTGTACAGTAATGTATACATAGGAATGACCTGTAGTTGGCTGCAGTCAACACACCAGGAGCGATAGTGGGGCACAAATATCTGAAAATAGAGATGCCAAAGGGTACAGTAAGTGGCCATAGAAGTGGCAAAATCAGCCTGCCAGTGACAATGTCAAACACAAAACTGTCAAATAGAAGTGAAGTTACAGTATCTTACCTATGTCTCATTGGAAGTATTGTCGTATTATTGCACTTCTGTTGTCCTCATCCTCATACTCTGCCTCCTCATCTTCACTGTCCACAGGATCCACTGCTACCATGCACCCATTTCCAGCCTCATCCTTCTGCAGAAAAGGCACCTTGCGACGTAAGGCAAGGTTGTACAACATACAGCATGCCACGATGATCTGGCACACCTTCTTGGGTGAGTAGTACAGGGATCCACCTGTTAGATGGAGGCAACAAAACCTGGCCTTCATGAGGCCAAATGTCCTTTCTATGATTCTTCTTGTTCGCCCATGTGCCTCATTGTAACGTTCCTCTGCTCTTGTCCTGGGATTCCTCACAGGGGTCAGTAGCCATGAGAGGCTGGGGTAACCAGAGTCACCTGCAAATATCGAGGGACAACTGTTACCCACACACTAACCCTTAGGGCCCACACCGTACCCATACACCAACACATACTGGGTGATAACCAGGGCTCACCTATTAGCCACACCCGGTGCCTCTGGAGTTGAGCCATCACATATGGGATGCTGCTATTCCAAGGGATAAAGGCATCATGCACAGAACCAGGATACTTTGCAATGACATGGGAGATGTACTGGTCCGCCAGGCACACTATCTGCACATTCATGGAGTGAAAGCTCTTTCGATTTCTGAACACCTGTGCATTTCTCCTGGGGGGGACAAATTCAATATGTGTACCATCAGTAGCCCCAATAATGTTGGGGATATGTCCCATTGCATAGAAATCAGCTTTCACTGTGGCCAAATCCTCCACCTGGGGGAAAACAATGTAGCTGCACATGTGTTTAATCAGGGCAGACAACACTCTGGTCAGCATTATTGAGAACATTGGCTGAGACATTCCTGCTGCCAAGCCCACTGTCACTTGGAAGGAGCCAGTTGCCAGGAAATGGAGCACAGATAGGACGTGCACAAGAGGGGGATCCAGGTTGGCTGACGGATAGCAGATATCATGTCCCAATTGGGCACACAGCTCTGTGATTGTGGCCCACGTCCAGTCTATAGGTGAGGTTAATGTGCCTGTCCTCCATTGTTGCCAAGTCCAGGGGCCTGTACACGGGGGGATGTCTTCATCTCCTATTCATCTGCAGCGGTTGCAATCTAGGGGGCAAACGGTGAGCAGCTGGTCAGTATTCTATATTTCCAAACACTACACTGCATTGCATGTTGTGACTGTAACAGTATATTGTTGGATAGGCCCAAATGGTGCCTATGTGTACTGTGATGCAGTTAGGTGCCATGGCCTGTCCCCCCCCACTGAAATGGCGTCCGCCTATCCTGTATGGAGAGACATGTGGAAATGAGGTAATTCCGCTGACGTGTGCCGTTGTGGGAGGTGGTTGAGAACTGCCGTGCAACTCCTCATTGGATACCTTTGGGCCCTATTGGTTACAGTGGCCAATGGTGATGTACGCCGGCAGTGACGGAATGCACCGCCGCGGACGTGACATCCATTTTCTATCTGTTCACTCACTTGCTAACTGACCTTCAACAGGAGAGGACCTACACTGCAAGTGCTGCTGTGATCTGTGTCTGGAACCGACCATGGTTTGTGTCACTGGGGAAAGGGCCCCTGACTTCACTGCTGCAGAGTTGGAGAGATTGGTGGATGGGTTCCTACCCCAGTACCGAATGCTGTATGGGCCTCCAGACCAATACGTGAGTACACTGTGAGCACGATGCATGGGGCATGAATGCATGGAATGCTGTGTGTGAGGGCCTTGTGTAGGGGGGGTTGGTGGAAGGGCCCTGGGCAGCGTGCTGCACGTATGGTGGGCAATGTCTGTGCGTAAGGGGATGTGACGGCTATGGTGGGCCATGAGTGTAACAGGCAGGACTGATACCCTTTCCTGTGTGTATTTCTCTGCAGGTCAACGCCCATCAAAAAAATCGTATATGGCGTGCCATCGCCAAGGATGTGCGGACCCTGGGGGTCTACGTGTAGCTAAAGCCAGACAGACAAGTAATACATGCTTAAAGTTCTGTATACCCAATTGTTAAAGATCACAATTATTATCGGATCTATCCCATTTAGAGGTTAGTTCTCTGAGTGGCAATCTATCTAATCTCAACAAGATGAACAGACGCCTCACCCCATGTGGGAGATTCCAACATGTATGGCTGAGACTGTTTAAAGGTTGGTGTTTTATTAAGCGTGACCAGTCTCCTGCTTAGGTGACAAGATCCTAAGTCAAGAGAGAAGCTTTTGGACCAAGTCCCTTCTTTCAGATTATAGTTTCTAAAAACGTATATTTTTCTTTTAATCTGCCGAACATTTCTATATAAACGGAGTTTCTTAGAGTGAATTCCCTACTATCAACAAGGCTATCAGCCCTCCGGACCACACCGCTAGACTCAGTACAAAAGTGTTCTTAATACCAAATTCAAGCCTGAGAGCAGCCACTGAGGCTGAGTTGTTACAAAAGGCTAGGCGTCTTAGAATCTGCCCTTCCACCCTGTCAAGAAAATTCCATTTAGAAATCTCTGTACACTCCAAAGCATATAAGAGGGTGGCCTGAATCTTAGTTTGATAAGCAGTTAGTAAATGGAGGAAATGCTGCTGGCCGACTGCGTTAAAAAAGGCCATTAAGCCTTGTGCTTGGGACAGAAGCTTAGTAGCGTGTGATCTTGATCACTGAGTGCAGAGGATAAAAATCTCACCAAAAAACAATAAGATTTTACCCGCTGTAATTGTTGTTGACCCAGGGACCAGGAAAAAATAATTTTCTTGCCCAATTTTTTCCCTAGGAAACATACTAGTTGCAACTTCGATAAATTAATATGCAAATTGTGTTGTATAGAGTAGTAATTTAGCGCAGCCAGATGCCGATTTAAACCTTTCAGAGTGAGGTCAATTACTACTATGTCATCTGCGTATAAAAGGCAGGAGAGTGAATGACCTCCAATTTTGGGAGCAAAGTCATCTGCATTCTGCAACAAACGGGGCAGATCCAAAATGTATAAAGAAAATTATAGTGGTGCCAATAAGCAGCCTTGCTTCAAGCCATTTTTTGTGGGGAATTAAGACAACCGGTCCTGTTCCCCTCCTAACAAGACCTTGAACCAGGTAGAAGAGTGCAAAGTTATAACCAGAAGTAACAGGTTTGGTGGTACACCCAATTCATATATTGTTTTCCACACAATTTTCCTATCTACCCTATCAAAAGCTGTGGAGAAGTCTATAAAAGCAGCATATACTGTTCCACCCCTGATAGGGACATATTTTTCATTTATGATTTGTATCAATAAGATATTATCCAATGTACTATGTTCCTTTCTGAAACCTGCTTGTTCCAGAGGGAGTATCTCATTTTCGTCAGCCCAAGAGGTTAAATGCATTAATATACATTTCGCAAATATCTTGCCAGTTGCATCCAGTAGTGCAATTTGGCAGCAGTTTAAGGGCAAAGATTTAGCTCCCTTTTCATATAGTGGGACTATGACACTCCCAATCCAGGAGTCCGGGACTCCATTGTGTGACTAGAAGGCGCTGAAGACCGGGTGGAGAATTTTTGCCCAGAGCAGCGGTTCCTGTTTAATTAATTACATCGGAATCTCATCAGGGCCCATTGCACCAGATGCCCGCATCGACCTGATAAGCCCCTCGATCTCAGTCACAGATGGGGGACCCCAGCAATCCACTTCAGTTCTAACTCTTGTGCTCAAATCCAGGGCCCAAGGCCTCTTCCTCCAGTCGACCTCGGCTATTGGAGGGGCCCTAGACGATGTACGCTTTCCGCAACCTTTAGAGATAATAGCCCAGAATTTACGGGAGTTTTTTTACACCGCGGCTTCCCTCAGTGCTACCCACATCTGCTCTGCCTCTTCCTTCCTTATGCCTAACTTCACCCACGCTCTTCTTCTTTTTAATAAAGATATTCCCCTACTCCTATCCCTGGTCTCCCATTTATACTGTATCCTTACCAATGTATTCATTTCTCTATTCAACGATAGAATGGATTGCTTTGCCTTCTTTTGTGGAGGCTTGCAGCATTGATATGTATCACTTTGGGTTATAGATTCAATGATTTTGGAAAGGTAATTTAACGGATCCACATCCCATTCAGCAATATCTCTCACTGAGCAATCAAGTACTTTTTTGACAGCTGACATTTTGGCAGGGGTCCAAAAAATTCTACCCATTTTCCCACAGAAACTAATATACTTGCCCCTAAAATTCCAGGGTTCTATGGAGGAAAGCTGTATTTTTAACGAGAGGATCAGAATCTTATGGTCACTTATTGGTGTATCCTTAACTCCCATATCCTCTTTTGATTGGTCAATACCATAGGAACCCAAAATATAATCAATAATGGAACTGCTCTGTGGGGATTTGTAAGAAAAAGCTGCAGGAGAGTCCGAACAAAAACGTCCATTGAAGATGATGCAACAAAGGTCCCTCAAACCTTTCAATAGGGTGAAGACCCTTTTGTCCGACCTGATTCTAGGGGGAAATAGGATGGAAGGAATATTTAAAGCAGTTTCCCTTTCTAGATCACAAAAGGTGGAAAGAGATAGATTAGACATTTTACAGTTTAAATCCCCCATTATTAAAAACTCGTCCGCGCTTTCGTGTGGATTAGAACAGATTGCAGAAATATGACTAAACTTATGCAAAAGAGCTATATCATAGTCCTTATCTGGTGGAATATACACATTTACTATTAGCATGGGGGGTTTCTTACCATTATCTAATATTGAATACACTCTCACTATCTGAAAAAGGTTTGAGGAGTCAGGCACGCTAACATATTCCCATTTATATTTGTTACTTAACAGCATAAAAAATACCCCCATTTGCGTGCCTTTTCTTGGAGGGCTGTGCCTTTATACTTAGGACTGAATACCCGGGACAAGTGAAGTGAGATACGCTCCAAGTCTCTTGGATGCAAATTAAGTCCGCCTGTAGAGAGCAAATAAGATCTCATTTTCGGAATGGTTCCCTATTCCTGCAGCATTCCAAGAGACCATGGAGAGACTTTTTTACATTTTCCAAGGGGGAAGCTGGCGTTTAGTAGGAGTTGATACCATTCAAATATAAAGCAGGGGGGACGGCTAATGAGTAAAAGGAACTTCCTTACCCCGTATTGGGACCACATCTATACCTCTACACTGTAATTGTTCACAGTTAACTAGAATCAGGTTTATAACAGTTTTAGAGAAAAAACATACTATTGTCTTTAACATTCCTATACTGATCGAGACAAACCAGAGCAATATCACTACTGTCAATGAATTTTAGCTCATCAATACCTGTAAAACAAGAAATTTGTTAAGAACGATTTAAAATTAAATTCATATCAAATAAAGCAGAAAACTCTAGGCATTCAGGGGTCTCTATATGACCGTAATAGCCTCCTTACTGTTTACTACCCCACCTTTGTAAAGCACTGAGGTAGGGTTCAATGCCACTGCATAAGCGTTCAAATTACAAGTAGAAATCGCTTGAGGATTTGGATCAGAGAG
This sequence comes from Pleurodeles waltl, assembly GCF_031143425.1. Lineage (NCBI taxonomy): Eukaryota > Metazoa > Chordata > Amphibia > Caudata > Salamandridae > Pleurodeles > Pleurodeles waltl. Next base: position 409,177,116 of record NC_090448.1, on the reverse strand, counting down.
CATGCTCACAGAGACTGACGGAAAAAGTGTTGCACACCCCGATGAGGTGTTGAGTCTTGTTCTCCCCAAGGGGTAGGGGATTCGAACAGCAGTGTTTTGCTGGTGGACGCTGCTGCTGGCAGCAGCGCCGCGTCCCGTCTCCTGACCCCCTGCAAGCAGGTAAGTCGGGTTCTCCGACAGGAGAGGGGAATGTTGTGTGCGTGAGTGGGGGTGTGTGTGACTGTGTTTAAATGCATGCATGCGTGTGTAATGCGTGTGTGCATGAGTGGGTGTGTGTGTACATGCATGTTGTGTCATGTGATTGTGTGTGTGCCTGGATGTATGTTCGTGAGTTTTGCTTTGAGTGTGTATGAATGTATGCATGCGTGGGTGAATGTGTGTATGTGTGTGTGCATGTATATGTGTATATGTAGGGGGGTCGGGAGGGGGAAAGGGGGACTCTGGGGAGGGGAAGACCCCTATCAGTGCCAGGGAAGGAATTCCCTGGCACTGGTAGTGCCTACCACCATGGTTTTCATGGCGGTACAGAAACCACGGAAACCATGTCGGTGGGTGGGGTCAAAATGCCATGGACAGCCTAGTGACTGGCGCCAGCTGGAGACTGTAGTCGTTTCCGCCGTGGCGGTCGGTGTGCTAACTTGCCGCTTTGGCCAAACCGCCAATGTCATAATAGTGGAGGTATGTACCGCCAGCCTGTTGGCGGTACTACCTCAACTATTACACCGACCACCGGGGTCATAATGACCCCCTTAGTCTTTTTGCATGCACGACTAAGAAAAGCCCTACACCTCCTGAGGCGTTTAGCAGTCATCCTTGCGCAGAAGGGGGTTCTTTGCCCACTATCGGAACCAGTACCACTGGTGCTGCTACTGTGGAGCTGCAGCTGGGCTACTGCTGGGCTACTACCTTAGCTGCCTTGGCTGTAGACTTGACTGCTTACTTAGCTGAGTAAGGCTGAGAACACTTGGCTGAATAAACTTGAATAAACTTGGCAGAGTAACCCCCCGAAGAGGGAACCCCACATGCACTGTATGCTTCCTTTTCTTCTTCGTGATAGATGTCCTGCTGCAATTCCCCCCCTCTGAGCGGCAGCTGTTTGCAGATGCATGCAGCTGCTCCTCGGCCGCGTTCACCTCCCGCCCCGAACTGGGAGATGACGGCCGGAGAGCGCCAGCAGGTGCTGGATGGTGCTGTTCTCAATCGCTGTCAGTGGCGGCTATGCCTCCTGCTGCCTGACACCGTGGCGCTAGCAGGCTCTTGCTCCTTACAAAGGCGTCCAAGACAGGGCCACATCCGTTGCCTCGCTGTCTCAATGTGATGCTCTGTGGGTAGGGGGAGCGAGCGGGGGAGCGGGAGAGATTCCAAACAGCTCTGCGCTCCGGTCTCGCAGTGCTCTTTACTATAATGCTATAATGCTTGGTGCGGGCGGTGGGGGAGCAGGGGAAATTTTGTGCTGCTCCACGTTCCGTGCTCCTTGCCTCGCTGTCTTCCTTAAAGTGATGCGGGCTCTTGCTCCTTGCAATGGCATCCAGCGGGGGAGCGAGGGAGATCACAAGTAGCTCCGCGCTCCTGTCTCGCAGTCCTCCTTACTATGATGCTCGGTGGGGTGCGGGGGAGCGGAAGGGGCGGGAGCGGGGAAGATTCTGTACTGCTCTGCGCTCCGCGACTCACTGTCCTCCTTAATATGATGCTCAGAGGGTGGACGGAGGGACAGAGAGGGAGCAGGAGACGGGGAGCGGGGGATCGCTAGCCGCTCCGCACTTGTGTACACCACTTTGCTCTGCGCTTCACCACCTCACCTCCTCAACGCCTTCTCCACTCCTCCGTCCTCACGCCCACTCTTCCCATCTCCCTTCCGTCTCCCCCGCTTCTCAGCTTCGTTGCAGTGTTCTTGCGAGTACTGGAAATTCTGACCAGGAGGCTGCAAATAAGGATGTCAATATTACTTCGCACTTGTATATCAGAATGTGCGCTGATTTTTTTTTATTCAAATATGAGTGTATTTTATTTATTTATTTGAAGAGCTCTTAAGTCTCAATATCCCTGCTGAGTTTTATGTCTCTAGTAGGCATAGAATCCTATTCTTTCAACGCACTGCTTTTGTACATTCCCTAGATCTCACAGAAGAGTCTAGTATAGCTTTCAATATTGGCAACCAGAAGAAACTTTCAAGAAATTAATGAAGTCAGCAAAGTGCTCTTGTATTGTGTCGCTGCTTCAAGGACATCTCGCATTTCCTCCATGAGAAGAACCTGGTACCTGCTTATTACATACTTTTAGCTTGAAATAACAGGATTCTGTCACATGCTTGTGCTCTATAGACCTGTTTAGATGAGAAGCACATACAATTTTCATTTTCCATGCTTTTTTGCATGATATGCTTCAGCTAGCAGTTTTGGGCGAGAGCTCTGATTGATCGAAATAGCAGTTGTCTCTTGATTATTTGCTGAGCTGCTCGCTATCTTTGCACTAACGCATGTAAGACTTTCGGCTTCCCGATGTGTTGTGTTTTATTTTAAAAGAAACAATCACAGCACTGGAGTTACTTACTAAATGCACTTTCCTCACCTTGTTGGCTGAACATGACAAGCAGACACAATGACATGATGAGTAAGCAAGAGTCTTGAGAAGTCAAACTAATTTCATGCTCTCTCTGGTGTCAAACCTGCTGTTTCACCTTTGAATAGCACACTGCATGTGTAAATAGGGTAATGAGCATCCTTTTTACACATGCTGTGCACTTGTGACAGCCTGTCACCAACAAACAAAGCTTAGGGGCTGATTTCAGGGTATCAACATAGTTGCTTTTTTACAGTGGCACCTGGGGGAAGGGCAACCAAGCAGGAAATATCAGCAAGTAAATAAACAAGAGACATGCAAGCAGCCAGACAAGGGAAAGAAAGCCAGAAAACAAGCAGGTAAGCAGTTAGGAAGTATTCAAACAAGTAAGCAAGAGGCAGGCACACATCCCAAGTAGGGAGGCAAGGCAAACAAGCAAGCAACAATTCATTAATACCGACAAACAAGCAGGACAAGCAAGCAATAGATTAATTGTGTTATGGGAACTTGCAAAGAATCCTCTGGCCAATTACCCTCAGAAACTGGAGACACTATTGAATGCTAATGGTAAAAAAAACTTCAGTCAGGTGATTCCTAGAATAGTCGTCCACATGACATGGAAAATCTTCAGCTAAAAAAGATATATTGTGCACTTGGAGTAGGCCGAAGTGCAACTGTCTTTCACCCATGAGGCAGCTTGACCAGTAGACTCTAGCTAATATCTTGGTAGAAGTGAAATTATGAAAACCCTTTATGGCCTCTGGCTTAACCATGGTACATATCATTAAAAGGAAACTGGACAATGTGGAGAAGGGGATCACCCGTAGCAAAACTAGAATAGATGGGTCTGAAAGTCTTCCACGGAGGGATCAGGAGTTGTAATACTAAGTCGACAAACTTCAGGTACCTCAAAAAAAATTGGAAAACAGAAACAGGAGGAACAATGTCAGGTTTTGTGACCTCCCAAATGGGAAAGAAAGAAACAACATAAAATCTTCTTATTAGACCATCTGATGAGTTTGCTGCAGATCCCAAAAGCAAGCCTCTGAACTCTTAAAAGGCACACGCCTTAGCCCACAATGAATCAACACAAACAATTCAAAACCAAGGGGATAACATCATGTAATTCCTGGAATTTACAAAAGCAAGCCAGGACCTGAAGGCTGCCTCAAAATTGAATAACATTATAAGGGGTAGACAATAACTCTACAGTTCCCAAAATTTGGCAAATACGTGTAGTTAGAATGAGCTAATTCCTGTCACACATCATACTGTTTGGAATATTACATTTTGGGAAATGTAAATGCTAAATTATGTTAGTTCAGAAAGCTGTAGCTCTTTAAGAATTCCTGAATTCTCCCTGAGCACAAGAACTGAAGACCATTGAGGCAAACCAGACTTAGCGTTAAACCGTATAATAGCCTGGAAAGCAGATAAGAGTTCATTCATGTATCTTTCTTTAGCCCCACAAAATGTTTTTTTTTTAACACAATATTATACAATGTAGTCTTTGTAGTGTAGCAAAACCTGTAAGACATGAACTGGGTCTGCACCTAGGTCACACAGTACATTATACAAGTACAATACCAAAATGATAACATCTCAAACAGCGATGTTCAAGAAATGTGCCCCATAGAATGGCATGGGCAAAGATGACTCAAACAACTGAAGATCTGAATACTGCAGGTGGGAATGTGAGATCGATCAAGATGCTCAAAGGAAAGTAAAATTGGAGTGAAAGAGATTAGAATAGAAAGGAAGGCGAAGGACACAATGGAGAGGAGTGATTCTCTTAGGACTAAAGAAGCTTCAGAACATGATAACCAAATGGTTTATCCGTGGATCTGACCATGAACCTAACATTATAAAAAGATGAAAATAAATTAATTTGCTGTTAGGTGAGGGGTGTTGATAATAGATAGTTTCTGGCCCCATATAATTTTGGAGTAGTGGAAAAATGCAAGTCTTTTGGGGAAATTCAATACAGAAAATGGTGTTGAGTGAGAAAACATAAAGTGAGCTTCCAGGCTGTCGCTGAGTGCACTCTCTCAAAAGTCTACATTAAAACTTCCAGCAGCATTTTTTAGCTTAAGCAGAGTGAAGTTTCATCTTGATATGGGCTGGAGCGTAATCTACCCCACAATTACTAAAAGTGCAGTGGTGGAGAAACACAAAAGGCACTGATAAGGTGTTGGCTAGTGATAACAACAACCTTAAAAACAAGCATAGGCAAAGCCAATAGCCCTTTCTCTTTGAGACCTATTGGCTTTACCAATCCTTTTGGCCATGCTGTGCAGGTAGTGAAGTATCCATGAGCATTCTTCATTACATCTGCGTGCGACCTACATAATGACTTGTGTGCCATTGCTTTTTTAATTTACCGATACGAGATGGATTGGTAAACTTAAAAAATATATATATAAGTTGCATTATGTAAGGCAGAGGGCCCAATAGCAGTTTGTTGCTTGGTACTCCCAAAAATAAATGAATACATTATAACAACATTAAAAAAAGATTGCAGGTGGTGTGCAATGGAAGATTGGGAGTGGGGAAGCAATTTAGAGTGTGTGGGGGAGGGAAAAATCAGCACACCAGAGAGATCAACACAGGAGCTGGGGGAGAAGCACACAAGTGAGAAAGCAACATAAAGCACGAGGGGATAGGGCATTTGGCAGGTAAAGAAGCATATGAGAGGGCTTGCAATATGGAGGAGACAGCAACATGGAACCCAGGGTGAAGATATGTGGTGGCAATGTACCACAGAGAGACAGAGGTAGAGAGCTGGAAGACACACAGCCCTTCATGTAGTGCTTAAGCAAAAGGAAAAACATAGGGCCATATGTACGAAAGCTTTTTCCCATAGACACAGAATGGGTAAAATCCTTTGGTACGTCTGGCCCATAGTTCCTTAAAACTGAGCAGTGTAACAATAAATGTAATTCAAACCAAAAGATGGTAACAAGGCTATACTCCATGTGAGGGACAAGAATTAGATGGACAAGAAAAGCCAGTGAATAAGAAGCTAGGTAATGAGAGTGACAATACTGCTAACCAGTGCTAAGCAATGGGTGGACCGTAAGCACATTGTAAGTTCTTGGTAAGCTCACAATAGGTCTTTTCCTGGTAGGCAAAAACTAACTACACTGAAACAAACAATAGGTATCAACAAACAGTTAGAGATGGGTTGCCTTATGGCCAGTTCATAGGTGTTCAAAAAAGCCAAAATTACATGGGGAGAACATGACTGTTTCAAAGATAACTACACCATCTCATAACCTTGCAACAGAACTTGGAACAATAATCGCTCATCCACCTGCAATGTACAGTCCACAGATATGCAACAGCCTGACCAACATGCTCTCCTCATGTTGGCAAACTCACTAATAACTTTTGATGTCCAGGTAAGTTATAAGGGCTAATCAATGTCCAGCCTGGGTAGTACATAGTAATATGAATTTATACATAACCCTTCGGGCTCTTGCTAACATGAATACTTTAATACCCAGCAGTTGTGCAGCCAATAAAATAGTAAATACTAAAACTAATAATTAAAAACACTATTGACCTCATTATGAGGCTTGGTGGTCCTAGGACCGCCAGCACCTCGGTGGCAGTCGGATCGCCACTGCTGTGGCTGTCCCACCGCCATATTACAAGAATGGGGGGCGGACCAGTCTAAAGACCACCCTCCCTGCCAGGATCAAAGATCTCGACGGGGTAACGGCAGTCGGGCTTGTATCCAGCCCTGGCGGGGCTGAACTCAGCGCTGCCTGGCCAATTACAATCACTCTTTTCGCTAGCCTTTTCATGGTGGGTGCCCAACCGTGAAAAGGCTAGAGGAAAGCAGGTGCTGGAGGCCACAGGGGGGCTCATGCACTGCCATTGGCATGGGCAGTGCAGTGCTCTCCCTGCCCAGCACTGTCGGAACGCGCACTGTCTTATTTGCAGACAGTGTGCATTCAGAGGGTGCTTGTGTGTTGGGATATCCTAACACTGCTTCCGCTGGCCAGCCTCGCAGGAACGCATATTGCAATGTTCCCGCCGGTCAGCCCGGGGGGGAACATCAGCTCCATGGGGATGGAGTCCTCCCCTTGAGTTTGGCAGTCGCGTGGTGGGGCCACCAAACTCATAATGAGGGCCTGTGTATATATATCACTGTGAACAAGGCTAGAGCCGAAATGCATTGGGCGAGGACCAACTTTTTGTAATAAATATTTCTGCATTCTTCACCAGGAGTGTTGGAGGAATTCCTTTGATTAAGGAATTTGTGGTTTTGACATATATATATATATATATATATATATATATACATATACATATATACACACACACACACACATACACATATATATCACATAACAAAACCAATAAATACAATACAATTAAATACAAATTAATTTAATAAACATAATATTACTTCAAACAAATAAAAATACATCATTTAAAAAGATTAACATTTAATATAAATATTATCACACAAATAAATCTTTAAAAAAGTTAAAATGAAAGCCACAGAAACAGATAGACTGCAGGGGGTCAATCAAATTTACTATTCCAGCTCAAAAGCAAGCAACAGTAGAAAAAGTGTTGGACTTTGGAGGGGGGCTGATTTACTATTCCCACTCCAATGTAAACAACAGTATGAAAATTGTGGCCTTTTGAAGGATCTGATTAACTATTTTCACTCCAATGTAAACAACAGTCTGGAAAATGTTAGACTTTGGCGGGATTACTTTTACTATCCCCACTTCAACATAAGCAACAGTAAGGAAGGTGTTGGATTTTGGAGGTATGAAATGCACTATTCCCACTCCAAACTTGAGCAAAAGTAGGGAAAGTGCTGGACTTTGAGGGGGTCAGATTTACTATTCCGACTCCATACTTGAGCAAAAGTAGGGAAAGTGGTGGACTTTGAGGGGGTCAGATTTACTATTCCGACTCCAATGTAAGCAACAGTTGGGAAAGTGTTGGCATTTGGTGGGATCAGATTTTCTATTCCCATCAACAGTAGGGAAAGTGTTGGACATTGGAAGGTTTAAATCTACTATTCCCACACCTAAATTTTAAAAACATATATACATTTAAAAATACATAATATCAACTTATACAAATATATTAAGAAAAAGATTACTTTTTTTACATTCCAACATTTATAAAACTGATTATAAATTAAATTTAACACAATAACAATTAATATTACAAAACATAAAACTTAAAAATATTTACTAAATAAATACTCTACAAATAATTTTATTTTAAACAGTTCCTAAACTGCTATGCCAAAAATCCAACACCCACAAACAACTTAAACTAAAACTTGAATGAAATTAACAATACACACTAGTTTAACACATAATACAAAATAGTTAACATGAAAACATACTACACATAATATACTAATTATTTAAACCAATAAAATAATGTCCAAAATCAATAACCTAATTACCAATTAAAATTACAACAATTAATTACCATTGTATTTAGAATTATCAATCTAATAATTTACAAATAAAATAATGTATCTAAATAATAATCAAATAAACAATAACAATTTATAAACAATTAAACATAACTATTTAAAAAAATTCCCACTCCAATCCCCAAAAATCCCAACAACCCGCCAATAAATACATTACAAAAATAAAAAAGACCTTCAACTGTCACTAAATCAAAAATAAAATTAACTAAATTAAAATAATAATAGCTTACAAAATAATAAAATCCAACCAAATATCTTAACAACATAATAATATATAAAGATACATACACAACTATATTAGTAAAATGATATCAAGTACCTAACAAAGGAGATTCTGTATCTAAAATCTGCCCCAGACATAATAGCAATATGAAATACAACCAAAGTGAAACTATTAGATTGTTAGCAGAGGATAGTGATACTATTATCTGCCCTGCTGACAAGGGAGGTAACATAGTACTTTGGAAAAAACGAAGATATATTGATGAGGTTATGCGCCAACTAAGTAATTCTCAGTTCTATATGGTTGTAACTAAAGATGTATACACAAACAGTATCACGGGAATTTGGCATCTATTGACAGAGTGGAAGGACAAGGGCCTTCTATTATGGGAAGAATATTGTTTTTTGAAAAGGGATTATCCTAACTTACCCATATTATATATTCTTCCTAAGATCCACAAAGATAGAGATAATCCTCCAGGGAGACCAATTGTTTCCTCGTGTGGGAATGTACTGGAAAATGTGTCTAAATATGTGGACTTTTTTCTGAGAGAATTTGTTATGAACTTACCGTCTTATGTTCGTGATACTAAAGATTTCCTAGGTAAATTAGAAGGTATCACCTGGGAAGACGATTTTTTACTTGTTTCTTTAGACGTCAATTCCTTGTATACGATAATTGATCACGAGAAAGGCATACAAGCATGTAGACATTTTTTGCAGACAAGATCTTTGAGATATCTGGCACATACTGATATGCTAATTGAGATGATAAAATACTGTTTGACGAATAATATTTTTCTATTTAATGGTAAGCTCTATAAACAAGTTCTTGGTACTGCAATGGGAACTTGCTTTGCTCCCAGTTTCGCCTGCTTATTTATGGGCTTATGGGAAGAAGGGATTTTCAAAGATGAAGAAAAATATCCTGAAACTAATCAGGCCATATTATGGCTGAGATATATCGATGATCTTTTCATAATTTGGAAAGGATCTGAGAATGAGGCCACATGTTTTATTGAGAAACGTAATGAGAATGAGTGTAACATCAGATTGACATACAATATCAGTCGTCTGTCGATTGATTTTTTGGACACAAGGATTAAGATTAAGAATAAGATGATCCATACTGAACTTTTTCGTAAAACTACTGCAGGTAATAGCTTACTGCACGCTACCAGTGGACATCCCGATAAACTCAAATGGAGTATCCCTTAGGGGGAATTATTAAGGGCCAAAAGAATTAGCAATACAAATGAGGCCTTTGAAAGAGAACAGAATGATATGATTGTAAGGTTCAAACAAAGGGGTTACCCGGATTGGGTAATCAAAAAGGCTACAGATAAAATCAAGAAAGTGTAAAGAATTCAGACACTTTTTAATAATACCTTGAAAATGGATAATGACAAGAAGGAGGACATCAGATTGGTCCTAACCTATAATGAAGATACTACACAGATTAAAAAGATCTTTTCTAAGCATTGGAGTATTTTGAATAGTGATCCTATTATTGGTAAAGAGATTCAGAGGTGGCCGCTTATTACCTATAGAAGAGGGCGTAATCTTCATGATAGGCTGAGATCAAATGATGTTTCACCTATTTCTCAAGTAAAAGAGCATAATCTGCAGGGATTCTTTCCATGTGGCCATTGTAAGGCATGCCGCAATAGTGTATCTAGGAAAGAGTACTCTACAAGTAAACCAGGAACAAACAGACAAATCAAGCAGTTTGTGACATGTAGTACTCCATTTACTATTTATGTATTGGAATGTCCTTGCCATCTTAGGTATGTGGGAAGTACGAAACATGCAGTAAAAAAACGTATTTTAGAACATATGCGTACTATTACAACAAGGGATCCACATTATCCTGTAGCAAGACATTTTCAAGATAATCACAACTCTGATACCACTTTGTTATCTTATTTTGGTACTGAACACGTGCCACTACACTACAGAGGTGGCAATAGAGAGTTGATTTTACGGAAAAAGGAATCTCGATATATCTTGGATTTAGAAACTAAGATGCCGAAAGGATTGAATACTAGGGAAGAGTTGAATACCCACCTATTTGATAATTAATATGAAAGATTGTTAAATATAAGGAACTGGTGATTCTGCATCATGAATTTTAAACTTTATGGCAATTATACTATGATTAGTAAGGATGTTTTTAATGAGTTTGTATTTCAAATTATTATTTTGGGTTATAATGTATTCATTTCATTTATAGTTTTTTCATTTATAGTTTTTAGAATGGTGGGATCCGGATGGATTCCTGATTCATGGATTGATTAGTGTTTGTTTTCTCACATGGTGATAGATTGTGACCATATAAAATGAAAATGTCACTTACCCAGTGTACATCTGTTCGTGGCATCAGTCGCTGTAGATTCGCATGTTTTGCATAGCTCGCCATCTGGTGTTGGGCCGGAGTGTTACAAGTTGTTTTTCTTCGAAGAAGTCTTTCGAGTCACGGGACCGAGTGACTCCTCCTTTTGTCTCCATTGCGCATGGGCGTCAACTCCATCTTCGATTGTTTTTCCCCGCAGAGGGTGAGGTAGGAGTTGAATTGTAGTAATAGTGCCCATGCAATGGAGTGACTAAGTATGTACCTATTTAAGGTTGAGATGATACATATACAAATAGTTGAAGGTAACTTCCAAACTGCTACAGGCTCCCGGGGAGGCGGGTGGGCACATGCGAATCTACAGCGACTGATGCCACGAACAGATGTACACTGGGTAAGTGACATTTTCAGTTCGATGGCATCTGTCACTGTAGATACGCATGTTTTGCATAGACTAGTAAGCAGTTATCTCCCCAAAAGCGGTGGCTCAGCCTGTAGGAGTGGAAGTAGTTTGAAATAATGTTCTTAATACGGCTTGACCTACTGTGGCTTGTTGTGCGGATAACACGTCTACACAGTAGTGCTTGGTGAATGTGTGAGGCGTAGACCATGTGGCTGCCTTACATATTTCTTGCATTGGGATGTTTCCTAGAAAGGCCATGGTAGCACCTTTCTTTCTGGTTGAGTGTGCCCTTGGTGTAATGGGCAGCTGTCGTTTAGCTTTAAGGTAGCAGATTTGGATGCATTTAACTATCCATCTGGCTATACCTTGTTTTGATATTGGGTTTCCTGCATGAGGTTTTTGAAATGCAATAAATAGTTGTTTAGTCTTTCTGATGTTCTTTGTTCTGTCAATGTAATACATTAATGCTCTTTTGACATCTAATGTATGTAGTGCCCTTTCAGCTACGGTATCTGGCTGTGGAAAGAACACTGGAAGTTCCACTGTTTGATTTAGATGGAACGGTGAAATAACCTTTGGCAAAAATTTAGGATTAGTCCTTAGGACGACCTTATTCTTGTGTAGTTGTATAAAAGGTTCTTGTATTGTAAACGCCTGAATCTCGCTTACTCTTCTTAGGGAAGTAATGGCGATGAGAAATACAACCTTCCAGGTTAGGAACTGTATTTCGCAGGAGTGCATGGGTTCAAAAGGTGGACCCATAAGTCTAGTTAGGACAACATTTAGGTTCCATGAAGGAACAGGTGGTGTTCTTGGTGGTATAATTCTCCTAAGGCCCTCCATGAATGCTTTAATGACTGGTATCTTATATAGGGAAGTTGAATAGGTAGTCTGCAGGTATGCAGATATTGCTGCAAGGTGTATTTTAATGGAAGAGAAAGCCAGGTTAGATTTTTGTAAGTGAAGCAAGTAACCCACTACATGTTCTGGAGTTGTGTGTAATGGTTGTATTTGATTAATATGGCAGTAGCAAACAAACCTCTTCCATTTACTTGCGTAGCAGTGCCTGGTGGATGGCCTTCTGGCTTGCTTTATGACTTCCATACATTCTTGGGTAAGTTGTAAGTGCCCGAATTCTAGGATTTCAGGAGCCAGATTGCTAGATTCAGCGATGCTGGATCTGGGTGTCTGATCTTTTGGTTGTGTTGTGTCAACAGATCTGGCCTGTTGGGCAATTTGATGTAGGGTACTACTGATAGGTCTAGCAGCGTTGTGTACCAGGGTTGCCTTGCCCAAGTTGGTGCTATTAATATGAGTTTGAGTTTGTTTTGACTGAGTTTGTTTACCAGGTAAGGAAGGAGAGGGAGAGGAGGAAAAGCGTAAGCAATGTCCCTGACCAGTTCATCCATAGGGCATTGCCTTGGGACTGTTTGTGTGGGTATCTGGATGCGAAGTTTTGGCATTTTGCGTTCTCCTTCGTCGCAAACAAGTCTATTTGAGGTGTTCCCCAGAGTTTGAAATAGGTGTTCAGAATTTGGGGGTGAATTTCCCATTCGTGGACCTGTTGGTGATCTCGAGAGAGATTGTCTGCGAGTTGATTTTGGATCCCTGGTATAAATTGTGCTATTAGGCGAATTTGGTTGTGAATTGCCCAACGCCAAATTTTTTGTGCTAGCAGGCTTAACTGCGTGGAGTGCGTCCCCCCTTGCTTGTTTAGATAATACATTGTTGTCATGTTGTTTGTCTTGACGAGAATGTATTTGTGAACTATTATTGGTTGGAAAGCTTTTAGTGCTTGAAAAACTGCTAGAAGTTCTAGGTGATTTATATGCAGTTTTGTTTGATGTACGTTCCATTGTCCTTGTATGCTGTGTTGATCGAGGTGTGCTCCCCACCCTGTCATGGAAGCATCTGTTGTTATTACGTATTGTGGCACTGGGTCTTGGAAAGGCCGCCCTTTGTTTAAATTTATGTTGTTCCACCACAGAAGCGAGAGGTAAGTTTGGCGGTCTATTAACACCAGATCTAGAAGATGACCCTGTGCTTGAGACCACTGTGATGCTAGGCACTGTTGTAAGGGCCTCATGTGCAGTCTTGCGTTTGGGACAATGGCTATGCATGAAAACATCATGCCTAGGAGTTGTAATATCATCTTTGCTTGTATCTTTTGTGTTGGATACATGCGTTGTATGATGGTGTTGAAATTTTGAATTCTTTGGGGACTTGGAGTGGCTACTCCTTTTGTTGTGTCTATTATGGCTCCTAGGTATTGTTGTACCTTGCACGGCAGAATGTTGGATTTCGTGAAGTTGACGGTGAACCCTAGTTTGAAGAGGGTTTGTATGATCTGATTTGTGTGATTTGAGCACTCTATTAACGAATGGGCCTTGATTAGCCAGTCGTCTAGATATGGGAACACATGTATTTGCTGCCTTCTGATGTGTGCAGCGACTACCGCTAGACATTTGGTAAAGACTCTTGGTGCGGTTGTTAATCCGAAAGGCAGTACCTTGAATTGGTAATGTATTCCTTTGAATACAAACCTTAGGTATTTCCTGTGCGATGGGTGTATTGGTATATGGAAATACGCGTCCTTGAGGTCTAAAGTTGTCATGTAGTCGTGTAGTTTTAGCAATGGTAATACTTCTTGTAGTGTGACCATGTGAAAGTGGTCTGATTTGATGAATGTGTTCACTATTCTGAGGTCTAGGATTGGTCTCAGCGTTTTGTCCTTCTTTGGTATAAGAAAGTACAGTGAGTAAACTCCTGTGTTTATTTGTGTGTTTGGCACTAATTCGATTGCATTCTTCTGCAATAGTGCCTGCACTTCTATCTCCAGGAGATTGGAATGATTTTTGTCAAATTTTGTGCTTTTGGTGGTATGTTTGGAGGGAATTGTAGAAATTCTATGCAATAACCATGTTGGATAATTGCTAGAACCCAAGTGTCTGTAGTGATTTCCTCCCATGCTTTGTAATAATGACTTATTCTTCCCCCCACTGGTGTTGTGTGGAGGGGGTGAGTGACATGTGAGTCACTGCTTAGTAGTAGGGGTTTTGGGGCTTTGAAATTTTCCTCTATTCCTAGGGAATTGCCCTCCTCTATATTGTCCCCGAAAACCTCCTCTGTACTGTCCCTGGTAACTGGACGGTGTTGCCTGTGAGGTGCTGGCTTGTGTGCTCTGACCCCGAAACCCCCCTCTAAAGGGTGTTTTACGGAATGTGCTGTAATTCCTCTGCTCTGCAGGGAGTAGAGTGCGCCCATGGCTTTAGCAGTGTCCGTGTCTTTTTTGAGTTTCTCAATCGCTGTGTCCACTTCTGGACCGAACAGTTCTTTTTCGTTAAAAGGCATATTGAGAACTGCTTGCGGAATCTCTGGTTTAAATCCAGACGTTCGGAGCCATGCATGCCTTCTGATAGTTACAGATGTATTAATTGTCCGTGCAGCTGTATCTGCAGCGTCCATGGAGGAGCGGATTTGGTTGTTGGAAATGGTCTGTCCCTCCTCAACCACTTGTTTTGCCCTATTTTGTAGGTCCTTGGGCAGATGGTCAATGAGATGTTGCATCTCATCCCAATGGGCTCTGTCCTAGCGCGCAAGTAGTGCCTGGGAGTTAGCGATGCGCCACTGGTTTGCAGCTTGTGCTGCGACTCTCTTACCAGCTGCATCGAACTTGCGGCTTTCTTTATCTGGGGGTGGTGCATCTCCAGATGTGTGGGAGTTGGCCCTTTTCCTAGCTGCTCCTACAACGACAGAGTCTGGTGGCAGCTGTGTAGTGATGAAAGCCGGGTCTGTAGGAGGCGCCTTATACTTTTTTTCCACTCTTGGTGTGATTGCCCTACTTTTGATCGGCTCCTTAAAGATTTCTTTTGCGTGCCGGAGCATACCAGGGAGCATAGGCAGGCTTTGGTAGGAGCTGTGGGTGGAGGAGAGTGTGTTGAATAAAAGGTCATCCTCGACCTGTTCTGAGTGGAGGCTTACATTGTGAAATTGTGCTGCTCTAGCCACCACTTGAGAATACGCAGTGCTGTCCTCTGGTGGAGATGGTTTCGTAGGGTATGCCTCCGGACTGTTATCTGACACTGGGGCGTCGTATAAGTCCCATGCGTCTTGATCTTGGTCACCCTGGCTCATGGTGGTGTGAGCTGGGGAATGTGATGGAGTTTGTGCTGGTGAGACGTTAATCACAGGTGGAGGAGAGGGTGGTGGGGTAACTTTTTTCACCACTTTTGTTTGTGGTGTTTGTTCAGTTTGGAACTCCAATCTTCTCTTTCTTCTAATAGGGGGAAGGGTGCTTATTTTTCCTGTCCCCTGCTGTATGAAAATACGCTTTTGCGTATGGTCTACATCAGTTGAGTGTAGCTCTTCCTCAAACCTATGCTTTTGCATTTGGGAGGTTAGCGAGTGCTCTTCTGTATAAGAGCCTGAAACTGGGTCGGTTGCAGTTTGTTTTGGCACCGAAACCCTGTCTGCATCTTTTTTCGGCTCCGAGGTGACTTTTTTCTTTTTCGGGGCCGAAACCTCTCGGCGTCGATCTTGTTCGGTGCCGCTGTCTCGGCGTCGAGCCGTGTCTACACCGGTATCTCGGTGTCGATGCTTGTCTCCAGCACTTTCTCGGTCCCGAGAAGGCTGCGTGCCGGTGTCTCGACCGGAGTCGGACGATCTCGGCACTGTTTGGGCCTTTTTCGGTGCCGACGGTCGGTCACCGAATTTATGGGTCGAGCCATGGCCTGGTGGCAGTGGCGTCCCCTGGGCCTTGTAAATCTTCTTCTGAGTGGTTTTCGACGTCTTACTCACGGTTTGTGTATCGTCGAATCCTTCGGAGTCCGATTCTTGGATCGAAAAGGTTCCCTCCTCTTCTTGTTCCTCGAACTCCCGGTGGGCTGTCGGCACGGACGCCATCTGAGGTCTTCTGGCTCGACGGTCTCGGAGTGTTTTTCGGGACCGGAACGCACGACAGGCCTCGCAGGTGTCTTCACTGTGCTCAGGTGACAGGCACAGGTTGCAGACCAAGTGTTGGTCTGTATAGGGGTATTTATTGTGGCATTTGGGACAGAAACGGAACGGGGTCCGTTCCATCGGCGTTCTTCTGCACGCGGTCGGGCCGACCAGGCCCCGACGGGGGAATCGAAAAAATTACCCCGAAGGGCACCGGAGCTCTTCGATCTTAGACGCGGTGTTGAATCTAACTACGCCGATCCCGAACGCAACAATACCGACGAAAATCTTCCGAAATTAGCTATATTTCCGTTCCGAAACTCGGAGCGACAGGAACACGTCCGAACCCGATGGCGGAAAAAAAACAATTGAAGATGGAGTCGACGCCCATGCGCAATGGAGACAAAAGGAGGAGTCACTCGGTCCCGTGACTCGAAAGACTTCTTCGAAGAAAAACAACTTGTAACACTCCGGCCCAACACCAGATGGCGAGCTATGCAAAACATGCGTATCTACAGCGACAGATGCCATCGAACATAGTGACGAGTACTTTTCCTAAAAGAAAAAAATTACTTTTTGCTAAAGATCATATAAGGGAGAATGTATTTTAATTTTCCTATAATAAGAACAATACTGATGTTATTTAATAATTGGGTTCCTGGTTGAGTGAAGAAGTTTTAAATAGTATATATACATGGTATGTGAATTTCAATATATTGGGTGGAAGGGGATGCGATTTAGAATTGTGATACTAGTTTCATCTATATTATGAAAAATTAATTGTTTTTTTTTAAAGAATCATTTTATTGGATGTATCTATGAACTGTATCAATGTTTATAGTTATATTTATATATTGATACTATTTATTGACATACTTGCGTTCCTTTATATTCCAGCCTTTGACATATGGCAATGTATATATATATATTAATTTGATATTTTCTATTTATTCAACCCCATACCCGTTGCATTTATATTTATAGTTATTTTGGTATTTAGACTTATTTATATTTGGATCTTTGTAAAAAAGAAAAAAGAAAGAAAAAAGAGAATGGCATCTATGTAGAAAGATTCAGTCCTATTTCTGTGTCCATGAGTGTTGGGTATTTAAGTTGATTTGTATTGGTGAAATTATACACGTGACCAAGGCTGCTAGTCAGCCGAAACGCGTTGTGTTGAATAAAACATATTCTATTTTTGATTTCCTGAGTGTGCGACTATTGTAAAATAATTTGGATGATATATATATATATATACATACATACACAGGAAATGTGTTTTTTGAGTTGTCAATAACTTTTGTACCATTTGACAAATCTTCACAAAACATTCCAAGGAAAGTGCCCTTTTTTGCCTAGTTCGTACACAGACATTTTTGGTGGGATCCGTCAGGTTGGGGGGTCGGGGGAGGTTCAGTGGGAAGGGCAACGTCCCAAAATGCATAATCCAAAATCCCAATGCATTTCTATAGACTTAAGAAGCGCTACTGCAGAAAATGTTGAACGGTCCGCAGATAGTGCCTTTTCGGATGTGGTGTAAATCCATTCAGTGGCTTTTTATTTGTATATCTGAACAGTAGAATCCATAAGAGTCTCTTGAGAGTCTCAGGGGAGCGTCTATTTAAAAAATAGAGTATTCTGATTGGCCCAGGGAGCCTTTTTCCCTTGGGCAATCTTGCTCCCGTGAAAGTCAGACTCCCTTGGGAGTGAGCGCCCTATTCGGCTGCCAGTAACATGAGATAAATGTTGCTGGCAGCCATTACAAAACTCAGGGGTTAGTACCCTGTCTCGAAGTTTAAAAGAAAAATGATACAAGGGGGTATGGTAGCGATATTATGCCCCCGTAGGCCCCAGGGGGGACCCAGAGAGACCCCCAGAGCCAAACTGTTTTTTGCCAAGTGTTGCATGGAGTGTACACTGTTCTTTATAGATACTTTTAATATTCTGTAGTGTAAACTCTCTCCATAGGGTGAAAACTATTTAAAGTAACCACTTTTCTCATATCTACTTCTTTTTTAATGTAGGTTCTGTGACTGTCAGGGGTTTAATACAGGTAAAGACTGTCCATAGTAGGGCATTATTTATGTAACACATCTTGAGTATCTAGAAGAACGTGGTTTTCTTTGAACATTTCTATATGAAATTAACACTGTGTGCAGTAAAGGTTAACCTTTTATCTGTGGTTGTTAGTCAATATGAACTAGGCTACCTTTGGAGTGTATGGAATAGGTTCAATGTTGCACATAACACATGCTTGCTAAACTTAACGGAGTTGTATCTTTGATGTCTTTAGTGATGCTTCATATTATTCTGAGCTATTCTGTACTTACTTTCAGGCCTCTAATGCCATACTGATTTATAGAGAAATGTGTACAAAACAAGCTTGAATGATGTTATCGGTGATGTCATCAACAATATCATTTGAGATGTCATCAGCAACATCAGGAATGATGTCAAAGAACACGTCATGAGTGATGTAATATGTGAGGTCAAAGCAGTGCATGGCAGGGAAGCAAGTTATAGTTAGCCCTGCCTACTATAACTGGTGAATTTCCATGTTTTTTTTTAGTTCAAAACATTAATGTTATTCACCTAACTATAATGTTAATTTAACCTTTGTACCATCCACCCAGTCTGCACAAGTATACTGCAACATATGTGAGCTATTACCAACTGTGATCAACACTAGCCAGTGGTCAGACATTTAGAACAGTTTCACTATAGTGATCGCAGTCTACTCAGATAATATGGCATTGAAAAGGTGGAATTAGACCATGGGGAGGTGAGAAGAGAATCTTGCTATATAATTGGTTTACATACCAAAACCCCGAAAGGACTCAATACTGATGAGAAATCACATGTCAATTTGGACTGAATCTACAAGTATGAAGTAAAATTTGGTTTCTGTTTCTTTGCCCTTTGTTTCAAAAGTACCTTGATTTTAACATGTTACTTTTTGTCACATTCCTGTGAACAGCTATGATTTTAACCATTCTTTTATTTTATTTTGCAGGGCGAGTAGAAGGGACTCCCTAAACCTGGCTGGGGTAAAGAGATCTTCCCCAGCTAGGGGCACCCTACCCAACTCTTCTGTAGGAGAGGAACTTCTATGGGATTGCGTTTTCACTTTTGGTTCATCCTTGTTTGTATATATTAGCAACACCCATGACTGCTGTTCAGCCTTACCTTAGCCCACTTAGGCATTATGGTCAATTTTGGAATTGTACCTTCTTAGTAGTTATTTGCATATTTATGATGAATTTTCATATTTTGCATAACGCTATCCTTTCATAATTAGTAACCCTTTTGGATCTCAGTTTTTATTTATCTTGCATATGCCCACTTGGGTGTGATCTTCAACTCCGACTTGAAGTGGTACTGTGGTGTCTTTTCAGTTATATATGATGTACATTACTTTAAGTTTGTTATTACATTAATTTGGTAAAAAGTTGTATTGGTTTATTTAAACTATATATCTTTAGGTGTTATTTGTTACAATGTTTCCAAAGTATACCTAGTACTGCATTTTTGGATGTGGAACTTGGTAATGATTGTGATATTGTAGGAAAGTGCACCTTTTTGACATGATCACCCCAACGTTTTGCCCGGTAAATGGTGCAATTTTGACTGAAGGTGCACTGGGTTCCTGCTATCCAGGTGCCCAGTGCTGGACCTCTTTCTATAAAACTGTGCAATTGTAAACCAATTGGCAACACATTTGGCACCCCTGTAAGTCCTTAGTGAATGGTACCCCTGGTACCTAGGGCATGGGTCCTAAAGTGGGTCTGCGAGGGCTGAAGCACATATTGTGCCACCCTTAGGGACCCCTCATCTAGCACGTGCAGGCTGCCATTGAAGGATGTGTGTCTTGGTGCAGCTAAATGTGAAAACACAACATGGCACACAGTCTATGTGCCATGTCCCCTACCACTGTGTGCAATATATGTAAGTCACCCGACAGTAGACCTTAGAGCCCTAAGGAAGGGTGCATTATATTATATGTGTGCAAGAGCAGCTCTGCTCCTGTTATGTCTTTGTCGATTCCTAAACATAGCAAGGGGATAGGGAAGCCATTTTAACTGCATGTGCTGGACACTGGTCGATACGAGTTCCCCAGCTACATGATGGCGTCACTGAAAATAGGAATGTTTGGTATTAAACATCTCATATTAATAAACCCTCACTGATTCCAGTGATGGATTTTTTAATGCAGGCACCAAGAAGAAACCTTAGAGGTACCCCCTGAAAAACCTACCAGTTTCTGGTGTACTAGCCAACTAGTTTTAGCCAGCCTACCCCTAGCAGGCATGTTTCTGATCCCCAAGGGTGGGAGCCTCCACTCTTGGGCAGACAGGAACAAAGCCTGCTCTGGCAGGGGTGTTACTACATCCCTCCCAACAGTATGACCTGCAAATCTGCATTCCATGCAGGGGGATTCAAAGAGCTTACCACCCTTGATTTGCAGATCTGGCTTCCCTCCCCCATGGGAGATGCCGACCCTCCTGACCTGGGTCCATTTGGCACCTGGACGGGTGGAAAAATTAGTAGTCAGAGAGGCGTGCCCAATCCTCAGGTAAGTTCCACACCTAAGGTGAGCTGCCTGATGTGGACCCAAAATTTGAAAGTCTGCCATCTGGGTGGTTGCAGAACTAGGAACTCTGGGACAGGGTTATGCCCACTTCCCACAGGAAGTGGTCATATAGGGGTCATAGTGACCCCAGGGGTACTACCCTACACTCCCCTAAATTCAGTATTTAGGACAGCCCCTGGCACCAGAAATTCCGATTCTGCTGACCTGAAGAAGGACAGTCCAGAGATGCAAAAGAGACAACTGAAGACCAGTGATTGATCCTGTGCCAACCCTGCCAAACTGCCGCCTGACTTCGACCATTGCGCCAAAGACACCTCGTCCTTCAGCTGCTTGTGCCTCCAAAAGCCGAGGAGGACTGCCAGCCTTCACCCAAGATCCAGGAACTCCCGTGGAGCAGCAGGGCTGCTTCCCTGCATTTTGCAGACATCCCAAGAGACACTCTGAGGACTCCCGACCACCAAAATCCAACACCGGACAGCACCACTGTACCCGGACCTCTTAGCCCAAGTTGAAGTGGGCCAACAGTGCTAGTATGGTCTCCAGACCCTCCAAAGATGAAGTCCATTGTGGGTCTTCCCACTGCGACCTTCAAGCCAACGGCTACAGCCTCTTTCTGCAGGCCCCTTCTCAATCGCGACTGCCTTCGGTAAGGGAAACCTGACAGTCCACTGCACCTCTACACCCAGACTGAAGAGTAGAGGACTACAGGTGTCCCTACGTCCCTGTGTCACCTGAGCCCACTTGGTGGTTCAGTCGGACTGGACCCACTGTCCAGCCTTCTTCTGCAGGCCCCCCTTCACCGCGACCGCCACAGATGACAGAAGCCCAACGGTCCTAGATTCCTCTGCACCTGGCTGCCCCAGACAGAGGAGAACATGACCAACGGTGTCCCTATGTCCCAGAGCATTACAAGAACTGAACCTCTTTGTGACTAGGCTGATCCCCATTGACTTCCACAGGGCATCCGAGGAACTGCACCACTGCACCTTGCCGGCCAAGTGCCGCCCGAGGTGACTGGTTGGTGTGACCAAGAACCCTGCCCCATTCTCACCTTAAGTTTGGAAGATTGGTCCTGTAAGCTGCTGTGGAGTACCTGTTTGCTGTATATATTTTCTCTCCCATAAAGTAACAATGAAGCTTCAGAAAATTGCATTGCCAACGTTTCAAACCTGTAAAACTTTTTCTTTCAAAACTTACTTACCTGATCATATTGATTCTGGTACCTAAATATTTATAAAGACACCTATTTTATAGAGAGAGGGAGAGGGAAAGGAGAGTTAGTGCGTGTGTGTGTGGTTTTTGTTTAGTTCGGGTATCAGACCCTTTCTGAGTCTCCAGTCAGGCAACACCCTTATTAGGAGATCCTATGGTTTTGGTTGATATTATCAATTATTTCACCTCAAAGAAATGTTCTATTTGACACTTATCTCAGATTTCTGTTCTTGTGTTTTGCTTTTAGTATTTTTTGCTTCTCTTTCAGCAATGAAAAAGCATCAGCGCATAGCAAAACAAGCATCGGCTGAAATCATATCTTTTAAATGGGATCCTTGAATACTTGAGATTTGGAATATATGCATCACTATTCATATATACTGCAAACTTTTTCAAAAACAGATGATATTTAGGAACGTCAAGTGTTCTATATTAGAGGGTGGTGAATAGGAACTGTCCAGATTAACCATACAGTGAAAAAGAAATACAGGAATATGAAGTAAACACATAAAGAGTAATTATAAAAGTTACTCTTAAGTAAGTACTTTTCATAAATGGCACTACCTAAAAAAACTATTTTATCTTATGTTCTAAAACGATTCAGGTAGTCACCTGCCTCTTTTGTAGCCCACCAATTCTCTGGACACCCATTTTTCCTGATTACCTCACACTAGTTTTTACTGCACAATAAATAACAGATGTTTTTATAATATGTACCTGATGGGTCCACCTTCTAATTAGAAGTCAATATATGTTAATTGAAATATGTTTTATTGATAAAACTGTAATCGTATTTAACAATGAATTGTGCATGTTTTAATCTGCTTTGTATTGCTTAGGCATAATGATAGCTTTTTATGAAAATGCTAATAGACCTATACATTCTATCTCATCCCTCTTAAAGACTGAAAATCTTTAAAGGTACGACATGAGAAGAGATTAGCGTGAGAGGTCTTGATCTGTCCAGGCAGGTGAGAACGGCTAATAAGCGAGGCCCAGGTCCTTGGTGTTTTTACGTTTGTGTGCAAGAAACAAGAGGTGTTAATTTTTATTATTTCTTATTAAAGAATGTATGTGGTAAATTCCTTATGTATTGTGCCAATATCAGTGTGTCCTCTCCCAAATGTGCCCATGGGTGACAGGGCAACTCCTTAGGAGCCCGCTGTGTTGCTGGCTAAAGTGGTAAGGGCTGAAATGAGAATACAATTACTTGTGTTGTATAGCAGCCTTTCTGTAGCACTTTCTGACCTTTCACTTTCTAGATCAGGGGTCTCCAACCTTTTCTGTAGCAAAGACTACTTCTGATCAGTAAAAATCATTGTGAAATACTAAAGGCTAAACAACTCTAGCATTGTTACCAGAAACCCTATGACCACCACAGCCAGATTGAGAGAGTACTTCGACCCTCCTTGTCTGTTTATTGAAGCCATAGCCCAGTTGCTTGTCCTCACAACACTTGATGATTCACCAGATGCTGTTTGAAAAATAGAAGGGATGCCCCAATTGCTGAGAGTTTGCTCCAATTAGATAACGGATGCCTCCGAATTTGTGACTATAAGCCTTGTGTTAAAAGTTACCCCAGAGTTTTACCCATCTGAAAAGACTGGCATCCGTCGTTGGGATTTGATGAGGATCAGGATCCTGAGAAACCCACAGAGAACTGATGAATCCTTCAGCTACCACTGAAGTTGTGGTGAAATCTGAGATATTACCTGTATTTGAATCTTGTACTCCATAGATGCAGGTTTCAAATAATTAAAAAGATGTACCAAACAGAGGTCTAATTTGCAACCTCACCCAAGGTACCAGAAAAACGTACAATGCCATGTCCCCCTGAACCTTCAGCCAAAGTCTCACAGACGCCATGTTGCATGATAACAGATCAGTCCAAGTCTGTCTCAGCCTGACTGCTCTGTCTTGCGGGAGCTAGACCATAGCCTTCTGGGTCTTGAAGGGAGCTCTAATAAAAGTCCTTCCTTGAGATGGGAACAGTTGACATTTTGCATAGTAGAGAAGACCAGGAGTGCAAACACACCTCACCATCAGATTCAACCCTTCTGCTGCATCCTGCATTGAATCACCGCCAGGAGCCTGTGATCTATGTATGAAAAATCTTTTGACCTTGCAAGTGGGGGGTAGCAACCAGAGGAGTTATCATTTTTGTAAATATGCTTGGAGCAGGAATGATTCCAAACAGCAGTATTTGGAACTGATAGTTGATACCAAAAACACAGAATTGCAGAAACTGATGATGGTCTAGTACCACAGGAATGTGAAAATAGGCATCCATGAGGTCTATGGTAATAAGAAAGTTTATAGGAGAACTCAAGAGATTAATCTTCTGCAATGTTTCCATCTCAAAACAGATGTTCCTTATCCTTTTGTTCACTTCTTTGAGGTCTAGGATGAGGCAAACCCCTTCTGTTACTTTTGACACCAGAAACACTCTTGAGTAGGTTCCATTTTCCTGCTGATCCAGCAGAATATGTGTCACTGCCTCTTTCTGAAGGTGGTTTAGGACAACAAGCATCATGGCCCTCCAGTTTGTCTTTGCATTGAGGCCCTCGTGTAAGAATGGTCCCAGTGTCCAGAGGAGTGGAGATAAACACTTTTCTATAGCCTGTCTCCACTATCTGGATGACCCAAGCATCAGATGCAGACTTTTTCTGTGCCTCCAAAAATTGTGAAATTCGACCTTCAACGTGCCAGTCTGGACCATTTGCGGAATATTCAGGACTTCTGATTAAAACTGGCTGAGAGAGCTCTACCCTTCCCATCACTTTGTGATTTGGAGGTTTTCCCCCTCTGACATCTCTGCCCCTATTTATATTGAAGTCTTCAGGGCTGGTGAAAAGATTTGGCGGATTTCGCATGAGAAGGGAGGGATGATGATGACAGAGATTGCTGAAAAGATGAAGAATGTTTCTTGTCTTTGAACATCCTGTGCAATTTTTCAACCAGTTATAGACCAAAAGCTTTCACCCCTTTAAAAGCCATCCGAAGTGCTGCATTCATCTGAGCATAATCAGTTTCTGAGAAGGACATTCCATCTAACAGTTATTGTAGCCCCTTTTGATAAAGATGCTGCATGTATCACATCAAATAATACATCTGATAAAAACTCTGTTTGCTTCTCAAGACCTTCAATGAGGTTAGAACGCTCCTCACCCTCCTGAATGGCCTCAAAAAAGATCCTTAAAGTCAGTTAGCATAGATTAGGCAGTATAGGATCCATATATACCTGTCCTCCTTAATATGTTGGATCCCTCATAAGATTTATTTAGAGCTCCATCTTTTTGTCAACTGAATCTTTAATCATATTTTCTTCAGCCATAGAGGTACAACCCACAAGGCTGGCCACCAAAGAATTCACTGAAACAGAGTACGAGAATTTGCTGTTAGTATCTTCCAGAGGGCATAGCTTTGACATAAACTTAGGGACTACAATTCTCTCTGGTCTTTCCACTCTTGGAGAACCACATGCATCACATGCTGGTGAATAGGCAGAGAAGGCGTCTGAGATGTGATGAACTGACGCAACACTGGTTAAGTAGAGGTGGATGGGAAATCCAAAGGGGGGGACATATTTACATAAACTTTGGACAGGATCTCAGGAAACAAGTCCTTGTAAATTTGCCCTTAAGTTCAGATACAGCAGTTGCATCTTCCTCATCATCCTTTGAATCAGACAAAGAAGAATGTGTTCTAGACGTATCCACCTTTTTAGAGTCACTCTTCAGCTCTCCTAAGGCTTGTAGCAGTATTTTTTAACTTTCTCCTCAAAGGCACCATCCCTAAGAGGAGACATGAACCTGGATTGCTTCCGGGAAGGGGGTCTGGATGTAGAACCGAGATCATTGCTGGAAGAAGAGTCCAAGTGTCTGCTCTTTTTAGAATGTTTCCCCATAATGCCAGAAAGCAAAGCAGAGGCCCAGAGAGCAAATACCAAATAAATGCTGTATGATAAAGAGACAATGCTGAAAAACACCACACCTTACTGCTGCTTCCTTTAAATATCAAGGGAAGGAGCACCGCCGACAGACTGAAAGCTCAAGCATGCGCAAAACCTCAAACCAGTAATAAGCATGGTCGAAGCAAAGCCAGAATTCCCTCTGAACATGCTCCACTGAGTGATACGGAGAAACTCCTAAAATGAGCAAAATAATGCATCCATGGTCATAACCCTGATCACTGAAGAGGCCAGATACTGAAGAGGAACAGCCTTAATGTACCGCCAGATGAGCGCTGCCCGGAAAATACCCTTGTGTCTCTGCCATGCCTCCTGGTGCCTAAGGCAGCTGGTGGGAACCAGGCTTGAAGGAGGAAGTCTGGATGGAGCTGCAGCCTCCTCTGTACTTTCCGGCTATTTGTGCGGTGGGTATAGACTGCACCAAAGAACTGCAGGGCTCAGTCTCCTTCTGCTGGTGTGAGGTCACTGAAAACCCAGTACTACCTCCCTGTCTCAGTCCTCATGAATGGAAAAATACAACAAAGGGAATGGGATTGTCATTTGTTATACCATCTAATTAGGTGGGATTAAGGCAAGTCCACTCCTACTTCCTGGCTTTGGTCTTGTCAATGAGGTAGGTTTACCTCAAGAGTAATTGATTGGGATGAGGTCGTGGGACATTGGATGTAAAATAAAAAAAATATCACTCACTAAGCTAGGCTAAAGGCTTGCAAACATAGTAGAGAAGTGCTTTTAGCTGTCCAAAGTGGTGTCTCCAATGAGCTAAAGGGATCTGTAGTTGTGCTTTAATTCATTTGACTTCCTGAAGCCTTTGCAGCTCCCAGAAGCAGGTTTTCACACGGAAGAACTCTAGGAGTCAAACTTACAGTTCAGGTTTTGACTCAGTTCACCAGGTAACATTTCGCATTCTGTGAGAGCTCTACCTGCCTCCAAAATGTGATTCCCACTTGAAATTAGAGCATTGAGGTTTCTATATGCATACATGTCAACATTTTATAAGAGAAAAGTGGGAGATTTCCAAAAAGTAAGCAAGAGAATGTATTTCCCCAACTTTACTTCTATTGAGACCGGAATCGGGTTATTGTCATGTAGGGGACTTGCAAACGTGCTGCAACAGGATTGGATATTAGAAATGTAAATATATGTTTTTCCCTACCTATCAGGAGCACGGAGAAAGTGATATGGCAGGTAGAGAGAGCGTGCAAAAAATGTTGTGCAGTGACCTGTAGGATATGGTGACCAGGCGTACTGGATTTTTTGGGGTAGTCCTGGTGTGTCACCAGCTGTCCCTGCAGATTTTGGGAATTGTAGCGCGTGTCCAGATTTTTAGAGAGTCGGCTGAAACGGTGGGAGGTGCCTTTTTTATGTTTTCCAAAGCTGATATAATTAACTTCTTTGTGCAAAAAATGAAAAACGCATTGCGTAATCTAGTCTCATTAAGAGCTCTAATGATTTTGGTTCAAGTTTGCCCTATATAAAAACCGCAAAAAACGTACACTTGCTCCCTCGTATTAACCCATCAAGACTAGAGTCTCCACTAATAAAAACATTCTCAAGCACACGCGTCAAGAATTTCCAATTCTATTAAGGACACGGAGGTGAGGATTATGCTTCTTTTTCTTTACTTTGACTTTCACAGCAGCCAATCAAAACCAAATAAACTTTAAACTGCATATCCCATGAGCCCACAGTCTCCTACAATCGCATATGTTAAGCCCCCATATAAACATCATTCACACCATAGTCCTTCCTCTTTCTTTGCGTCTCAAAAGGAGTCTCCAACCTGACTCTGAATGAACAACTCTAGAACAGAAGAACTCCTCCAGTCGAACCTCATCCTGCAGATAAAACAACTTCCCTTGCAACCGCAAAATTAGTTTCAACGAACTGACATCATTCTTCATGTTGCCTTCGTCTCTGAACCTGAAATATAAAACAGCAACTAACATCCATCTTATAGATCCACATCATTCCATGAAGGGTTGGGAAAACGAGGATAGCAATAATGTCAAACAATGCATCATATCTAAGCCATATTATACTGATGTGTAAACATGGATTTTAATTGACCATAACATTTTACCAGGTGGGATAATCCTCGCCTCCATGTCCTTAATAGAATTGAAAATTCTTGATGCTAAGTTTGGAAATGTTTTATTCTATGTCAGGACTGGAGGCTTCGGATTATGCTAGTTTAAAGTTGATCCACCACCACAAATGCAACATCCACAATAGATTTACAATAAAAGTGCAAAAGTGGAGCCATCAATCCCCACTTCATGAAATAGTCACTTAACTCATTTGGCCAAAGTGGCAGAAATGACTGAGTGGAAAGGTTTCTGTAAAGAAATCAGCAACTGACCATTGACATCTCTCCTTAATTCACGAGTACAAGCTTCATATGCTTTGATACATTTCACCACACACAATTTCCGATGATGTGGAAAAGCAGGATAGATAATGCATTTAAACATAGTCTACATATGTCTGGAAATCGTAAGGGGTAAATACTCTACCTGCTAAATCCAAGGCACGCACATCCGAAACAAGTCTACAGGCTACTAGACATAACAGAAGAGTTAATTTTGCTGACAATTGTTTGCAAGATAAATCTTAATTCGCTGGCCAAGATTTAAGAAATCTCAAGACAACATCTACATCCCATAAAAAAGAATATTTGGTTCATGGAGGACATACCATCTTAATACATCTAAGTAATTTGCATACCAGAGGATGCTCACCAACAGGTTTACCATCCACCGTAGGATGATCCACTGAAATAGCTGATTGGAAACTATTAACTGTCCTAGGGGCTAGTCCTTGACCAGCTAACTCCGATAGAAAATTCACAATCATTTGTGCTCCTGCTCTCACGGAATCCGCATTCTGCACACTACAGCAACATACCCATTGTCACCAGGCGGCCTCATACCGTTTATGAGTAGAGGGAGCCCAGGACTGGGACAAGAAAAACATAGCATTTTGTGAAACTCCCAACATTTGCCAATGATTACTGAAAGTATCTACGCCATGAGGAACAGGAGCCCCTGAATCACCAAAGAATGTTGTAGGCCCATCGGATCAGAGAGGAGATCCGGAAATGGAAGAATCTGCACCGTTGAAGCACATGACAATTCTATCGCTACCGGAAACCAGGATTGAGTCTTGCAGCAAGGAGTTATCAGGACCAGTTCTGCTTTCTGCTGATGCACCTGAGACAACATCCTCTGGTCACTGAGAAAGGAGGGAACGCATACAGAATACCCGTTGTCCGAAACTGAAGAAATGAATCTGATGCAGCTGCCAGAGGATCCGGCCTCCAAGAATAAAAGATCAGAAGTTGAGAATTTAGTCAAAACACAAAAAGATTGATGCTGCAAGGGCCCCAATGCTGATTCAAGTGATGGAAAATCAGAGGATGAAGCTTCCAATCACTCAGGAAGCAAGAGTTCCAATCCGCGATCATGTTGTTCCAACCCGGAAAATACTTCACCATCACTGATATTTGATGTTGGAGAAAATAATTCCAAAAATCTTTGGCGATCTCCACCAGGACACAGGAACTTTCCCCCTCTAGACGGTTGATATAAAGTACCACTTAGGCATTGTCCATTTTTAACCAAATGCAACAGCTGGTCTTGCGAGGGGACAGAGTGTGAACTGCAAACGACTCTGCCAGAAGTTCCAGGAAATTGATGTACAGGCAAAGTTCCTCCAGAGACCAATGGCCTCCGGTCTCCACCGGGCCACATCTGACACCCCAGCCCCATTGACTGCGTCAGATTATATTATTACTTCTGGTACTGATGCAAAGATTGCTCTGCAATCCAAGCATCCATATGGTCCAGCCACCAGTTCATCTCCGTCCTGGCCTTTACTGACAACACTATTTTCTCTGAATAAGACAATCCCTGGCGAAAATGTAAAATCTTTAACAGTTGCAGGGCCCGATAATGAAGTGGGCGCAGAAGAACTGGCTGGATGGAAGATACTAACAACCCTACCAGGTGCGCCAGGATCCTCAATGGTATAGTCGGAGAGGCAAGCTCTCCTCAACTCTTTCTTTATCGAAATCCTTTTCTTTAACAGCAGAAGACGTTGTGCCCTGACC
This sequence comes from Pleurodeles waltl, assembly GCF_031143425.1. Taxonomy (NCBI): domain Eukaryota; kingdom Metazoa; phylum Chordata; class Amphibia; order Caudata; family Salamandridae; genus Pleurodeles; species Pleurodeles waltl. Next base: position 409,147,281 of record NC_090448.1, on the reverse strand, counting down.
GAATCCACTTCAAAGCCCAGAAACCTCTAACATCTGAGTAGGAACTAGAACAGACTTTTCTGATTTGATAATGAAACCCAGATCCTGAAGGAGTTGGATTGTCCAAGAGAGATGAAGGTTGACTATTTCCTTCTCGTGCACCATAACGAGAATGTCGTAAGTTATATGATCAGCCGCACCCCTCGCTCCGGAAGGAATTTAACCACTGGTTGTAGCGATTTGGTGAAGCACCAAGGGGCGAGGACAGTGCAAAAGGCATCGTAGTGAACTCGTACCATTGGTGACGCCACAAAACTGGAAGAATCTCCGATGGGGGTTGGAAAATAGGAACCCACAGGTAAGCATCTTTGAAGTCCAAACAGACCAGCCAATCCCTTTCCTGTAACAGATCTCGAAGTAAATGAATGCCCTCCATTTTGAAGTGGTGATAAACAACTTAGGAGCTGAATTTTTTGAGATTTAGAACCAAATGGAAACCCTTGTCTTTTTTTTTTTAACCAGAGATATCGTTCTACCAAAGTCCTGAAGATGCAGAGCAGTGTGTACAGTTGCTCTCTTTGTGAGAAGAGACTGAAGCTCTTCGTCTATGAAAGAGCTCTCTGTTCGGGAAAAAAGACAGGGAGTTGGGTGAGAACTCTAATGAGGAGTGGAGTAAAGCGCCAATCTGAAACCCTGAACAGTTTGCAGCACCCAAGGATCTTGAGTGATTTGCTCCCAGTTCCATTTAAACCCCTGAATCCTTCCCCCAAGGCCTCGAGGCAAGAATGACACTCACCTGTGTAAGAGGCATCCGTGGTACTGTTACACCTCGATATCTGCCTCTTTAGGCACGGCCACACCCACCTCTGTTACGGGAAGGATAGAACAAGGAAGATCCAGAGAGGGAGCCTCTGCCTCTTGGATAACTTCTGAAAGCCTGGTAGGTACTACAGCCAGGGGCTCAGCCTCGGAAGCGTACAGCCCTGGCAAAAAGGCCACTGTGAAACACCTAGTCAAAGATATCTTTATTTGGTCTAAATTGAGACCATAAAAGTTCAGTAAAAACACCTAATACATACAAACAGAATATGTCTCATGGCAAATGATAAAGACAATTGCAACCATTAACTTTCATGTAATTTAAAAGAAATAACAAGAGACCTTCCTAGGAGTGTTACCTCAAGACCAACTTGGACATTTCCGATCTCATCTACATAAAGTACAGTGTGCCTTTAAAAATTGGCACATATATATATAAAAAATAGTACCAAGTTACAAACATTAGAAACACAGTTTTTGGCCAATTCCATGCATTGTGGAATGCTTCTGTCGATCTAATATATATAAAAAAGAGTGCGAGGTTAAGATGTTAAAAACACAGTTTTTGGCCAATTCCACTCCTTGTGGAATGATTCTGGTTCTGTCAATCTAAAGTGCAATGTGGTCCTATTCCAAAGGATAATACATAGTTAAACAAAATTAAAAAGCATTAAAAATGCATTTTTGGCCAATCCACTCATAAAAAGCACTTCTACTTCCGACGGCCTAAGATGGAGTGTGCAATATTCTGGACAATGACACAGGCATGTATAAATAAAACATTTTAAAGATCTCAATTCCCATAGGCCCTCTATAATTTTATGGCCGATCCGCTAAAACTCACAACAACATAGCAGATTTCTGCTAAGACAGCAGATTGGAAATATCTCGAACTGTCTATGTGTGTTGTGTCGTAGAAATACCTTATTTGGTTAATTATCAGAGGCCATAACAGCACCAAGCAAAATTTAAAAATAGAGAGTGATTATTAACTTAAAATCCAGCATAAATTACATCAATGTATTAGAACGAAAAATCTTGAAACCTTTAAGATAGCTGAAAGCATCTGTGGACTTATCTACAATTCCTTTCTGGCCCTGAGAACTGCGCATAAGTAGGCTGCGAGGCCATTGCATATTTGGATTGATGGGAGAGTTTGTAGATACAGGAAGGCTGGACGAGAATGTCGTATTTGTAAACTTTTTAGAATTGGTATTAAAAATGTCTTTCTCTGGTTAATATACATTTTGCAAAATAAAACTGAGTATATTGTGCTTTGCTTATAGATTAAATCGCAAGGACAATTCTCCAATTCTGAGCTCCAATCATTCATTAGAGGGAAAATGACCAAATGATGAAATGTCTCTAGTCTTAAGCGGGTAAGGACAAAGCGGTGCCTAGGGTTCAGAACGTACTGCAAATATGGTTCCATGCCGTCAGACATTTGCATCAATTGATTCCTCATGACACTCGATTTTTGTGCTTCTGCCGCCCACCTTAGATCAGCCAGATGAGTGAGACATTTCTTTTTTAGTTCTTTCCTGGTCAGTACTTCCATTAACTCTGGAGTGTCATAGTAATCTGGATGACCCAATTCCATAAAAAAAATTCTTAATATATTTCAACCAAGAGATTTGTAGTGAATAATTTGATGTTTGACAATCTTTTATGATTGCCCTATTCAAACTTACACGTTCTGATGTCCATACTTTGTGCCATAACAGTATTGGTTGTAGCTTTATTAAGTCAGTGATGTACATGAGCCCCAGTTCTGAATGGCACACAAATGATGAGATAGATTTGGGAACATTCATAAGTAATTTAAAAAAATAGTTTTCCACTATCTGCAGCACATTACAGTTTTTATGTCCCCATAGGACCGCCCCATACATTGCGACATAGACGCATTTGGCACTATAAATTGTCAACATGTCTTTTGGAGTGATCCCCCCAACTCTTTTAGAGAAGTTGTTTATAGCCATATTGGTTTTAATAAATTGAAGTTTCCTCGAGTTAATACATTGATTCCAGGTGCCTTTGTTATCAAACAAAATTCCTAGGTACGAGAATGTCGATGTAACATCTCAATTTATTGTGATAGGGCAGTTTTTAATAGGCTTAGTGCCACATTTCATCACTAAAGTTTTAGAGCGATTAACTCTAAGGCCTAATTCGCCCATATAATTGTCGAAGGTTGCCAAAAGGCGTTGTAGCGCTATTGGGGTTCGTTCCATAAGGACAGCGTCGTCAGCATACATAACGGCTGGTATTGGTCGGTGTCCAATTTGTGGTAAATCCTTACATGCTTTAACTAACACTGACTCAAGTTTGTTTATATATAGTGAGAATAGAAAAGGCGCTAATACGCAGCCTTGTTGTACCCCTTGTTTTATGTTAAATGAGCTAGTGCACTCCCCATGCACTCTGAACCGTACCTTTGCTCTGCTTCCCGAGTATAACTCCCTTATGAAGTGGGCAATTGTTTCATCTACCCCCAATTGGAGCAGGATCAACCATAATTTACTATAGATCACACAATCAAATGCTAAGGTCAAGTCTAAGAAGACCATATATAAATTTCCTATCCTGACCTTAGTATATTTGCCAATTAGGATATCAAGGTTTAGAGCCTGTTCCACAGTTCCTATCCCTGCATGGAAGCCATATCCATTAAAATGTTATTCGTTTCAGCCCACTCCTGCAATCTATTCAAAATAATACAACCAACTATCTTTGCAAAGGTATCAAGGAGCGAGATTGGTCTATAACAGGCAGGATTGTGGCGATCGCCTTTTTTGAATATTAGTACAATAATGGACTCCGTCCAGGTTGAAATAAAACCTGTGGAACAGCATGCTCTAAGAACCTGTGTCAATAAGGGGGCCCATAGAGTAATGTTGGATTTGTATATATCCACTGGGACTCCATCTGGACCTGGTGCTTTCCCACTCTTGCTTTCGTTAATGGCTTTAGTGACCTCATCTACACTAAACGATGGGGTAATAGTCAGTACATCACCTCTATTGGCATCTGGATCTAAAGTTACCATTTTCTAACAGTATATTTCTGAAAAATGGACTATCCACTCCTTTTCTGTAGTAGCGATTGCTAAGGTGGGAGAATCTCTTTCTCCCAACAACGGGGAATTTACTACTACTTTCCAGAATGTGACATTATTGTTTTGGACGCTTGCTTCATACAAGGTGTTCCTAGCCTGCTCTTTTAGAAATGTCTTCCTATTTTTTACATTCCTGTCTGAGGGTGGAGATCTCACTCCTGTTTCTTTCTGAATTATGTAAAGCCTTCTTAGGTGTTTTGTGAGCCCGTGTGCATTCAGAGTCGAACCAGCACTTTTTACCCTGTGGACCTGGCGTTTTCATATTAATGCTAAGTGACTTTTTAATCCCACAGGTGATTGCTGTGAAGGCTCTGATACATTCTTGTGGGTTAATATTATCACTAAGACAGATCTCGAAGTCATTTGCATAATCACTAAGCAACTGCTTCATGAAGCCTATTGGTTTGATTTGGTATATTATTAAGATTATCCACCTCTCCGGTGGGCTATTTTTTTCCTAAGGGCAATGCAAGGTGGATGCTTTGAGGGTAATGATCGCTAACGGCAATATCATGGATCTGATGATTGGCTATGCTAAAGGAAAAATTATTAGAATTAGATATTAAAATAAAATCTATATTTGGTATTTGCGCGTCTTCCGTTAAAAGTTGGTTTAAATTGCAGATTGCTACCATGAATTCCATTTACAAATGCAAGATCATACGTATACATGGTGTCATTCAATATGCTACCATAGGGATTATGAAAGAAATTAGCTTGGTCCTCGTACTCCCCTACATAGAGGCCACAAGCTTTCACTGTCAAGTGTGTGCACAGGTGAGTATTGAAACCACCACCCCCCCATACAATCAAAGACTCTCTCCCAGAGGAATTACACACTGATCTCAGGGCATCCTGGAGTTGTCTAATTATACTAGAAATGTTATCTAAAGGGGCATTACTGTAAAAATTGACAATAACTATCTGGCATAGCTTTTGTAATTTGCATATAATCATCTGGAAAAAAACATTTGAAATTAAACTAATGTCCTTTATCAAATCCAACTTATTTGAAATATAAGTGCAAAGCCCCCTCATTGTCCTGCCGTGTATGGAAGGGATCGCAGGAGTGTGAAATTTCCTATATCCGTTAATATGTATGGGGTCAGTAGACCAAGTCTCTTGAAGGCACAGGCAAGAAAATGATTCGATAAAGCGTAGCCATTCAATGTTATTAATTTTACTACAAAGACCCGCCACATTCCAAAATAGGAGTTCGAAGCCTGGTCTTACGGCCCCTACCTCAGCCTCATATAGATCAGGGGTGGGGTGATCTATCTCATTACAGGGACTGAGTGGATAGTTAATTGGGTGAGCAAAAACCCCTCCGTCATACACCAGATCTAGTGTTATCCTGTTCATTATTAATTCCCACAGGTACTTTCCTACAATTATCCCTCCTGCTGTTATTGATTAGATGATCAGGTGAAGGTTCCATAGGGGGAACCGCCCTGCTACCGTCCAACCGTCAGTCCAAATCCTCTAAAGGTGAGAGAGGTTGGAACTTATTAGTGTTGGGGATAGCGTTGTTGTGCTCATTTAGCTTCCGTGGTAGGGGGTCCTATTTCTGTGATGGACATGGCCTTTATTATCTTGGTAGAAAAAACCTAATGGGTGTAATGAGATGCCATCTTTGGCTACCCATCGAGGACTTAATCCCCATAACATTTTTTCCACCAGTTTCGGAGATTTAAATGAGAGTACCACACAGTCTCCCATTAATGATTTTTTACTCCTACCCACCCATTTAACTCTCCTAACCATTTTTATGTCTTCAAATAATGTGCCAATCATGCCAGGTTCCATTCGGGACCCTATCCAATTTAAGGATTTGTTTCTTAGCGCTGTCCAGGTTTCACGTTCTCAAGGGGTATGATGGGAACATTCGCAAGAACCGCTACATAAGGTGTAACTGTAGGGGGTAATTTTAAGATATCGCTCGGTGAAAGTGAGGTGTCCAAAGGGGGATGAGATGTGTTATAGGTCTCAAGACTCCTTTTGCTTATCTGCATTCGCATCGTTTGGTGTATGCTATTGGTGCGGCCTGGACATATACATTGCTCTACAGGAAGCTGGTTGGCTGAAGAGAAAAGTTTGCATCTCCGTTACTGGATGTAGATTTGAGTCAGCTAGGCCATTCAATTGGGGGGTTGTAATGATTGGATCGACCATTCGTGTCTTCACTAAATCAAGAATAGATGCCACATTATTTTCTATTTGGGTTAGGCGATTTAGAAGAATATCAATTGATGCTTTGATTGTAAGTTCTAATGCTTTAATCATGTCCAGGATGCTTGCTTGAATTTTTACCGAGATTTCAGTTATTTTCCCCGGGAGCTTCTTATTATCGGTTTTATTATGTGTCTGTCCTATAGCTTGTATCGGGCTTGTTGCAGGGTTCAGCTATCAGAGGGCGTTTTGACCTTCCCCTTTGCAGTGGTCGCGGCTTCCTTGTGCGTTTAGGTTGGGGGGGGGGGAAATCATCAACTTCTGATATAGACTCATATACATATTGAATGCAGCCATTTTGAGTTTTATCCTGATTCCTAATTTCTGTTCCCTGTAACTGTGTGGAGTCAGGGTCTAAGTTTATGGGGTTATTATAACTGGGTATAGCCTCAATAGGGCTCCTTTGTAGTGATAACCTTTCTTCTACATTTGTAATCTGTTTGTCTATAGCCCCCATTGCCCCTGAGATGTATTTTAGTATTGATGTGTGCTCTTTTTGGGGAGGTGTATTTTTTGTATTTGATTGCTTCCTCTTACCCATGTCTGGGTTTTAAACCTTCGCTAGGATAGCCACAAAGGTACTTTATTACACTTCTTTCCTCACTAGCCCTCCGTTAATGCACTGAGCCAATAAATAAATAAAAAAACAGAACAAAAATAATGCAAATATTCAATAACCTTTAGTGAAGATACACTTTCTAACAATAATATTATAGGGGTGGCCCAGCCCAGTCTCCTCCGGGCTCTGACGGGTGCAGACGAGCCCGCACTTGGCCTGGTCTTCGCCCGTGTGCGTCCAGCGCAGCGGGTGAAGAGAACCGATGATAAGCGCCTCCGGGTGCGAAATCACAGCAAGGGCGGCTTCCTGCCGCTTATGAGTCTGGGGAGTGTAGTCTGAGGTCCCCCAGGCCCCTCTCAAGGCGTCCCGCACAGCGGGTGAAGAGAACCGATGATAAGCGCCTCCGGGCACGAAATCACAGCAAGAGCGGCTTCCTGCTGCTTATGAGTCTGGGGAGTGTAGTCTGCGGTCCCCCAGACCCCTCTCAAGGCGTCCCCTATTTATGGATGTCTGTGCCTTGTGTAGGGTGGCAAACGTGGACACACTACCCCAGTTACTTGACAAATTTGTCACCAAACAACAATCCATTTGCCATAGTGCCAGACTCTGAGGAGGCCAAGTCCGTCAGTTTAGGATCAGTGCTCATTCAAAACGACTTACTATGCTCGGATGACATAGCACAGTTTGCATTGCCTAACAGGCAAATAGCTTGTTGAGCCCATTCATGTTTGTCACTGGGGTCCAGTAGGGCATTTGCTTCCTTTTCTTGGACTGCTAATTCCAAAATCTTCGTGAGAGGCCCCAAAATGTCAAGTAACTTTTCTTGACATCCACGTCAAGCCCTATCCAGGCCCCTTTTAGGGTCTCTCACAAACATTTTTAGGAACGTCGCCATGTTCGGATCCAATTCTGGCATGTCCACAGATTTGCCCAACAAAGATGGTTGAGGACATTCTGATCGAAGAGTATTGCATACTTCACACTCAAAACCTTTGCGCAATCTATCTTGCACATAGTTGCAATTTCCATGCAAGGTATCCACTCTGAAGATCTTGGATGAATTATGTTCTCCCCTTCAAACAATAGGTTCTTAGGTGTTACTGGGGTTTGATCAGTAGGAATTGTATGTGTCTTGCGTTTTCACTTACATGGTGGATGCAAATACTCCGGGGAGGCATCCAAGTCAGAAGGTGGGGGGGAAGAGGTAGAAGACACATCAGTAGGTTGGGGTGCAGCCCCCATGGGATTCCCAGCCACCCCTAAAGGCATTGTGTTCCCATAATCATGGTCCCGGAAGACTGAGGTTGCGATTTGCGACAAAAACTCTGCTGATCTTGAAGCAAGGTTTGAAACTCTACCCCCACCAGATGCTCTAGGGGTAAGTCTCCCAACGTTAATCATCCTGGAAAAACATTCCCCCAAAGTACCTCCAAATTCTCTTCTTCCAAATCGGATCAGGGGTTGTGTGAAGGGCCTCAATGCTTTGATTAAAGCTTGGATCACGGAGTCCTGGACTTGATTATTCAGTGCTTCCACTAAACACTCTTCAATATGCTGTTCACATGGTACTTCAGCATTTTCTGTGTATCCTCCTCATTGGCGTAGTACACTATAATGCCTAATAATATCTAGAGGCAGTGAGGGGTGGAAGAGGTTAAGGGGGGAATGAAGCCCTTGGCAGGTGCATTTCAGTACATACACAAGAGGAACAGTTAAAAACTGCCTCAAGCCAGATTCCAAAAAATATTATTCTTACTAGTGGAGGGAGCCACCTGCAATGTTCCCTTGGGCAAGGCCCACTGGGCGTTCAGAGGGGATTTTGAAGCGTTGTTTGCCGCACACGCGCTAAGAGCTGATCTGGAAAGGCAATAAACCCATCTGGATCATCACGCATGCGCGAACATGAAAAATTAAAGAAGACAGCATCCTCGCTCCGAGCAGACTCCGCTCTGTTTTCCTGCTTCCAGTCCACCTGTCAGCAATATATATCAAACCTGAATCACGCTGGCAGCGGACAGTATACCGCTTCCAAGCCGACCAATAAAAAACATTAACCAAACACTATAAGTAGGAATATTGTGATAGAAAAACACTTAGCTTGGCTGCTGCAGCAGCAAAGGAAGAGGAAGGACTACGGTGTGAGAGTTATTTATATGGGGACTTAACACCTGTGATTGGAGGAGACTGTGGGTTCATGCAGTTTAAAATTTATTTGGTTTTGATTGTCTGCTGTGAAGGTCAAAGTAAAGAACAAGAAACATAATCGGAAGCCTCTGGTACTGACATAGAATCAAAAATACAGCCTATCTTTTGTCCAGTTTCTACTGTTATGCTGTGAATTTCACGTTTTCTAATCTACCAGTGTAACGTCGCAGCTATAGCTAATTCTGTTCTATGGTTGGTACTGAAAGTTATCGGTGAGTCTATTGCTGCTTAAACTGGAAGTCAGCTTCCTTCTTTGGCTTCCTGGACCCACTATCGATGTATAAGCACAGTGACCTCACCCTGCTGTCAGGTGAAAGACGAGATGAAGTATGCACGCAAATCTGTGATTACGACCCCAGCAGTAAGGAGGAGTGGCTCAGTGCATGCTGGCGCATGATGCCGTGTGTGGGATATGTGGCAGTGTCATCCTCGCTCCAAGTGGGCTCCACTCTGTTTGCCCGCTCCCAGTCCACCTGGCAGCAATATATATCAAACCTGAATTGCGCTGGCATTGGAGAGCATACCTACCAACCTGGCCAATAAAACACATAAACCAAACACTGTATGTAAGAATATTGTGATAGAAAAACACTTAGCTTGGCTGCTGCAGCAGAAAAGAAAGAGGAAGGACTACTGTGTGAGCGCTATTTATAGGGGGGACTTAACTTTTGTGATTGGAGGAGACTGTGGGCTCATGGGATATGCCGTTTAAAGTTTATTTGGTTTTGATTGGCTGCTGTTAAAGTCAAAGTAAAGAAAGAGAAGCATAATCCCAAGTCTCCGGTCCTGACATAGAACAAAACATTTTCTAGCATTTGCAACCAGAATTTTACATTCTATTAAGGACACAGAGGTGAGGATTGTGCTTCTCAAACTTGACTACTCCAAAACAGCAGCCAATAAAAAAAAACAGTAAACCCACCAATAGTCAGGCAGTATACCATTCAAAATATAGAGGCACCATGTTGACTGCCTCTTTCTTTGCAAAAGCACAGTCCAAACATGAGAATCATGTCCATGAAAATATGAAAGAATAACAGATCAAACGACTCTCAAAGTAACCCATTACAGAACTTCACATCTCCCAAGGAAGGAACTCCAATCCGTGTCCAGAAACGTCATCCACAGGAGAGCGCCTTCCACAAGCACTTCAGATTTATTTTGATTCTCAGCCTGAAAAGAAAGTATAAATTACATCCCCTTTCAAATAGAGACATAATCATAAGGGTGGGCCAATAAAGCAGACTGTGCATAACAGTTAATCTGACAGGAAAGATCTCATACATCTTACCCTTTCCATCAGGTGATAAAATCCTTATCTCCTTGTCCTTAATAGAATACAAAATTCTTGTTTCAACTGCTAGAAAAAGTTATATTCTATGGCAGGAGCGGAGGCTCAGATTATGCTGTTTCAAAGCTGACCAACAACCACAGAAGAAACAGGCTTATAATAGAAAGATTTAAACATAGAGTCAGATGACCAATCAGCAGCACAAAGAATATCTTGAAGCCTAGATCCCAATGCAAAAGTTTTTGATGCCATAGCTCCTCTAATTGAATGAGCACCATAATGAGAAATATCAATCCCCTCTTCGGCCATGACCCAATAAACTCAATGGGCAAGAATTGCTGCCAAAACTGGCCGACAACACATCCCACAACTAAGAATACATAGGTTTAGGGGGTTGAGCATCCCGAATACTATTTCCCATAGGATGGATACCTACTGGTTTACCATAGAAATGGTAACCCGCAGATAAACCTGACCTGAAATTATTTACCCACCTGTAACAAAGTCCAAATTCAGCACATTCCGTGAGGAAGTTTAGGATATCCTTCAATTCGGATCCCACGGGATCCACCTCCCGTTGAGGCACCAACCGACCCATCTCTTCCATGCAAAAGAGTATAGTTTGCGGGTGGAAGCAGCCCAAGCCTGGTGTATAAATTCAGCAGCTGCCGATGAAAGATCTGCAGTCTGGCCTTGTGACCCGATATCTTCCAAGCCATGAGAGTCAAATAGTTTTGAAGGACTATTGGGTGTGGAGTTCCCACTCGATCAAAGAGAAGTTGAGGGAAAACAGGAAGAACAACAGGGAGAGCGTCTGACATTTCCAGAAGAGATGGAGACCAATACTGAGTTTTCCATACTGGAGTGATGAGAACCAGTGTTGATGACTGCCATCTGACCTCGCCTCTACTCTCAGAATGGTCGCAAATGGAGGGAACGCATAGTTCACTGGACCTGTCCACGACTGCAGAAAAGCATCTGTTATTATTGCCACGGGATCCGGTTTCCAACTGTTAAACTCCTACAGTTGAATGTTCAAACAGGATGCAAAAAGATCCCCCTGACACAGACCCAAGGACAGAACAGACCTTCAGATGGAGCTTCCAGTCACTGTAATCCACCAGGAATTTGTAATCCCAATCTGCCACTGAATTGTTTTAGCCTGGGAGAAACTCCGCCAGAACTGTTATCTTCTGAGAAAGGCAAAAATGCCAAAATTCTCAAGCAATATTTGCCAGAGGCTGTGATCTGGTCCCCCCTCTGTCCCTTCCCTCCCTCCAAAGAGGTTGATGTAGCAAACCGCTGAGGCATTGTCTATGTGCAACTGGATACAGCAATTGCTCTTGACAGGGGAAAGGGACTTGATGGGGAAAGAGCCTGCCAGGAGCTCTAAACAGTTGATGTGAAGAGTCATCTTTTCAGACAGCCATCGACCGCCGGTAGAAAAATCTCTGCATCTTGCCCCACCGACTAGTGTCTGACTCGATGACCACGTCAGGGGAGGCTCCGAAGATGGCTCTGCCATCCATGCTTCAATGTGATGAATCCACAATTGGAACTCTGAGCGTCCATCGACCATGAGATCAGATGATCGTAACTGAAACCCTGTTGTAGATAATGAATCTTCATGTGCTGCAGAGCCCTGTAATGCAACGGACCTAGGAACACTCCTTGGATCAAAGATGCCAACAATCCCACAATCCGAGCTTGAGACCTCAACAATCCCATCTGTTTGGAGAGAGTAGCCTTCGACTCCTATTTCATGGATTTCACCTTCAGAGGGGGAAGGAATAAGTGGACTGTCATCAAGTCCACTTGAAACCCAAGAATTCCACCTGTTGGGAGGGGATCATCATGGACCTCTTGACGTTTATCACAAACTACAGATCTTGTTAAAGAGATGTTATCCAGGACAGATGTATGAAAACTTGACGCTTGTCTTCAGCTAAAATGAGCATTTCATCTTGATACACGATCATGTGAATCCCCACTTCTCATAAACAGACAACCCTGGTTTCAAGAGTTTGGTGAACACCCAAGGGGCTGAAGATAGACCGAAAGGTAGAGAACGGTACTCATACCATTGACCCTTCCATCGTAATTTGGAGATACCGCCTTTGAGAAGGACAGATGGAAACTGACAGACAGGCAGCTTTTAGATCGATGCGAACAATCCAATCTTGGTCTTGAAGCAGTCTCTCTACAGATAGATACCCTCCATCTTGAAATGACGATAAATCACAAATGGATTGAAATGTCTTAGGTTGAGGGCAAGCCTCTGACTTCCACCCGTCTTCTGAACCAAAAAGAAATTGCTGCAGAAGCCCTGACGAAGACAGGATGTTGGAGCAATGACTAATTTTTCCAAGAGTTCTAGAATTTCGGAGTCTATAAAAAATGTGTCTTGTTGGGAAAAAGAGAGAGGAGAGGGAGGCAAGGATTGGACCAGAGGATGGGACAGTTATATGCGATAGCCTCAAACTGCATCGAGTACCTAACGATCTGAAGAGACTTTGGCCAATTGTGTGAAAAATGTTTCAATCTGCCCCCAGATGATAAAATGAAGGAGAACTGGGATTCCTTACCTGTAGATTTGTAATCTGAGGTGCAGAAACCTCTGATGACCCCTTTGTTGAAGAGACCTCTGTATCCCATGGATCTGGTAGGATGGAAGCCCGTCTGGGCTGGATATTGACCATAATCCCTGTGTCTGGGGTTGAAACCTGTTAGAGGACCTTGTTGACTGAAGCGGCGTCCTATGCTGCGGCTGGCCCGGCCAAAAGGGGGGTTAACATATGTTTCAATGAAGTCTGAGATTTGTCAAGAGATGTAAAGGTGCTAAAATATGTTGTAATATCCTTCACAAACCGGTCCCGAAATAACTGACCTGGTTCTGCTGTTGCCAACTTCACCAATTGTGGGTCAATGCTCAACAACACAAATTTGCGGCGTTTAGAGGCTAAAGCGCAGTTACCATTGCCCAACAAGCAGATTGCTCTTTGGGTCCAACCAGCAAGTACTTCTGGATGAATGGGTGCACCTGTTTCCTGTGCTTGGAGTGCCAGTTCGAGAATCTTGGCCAAAGGACCAGATACATCAGGAACCTTGTCCTGACAAGCCCGAAAGGCTCGATCGATGCCTTTCTGGGGATCTTTATTGAACTTTTTGAGAAAAGTCATCATGGAGGTATTGATATTAGGGGTAAGAACCATTTTATTGGGTAGATATGGTCTGCGGCATTCAGACTTAAGTCGAGATCTGACTTCTTAGTCAAAGCCTTTGCGAAGATTAAGATGCATATAGTCAGCTACAGCAGAAGCAGGTGACCAGTCGGAGGATCTAGGATGAACAATTTCAGAGGGATCGAAGGTGAAAGGAGTGGGAAGGGAGGGGAAGGGAGAGCTTATGTTTTTTTGGGACGTTTGCGAGCCTGATACTCTTGGGAAAAGGAGGAATCAGTATCCAAAACTGAGGCCTGGGATAGAAAATGAGGGCAAACTATAGATGTCCTTATACTTTAAGCATGGTCAGTCAAAGCTCCTTGAGCCACTTTGTTAATAACCACAGAATGCGACCACTCGGAAGTAATGGAGGAAGAGATTGTAGGAAGCTGGCCTGGTGTATGGTGGACACCTATGGTGTTTGAACCTTATACCAGGTTCAGGTAACCCCTATTAGTTTGTAAGACAGTGTCTAGGAAGCCATGGCTCTCTAGTGGTAGCTGTGGTGAGCAGTCAAGACGTACCTAGGAGGAGTGTAAAGCACTTGCAAAACCACAGCAGTCACACAGTAACTCATCACACGTGAAAGGAATCACACAGTGTTACAAAAATAAAGGGACTTTATAACAGTAGCACTGGACTAGATTACTTATAGGCAGTCTCCCAACTGGAGGTAAGTACACAATATATATATATATAAACACACACACACACACACACAGAAATTATTAGGAATTATCATATAGAAACAACAAGCATTCGCAAGAATTTGTGGAAAATAGCTTGGGCCTATGGGGGTGCAAACCATATACTAAAATAGTGGAATGTGAGGTGATGTCCCCCACCCATGAATGTGGAATAGTTAGAAGGGAGCTAGGAGAACTCGGAACCCCCAGAGGTGAGTACCTAGGTGACCCCCAGCAATCAGGAGAGCAGAGGTAAGTTACCTGGTCTTCCCAAAGACTAACAAGGAGACTTGGAAAACGAAGATTGCAAGACCAGGACCAGTCCAAGGGAACTCAACTGTGGATTCCAGAAGAAGAGGACCTGTAAAGGAAAGGGACAGAGTCCAGTCCACACAGGAGTGTCCAGGTGGGGCAGCAGCCACTACCCACCCTTCTGTGGATGAAGGTCTGGGTCGAAGAGGGAAGATGAAGATCAGTTGTGGAGGGGAGTCCGGGATGACCCTCAGCAGTCAGAAGAGCCAGCAGAAGCAGCCACAGCCCCCACAAAATCAACCCACTAGCAGAGGAGTCCGACGTCTGGAGAGCAGCAGAGGAGAGACTATCCTTGCAAGGATGAAGTGCTGGAGACTGGGGCTACTTGTAGAATGAAGATCCCTTGGAGCAGGAGTCAACATGCCTTGGTTGCTGCAAGAGTCGCTGTGCATAAGGGTACTGTCCTGCAAGGAGAGGCAAGGGCTCACCGTCTCCCAAGATGGACAGAGGGCAGAGAGGACCAAGAGGACCACTCAAGACTACCACCTGTGGAGAGCAGATCCCAGCAGCCGGACGTCTTTGCCTTAGGTGCCTGCGAATGCAGGGGAGTGGCTCCTTCACTCCAAGGGAGACTCCTTCTTGCTTCTTTGGTGCAGATGAAGACTTGCAGACCCCACAAGATGCACAGCTGTGGAAATGTTGTAATTGCTAGAAGGAGCCAGAGAAACAATGTTGCGAGGTGAGGTCTTCTCTGTAGTTGCAGGCTTGTTTGGTTCCTGTGAGGTCCAGCAGCGGTTCCTGTGGCCAGGAGCAGAAGAGGTTGATGCAGAGGAGTCCTGTTGGAGTCTTGCACGCCAAATCTGAGGGCCCATCCGCGAGGGAGTCCCTAAATAGCCCTAACAGAAGGCTTGGTCACTCTGCAGGGTGACCACCTATCACAGGGGGTCACTGATGTCAGGCACCTGTCCTGACCAACCAGATGTTTCCAGGGGCCCTTGCACATCTTGTTTCCAAGATGGCAGAATCAAGTGGCCACCTGGTGGAGCTCTGGACTCCACCCCTGGAGTGGTGATAGACTAGGGAGTGGTCACTCCCCTTTCTTTCGTGTGCTTTTTTGCCAGAGCAGGGACCAGGGGTCCCTGAACTGGTGCAAACCAGCTTATGCGAGAAGGGCACCAAATTTGTCCTTCAAAGCAAGCTGGTTGCATAGTGAGGGCTGCCCGCAAACCCTGAAAGACTGGTAAGAGCAATACTGGGGGGTCCTCTAAGGAGCCCCCAGAGTGCATGGAATCATGCCACCAATACTGGCATTGATATTCGGGTATGATTCTGTCATGTTTGATACCAAACATGCCCAGGTACAGAGTTACTATTATGTAGCTGTACCGCTGGTAGCCAGTGGCCAGTACACAGGTAAAATGGCTTCCCTGCACTTACGAACTCCAGTTCATTGGAACTGGAGTTTGTAGGGGCATTTCTGCTCATGCAGGGGTGGCCTCACACACAGGGACCTGCACCTTTCCCTTTAGGCTACAAGGGCCTACCATAGGGGTGACGTTCAGTGACCCGGTGTAGTGACCTGTGGTGAAGGGGTGCATGCACCTTTTCACGCAGGATGCAATGGCAGGCCTGCTGAAACAGTTTGCATGAGCTCCCATGGGTGGCATAATACATGCTGCAGCCCAAGGGGGGACCCCTGGTGTACCAATGCCCTGGGTACCTAAGTACTACATACTAGGGACTTACAGGGGTACACCAGTATGCCAATTGCGGGTGTAAAGGGTACCAAAGCAACCACATTTAGAGGAGAAAGCACAATCACTGGGGTTCTGGTTAGCAGGATCTCAGTAAAAACGGTCTAAACACACCGATAAACAGACAAAAAGGGGGGTAACCATGCCAAAAAGAGTGACTTTCCTACACAGGTGGAGGGATGGGTCCCCAGAGGGGGAGGGGACCGGAGCTTGTCCAGCTAGCTCCTCCAGGAATGGACTGAGCTGAGGGCTTTATCAAGAGATTTCTGGGCAGATTTATCGATAACCTCTTCCATGCCCTCATCATAGTAATAATCCTCATCTTCTTGAAGGCCATAAGCCTCTATGCCCTACTCAAATGTCTTGTAATCAGACATGCTCATAGAGGGAAAACATCCCCTCATTCAATGTCCCCAGAGGGAAGCTTGGGTCATAAAGTAGCACCAAAGAGGGGCATGGGGGTGACCCTACAAATATATATTATTACAGCCCTGCCCAGCTTAGACACAGGATGCCAGTGGGAGCATAAAGCTGGCAGTAGGGAAGAGAGAGTCTCAAAGTGTCAGGAAATTCTTTAAAGGACTTAAATCACTGAGGGTACCCACTGAAAGCCTTTTTTAAAAGGTTTCCCAAAAAAGCCCTCAATGACACTATCTTGCAGAGACCCCAATTCTATGTCAAGACCGGAGGCTCCGATTATGCTTCTCAATCTTTACTACTCCATAAACAGCAGCCAATAACAAAACAGTAAAAACAGAAAACCCACTATAAACCATAAGGCTTTGAACCAAGCCTCTCATTTAACCCACCAATAGTAGCCCAACACAGTCTACAAAAAAGAGAGGCACCACCTGACTTCCTCTTTCTTTGCTGCTCTACAGTCAAGATAAGTGCCTCTCTATTTGGTTTTATGGTCATTACATGAGAGTTATGTTGTATTACAATATTTATACTTGCCAGTTTGTGCGATTTCTGCACAGCGACACACTGCTTTTGTCTTGTGATCCCTTGGGTAAAGGCTTCTCTGTTTCTATCAGGTGTGTGTTGCGCCTAAGATTCCCGATACACATGTTTCCGGATACCCCTCTTTTAACAACCTTCCTCCCTTGGCTTCAGGCACCCCTGGCCCCGTAGCACCGTCTGCTCTTCTCAGCGGGGCCTTTCCTGTCCAGGCAGTTCCCTGTCTGGGTTCCCTAGGACAGACACATTTAAGAGTGAAGACGAGCAGCATAGCCCAATTGGGCGCGGAGCGCACGCTATTTCTGGGAGTGGCAACTGTGACGCTCCACAGGCTCGGGGGACCTCTCTACATGCGGCAAGACGCCTCTCCTCCTGCTGCAATAACGGGGGATTTCCTTCATGCAGAATATCACACAGGATCAGTCTGTCTGCATAAAAGGGGCATTTTTGATAGATATTTAATCCCTCAAGATTGAATAATAATTTTTAGAACTATTCATTTCTGCCTTTGCCCTGCTTCACTCCCACAGACGTCCCAGACCTAAAGAAGGCTGGGGCTGCAATAATTTGATTGGGTCTCTCTGTATTTAACTCTTGCACCCCTGAGTTATCTTAATTCCTATTTGGAGGACCCTTACTTCCCTTTGGGACTGTATTTTGTGGAATTTGCCACCAACATGTCAGACTATGAGTGATACAAGCGGCCCTTGAGCTATATGGCCCTTACGAAGATGAAGATTATTATTTTGACCCCTGCATGGAACAGGTAATTGACTCCTCTGTTCAAAAATCACTGGATAACGAGCTTTCCTCAGCCCTACAGCCTTTATCCAAACGTCTTGATGAAATTTCAGTCCCCGCCTCCCCCCTGGGGATCTCTCTTCCACTCCTTTTATACCTTTTTCTGACCAGCCAATTCTAGCACTCTGGCCAAACTGTCCCAGCCGTCTCTCCCCAAACATATGTATGCAGCGGATTCTTCCCCTAAAAAGACTATCCCTCTGGTCTCCTCCCTACCTTTGGATTCTGATTCTTCAGCTTAGTCACAAGAATCACGTAAGGCTTGTAAACGATCCAAGAAATGCAAACATTCCCCTTCCACTCCCTCCCCGCTCACTTTTGAAACCTCTGATATTGTTCATCCCCAGTCCTCTGATTGGGCTCTAGCACCGGCAGTGGCAGAATACATGCAATTGCATATCAGGGAAGGCTTTGAGAAGGAGGTGAGATCCAGATTAAAATCCGAATGCCCTCGATCTGACCTACCTCATAAGACAGTTGTCACCCCTGTAATTGATGCCACCATGGTGACTTTCCTTAACAAGTACAACAAGTACATACCCTAAGAAGGGTATAGATAGGGCCCTGCGGGCATGTCAAGACGATCTTGTGGATGTTTTTGGGCCATTAGCCAAGATTCTAGGACTGGCACTCAAGCCATGGAAACAGGGGCCTCCATTCACCCAGATGTGCTTGCTGGATGGATGCAACAAGCCATCTGTTTCTTGGGCAATGCGAACTGTACCCTGGCCCCCGAAAGTCAAAAATCTGTCTTACCTCGCATTGACCCTCAACTTGTTGATTTGGCGTCTGCTGAAGCGGGACCCCTTGCCGAGGGGCAGTTGTTTAGTGATCGCTTTGTAAAAGACATTGCAAAATTCGTGAGCACTTTCACCTCGTTAGACAAGTCACAATCATCCCTCAAGCGTATGTTCAATCCCCTTTTTGGAAGGGCTGGTTGTTTTCGAGGACGCCCAATGGGCTGAGGCTACCAACAAAGTCCGTTGATAGGAACCTATCCAAGGTGCAGAGGATATACTCAAGATCTAGCACAAGTGGGTTTCTGCCCATCCAGAGCTACAGGAGCACAAGGCTGCAGCTTCCAGGGCTCTGGCAGAGGTTATAGAGCCATTGAAAACTCCCCCTCAGGTAATAAACCCTTCTTTTCCTTCTCTTCCTTTTGGGGGCAGACTCAAGCACTTTATTCGCAATTGAGTCAACATGTCTGTAAGGAAATGCCTCCTTGGCATGGTTACCCCCTGACTTTTTGCCTTTGCTGATGCTATGTTTTGAATTGAAAGTGTGCTGAGGCCTGCTAACCAGGCCCCAGCACCAGTGTTCTTTCCCTAACCTGTACTTTTGATTCCACAATTGGCACACCCTGGCATCCAGATAAGTCCCTTGTAACTGGTACCTCTGGTACCAAGGGCCCTGATGCCAGGGAAGGTCTCTAAGGGCTGCCGCATGTATTATGCCACCCTAAGAGACCCCTCACTCAGCACAGACACACTGCTTACCAGCTTGTGTGTGCTAGTGAGAACAAAATGAGTAAGTCGACATGGCACTCCCCTCAGGGTGCCATGCCAGCCTCTCACTGCCTATGCAGTATAGGTAAGACACCCCTCTAGCAGGCCTTACAGCCCTAAGGCAGGGTGCACTATACCATAGGTGAGGGTACCAGTGCATGAGCACTGTGCCCCTACAGTGTCTAAGCAAAACCTTAGACATTGTAAGTGCAGGGTAGCCATAAGAGTATATGGTCTGGGAGTCTGTTTTACACGAACTCCACAGCACCATAATGGCTACACTGAAAACTGGGAAGTTTGGTATCAAACTTCTCAGCACAATAAATGCACACTGATGCCAGTGTACATTTTATTGCAAAATACACCACAGAGGGCATCTTAGAGGTGCCCCCTGAAACTTAACCGACTATCTGTGTAGGCTGACTGGTTCCAGCAGCCTGCCACACTAGAGACATGTTGCTGGCCCCATGGGGAGAGTGCCTTTGTCACTCTGAGGCCAGTAACAAAGCCTGCACTGGGTGGAGATGCTAACACCTCCCCCAGGCAGGAGCTGTAACACCTGGCGGTGAGCCTCAAAGGCTCACCCCTTTGTCACAGCCCCGCAGGACACTCCAGCTAGTGGAGTTGCCCGCCCCCTCCGGCCCCGGCCCCCACTTTTGGCGGCAAGGCCGGAAAAAATAATGAGAATAACAAGGAGGAGTCACTGGCCAGTCAGGACAGCCCCTAAGGTGTCCTGAGCTGAGGTGACTCTAACTTTTAGAAATCCTCCATCTTGCAGATGGAGGATTCCCCCAATAGGATTAGGGATGTGACCCCCTCCCCTTGGGAGGAGGCACAAAGAGGGTGTACCCACCCTCAGGGCTAGTAGCCATTGGCTACTAACCCCCCAGACCTAAACACGCCCTTAAATTTAGTATTTAAGGGCTCTCCCTGAACCTAGAAATTAGATTCCTGCAACTACAAGAAGAAGGACTGCCGAGCTGAAAGACCCCTGCAGAGGAAGACCAGAAGACACCAACTGCCTTGGCCCCAGACTTACCGGCCTGTCTCCTGCCTTCCAAAGAACCTGCTCCAGCGACGCTTTCCAAGGGACCAGCGACCTCTGAATCCTCTGAGGACTGCCCTGCTTCGAAAAAGACAAGAAACTCCCGAGGACAGCGGCACTGCTCCAAAAGAACTGCAACTTTGTTACAAGGAGCAGATTTAAAGACCCCTGCAATTCCCCGCGAGAAGCGTGAGACTTGCAACACTGCACCCGGCGACCCCGACTCGACTGGTGGAGAACAACCAACTCAGGGAGGACCCTCCGGCGACTCTACGACTGTGAGTAACCAAAGTTGTCCCCCCTGAGCCCCCACAGCGACGCCTGCAGAGGGAATCCCCAGGCTCCCCCTGACCGCGACTGTCTGAACTCCATTTCCCGACGGCTGGAAAAGACCCTGCACCCGCAGCCCCCAGCCCCTAAAGAAACAGAAATTCTGTGCAGGAGTGACCCCCAGGAGGCCCTCTCCCTTGCCCAGGTGGTGGCTACCCCGAGGAGCCCCCCCTTGCCTGCCTGCATCGCTGAAGAGACCCCTTGGTCTCCCATTGAAACCTGAAGGAAACCCGACGCGTGTTTGCACACTGCACCCGGCCGCCCCCGCGCTGCTGAGGGTGTAATTTCTGTGCTACTTTGTGTCCCCCCCCGGTGCCCTACAAAACCCCCCTGGTCTGCCCTCCGAAGACGCAGGTACTTACCTGCTGGCAGACTGGAACCGGGGCACCCCCTTCTCTCCATTATAGCCTATGTGTTTTGGGCACCTCTTTGACCTTTGCACCTGACCGGCCCTGAGCTGCTGGTGTGATAACTTTGGGGTTGCTCTGAACCCCCAACGGTGGGCTACCTTGGACCAAAAACTGAGAACTGTAAGTGACTTACTTACCTGTGAAAACTAACAATAACTTACCTCCCCCAGGAACTGTGAAAATTGCACTGTGTCCTCTTTTAAAACAGCTTATTGTGTTTTATGTGAAAAGTATACATGCTAAAGTAATGATTCAAAGTTCCTAGAGTACTTACCTGCAATACCTTTCAAATGAGCTATTACATGTAAAATTTGAACCTGTGGTTCTTAAAATAAACTAAGAAAATATATTTTTCTATAACAAAACCTATTGGCTGGATTTGTCTCTGAGTGTGTGTACCTCATTTATTGTCTATGTGTATGTACAACAAATGCTTAACACTACTCCTTGGATAAGCCTACTGCTCGACCACACTACCACAAAATAGAGCATTAGTATTATCTCTTTTTACCACTATTTTACCTCTAAGGGGAACCCTTGGACTCTGTGCATGCTATTCCTTACTTTGAAATAGCACATACAGAGCCAACTTCCTACATTGGTGGCAGCGGTGGGATACAAGACTTTGCATTTGCTGGACTACTCAGCCAATACCTGATCACACGACAAATTCCAAAATTGTCATTAGAAATTGATTTTTGCAATTTGAAAAGTTTTCTAAATTCTTTAAAGTCCTGCTAGGGCCTTGTGTTAGTCCCTGTTAGCATTTCTTTTAGAGTTTAAAAGTTTGAATTAGATTCTAGAACTAGTTTTAGATTCTTAAAAGCATTCCAACTTTTAGAAGAATAATGTCTAGTACAGAGATGAATGTGGTGGAACTCGACACCACACCTTACCTCCATCTCCAGATGAAAGAGCTAAGGTCACTCTGTAACATAAGAAAAATAACAATGGGCTCCAGACCTACCAAAGTACAGCTCCAGGAGCTGTTGGCAGAGTATGATAGAGCCAACCCCTCTGTGGATAACACAGAGGAGGATGATAGTGAACTGGAGGAAGAATCCCCTCCACCAGTCCTATCTAGGGAGAACAGGGCTTCTCAAGCCCTGACTCCAAAAATAATAGTCAGAGATGCTGGCTCCCTCACAGGAGGGTCCAGCCTCTCTGAAATCACTGAGGATAACTCCAGTGAAGAGGACATCCAGTTAGCCAGGATGGCCAAAAGATTGGCTTTGGAAAAACAGATCCTAGCCATAGAAAGGGAAAGACAAGAGATGGGCCTAGGACCCATCAATGGTGGCAGCAACATAACTAGGGTCAGAGATTCTCCTGACATGCTGAAAATCCCAAAAGGGATTGTAACTAAATATGAAGATGGTGATGACATCACCAAATGGTTCACAGCTTTTGAGAGGGCTTGTGAAACCAGAAAAGTGAACAAATCTCACTGGGGTGCTCTCCTTTGGGAAATGTTCACAGGAAAGTGTAGGGATAGACTCCTCACACTCTCTAAAAAAGATGCAGAATCTTATGACCTCATGAAGGGTACCCTGATTGAGGGCTTTGGATTCTCCACTGAGGAGTATAGGATTAGATTCAGGGGGGCTCAAAAATCCTCGAGCCAGACCTGGGTTGACTTTGTAGACTACTCAGTAAAAACACTAGATGGTTGGATTCAAGGCAATGGTGTAAATGATTATGATGGGCTGTACAATTTATTTGTGAAAGAACACCTATTAAGTAATTGTTTCAATGATAAACTGCATCAGCATCTGGTGGACCTAGGACCAATTTCTCCCCAAGAATTGGGAAAGAAGGCGGACCATTGGGTCAAGACTAGGGTGTCCAAAACTTCCACAGGGGGTGACCAAAAGAAAGGGGTCACAAAGCCTCCCCAGGGGAAAGGTGGTGAGACAGCCAAGAACAAAGATAGTAAAGAGTCTTCTACAGGCCCCCAAAAACCTGCACAGGAGGGTGGGCCCCGAGCCTTTGCACAAAACAATTCTGGGTACAAGGGTAAAAACTTTGATCCCAAAAAGGCCTGGTGTCGTAACTGTAGTCAGTCTGGACACCAAACTGGAGACAAGGCCTGTCCCAAGAAAGATACCACTTCTAACTCCCATCCAGCTAAAACTGGAATGGCCAGTCTCCAAGTGGGATCAACAGTGTGCCCAGAGCAAATCAGGTGTCACACTGAAGCTACATTAGTCTCTGAGGGTGGGGTGGATTTAGCCACACTGGCTGCCTGGCCCCCTAACATGCAAAATTACAGGCAGCAGCTCTTAATTAATGGGACAAGTGTAGAGGGCCTGAGGGATACAGGTGCCAGTGTCACCATGGTGACAGAGAAACTGGTTTCCCCTGGCCAATACCTGACTGGACAAACTTATCCAGTCACCAATGCTGACAATCAAACTAAAGTACATCCCATGGCAATGGTAACTTTAGAGTGGGGAGGGGTCAATGGCCTGAAACAGGTGGTGGTCTCCTCAAATATCCCAGTAGACTGTTTGCTTGGAAACGACCTGGAGTCCTCAGCATGGGCTGAGGTAGAACTAAAAACCCATGCAGCCATGCTGGGTATCCCTGAACTGGTGTGTGTCAAGACTAGGGCACAGTGCAAGGCACAGGGTGAAAAAGTAGAGCTGGAGTCTGGAAAAATGGCCCAGCCTACCAAGAGAAAAGGAAAGTCAGCTGGGAAACCAGCTGCAACACAACACCAAAAAGAGAACCTCTCTTCTCAGGAAGAAGTTCTGCCCTCTGAGGGAACTGAGCCTATGGAGCTGGAACCTTATCAGGTTGAGCTCTTGGGCCCAGGGGGACCCTCAAGGGAAGAGTTGTGTAAGGGACAAGAAACCTGTCCCTCTCTTGAAGGCCTTAGGCAGCAAGCTGCTGAAGAGTCCAAAGGCAAGAAAAATGGAACACATAGGATCTATTGGGAAGATGGACTCCTGTACACTGAGGCAAGAGATCCCAAACCTGGTGCCACTAGGAGAGTGGTAGTGCCTCAGGGTTTCAGAGAGTTTATTCTGACCTTAGCCCATGATATTCCCCTTGCTGGGCATTTGGGACAAACCAAGACGTGGGAGAGGTTAGTCAACCACTTCTACTGGCCCAACATGTCCCAGAAGGTTAAGGAGTTTTGCCTCTCCTGCCCCACCTGTCAATCCAGTGGTAAGACAGGTGGGCACCCAAAGGCCCCCCTCATTCCACTTCCAGTGGTGGGGGTCCCCTTTGAAAGAGTGAGTGTGGACATAGTTGGTCCACTAGAACCTCCCACAGCCTCAGGAAATATGTACATCCTAGTAGTAGTGGATCATGCTACTAGGTATCCTGAAGCTATTCCCCTTAGGTCGACTACTGCCCCTGCAGTAGCCAAGGCCCTCATTGGTATCTTTACCAGAGTGGGTTTCCCTAAGGAGGTGGTGTCTGACAGAGGTACCAACTTCATGTCAGCATACCTAAAACACATGTGGAATGAGTGTGGAGTGACTTACAAATTCACTACACCATATCATCCACAAACTAATGGCCTTGTTGAGAGATTCAACAAGACATTAAAGGGCATGATCATGGGGCTCGCAGAAAAAATCAAAAGGAGATGGGATGTCCTCCTGCCATGTCTGCTTTTCGCTTACAGAGAGGTGCCTCAGAAGGGAGTAGGATTCTCACCCTTTGAACTTCTGTTTGGCCACCCTGTAAGGGGACCACTTGCTCTTGTTAAAGAAGGCTGGGAGAGACCTCTTCATGAGCCTAAACAAGACATAGTGGACTATGTACTTGGCCTTCGCTCAAGGATGGCAGAGTACATGGAAAAGGCAAGTAAAAACATTGAGGCCAGCCAACAACTCCATAAGTTGTGGTATGACCAAAAGGCTGCACTGGTTGAATTTCAACCAGGGAAGAAAGTCTGGGTTCTGGAGCCTGTGGCTCCCAGGGCACTTCAGGACAAATGGAGTGGCCCTTACCCAGTACTAGAGAGGAAGAGTCAGGTCACCTACCTGGTGGACCTGGGCACAAGCAGGAGCCCCAAGAGGGTGATCCATGTGAACCGCCTTAAGCTCTTCCATGACAGGGCTGATGTAAATCTGTTGATGGTAACAGATGAGGACCAGGAAGCTGAGAGTGAACCTCTCCCTGATCTCCTCTCATCAGACCCTAAAGATGGCTCAGTAGATGGAGTGATCTACTCAGACACCCTCTCTAGCCAACAGCAGTCTGACTGCAGGAAGGTCCTGCAGCAGTTTGCTGAACTCTTTTCCCTAACCCCTGGTCAGACACACCTGTGTACCCATGATGTGGACCCAGGAGACAGCATGCCTGTCAAAAACAAAATATTTAGACAGTCTGACCAAGTTAAGGAAAGCATCAAGGTGGAAGTCCACAAGATGCTGGAATTGGGAGTAATTGAGTACTCTGACAGCCCCTGGGCTAGCCCAGTGGTCTTAGTCCCCAAACCTCACACCAAAGAAGGAAAGAGAGAGATGAGGTTTTGTGTGGACTACAGAGGTCTCAACTCTGTCACCAAGACAGATGCTCATCCCATTCCTAGAGCTGATGAGCTAATAGACAAATTAGGGGCTGCCAAATTCTTAAGTACCTTTGACTTAACAGCAGGGTACTGGCAAATCAAAATGGCCCCTGGAGCAAAAGAAAAGACAGCATTCTCCACACCGGATGGGCATTATCAGTTCACTGTAATGCCCTTTGGTTTAAAGAATGCCCCTGCCACCTTCCAAAGGTTGGTGAATCAAGTCCTTGCTGGGTTGGAATCCTTTAGTGCAGCTTATCTGGATGATATTGCTGTCTTCAGCTCCACCTGGCAGGATCACCTGGTCCACCTGAAGAAGGTTTTGAAGGCCCTGCAATCTGCAGGCCTCTCTATCAAGGCATCCAAATGCCAGATAGGGCAGGGAACTGTGGTTTACTTGGGACACCTTGTAGGTGGAGGCCAAATTCAGCCACTCCAGCCTAAGATCCAGACTATTCTGGACTGGGCATCTCCAAAAACCCAGACTCAAGTCAGGGCATTCCTTGGCTTGACTGGGTACTATAGGAGGTTTGTGAAGGGATATGGATCCATTGTGACAGCCCTCACAGAACTCACCTCCAAGAAAATGCCCAAGAAAGTAAACTGGACTGTAGAATGCCAACAGGCCTTTGACACCCTGAAGCAAGCTATGTGCACAGCACCAGTTCTAAAAGCTCCAGATTACTCCAAGCAATTCATTGTGCAAACAGATGCCTCTGAACATGGGATAGGGGCAGTTTTGTCCCAAACAAATGATGATGGCCTTGACCAGCCTGTTGCTTTCATTAGCAGGAGGTTACTCCCCAGGGAGCAGCGTTGGAGTGCCATTGAGAGGGAGGCCTTTGCTGTGGTTTGATCCCTGAAGAAGCTGAGACCATACCTCTTTGGTACTCACTTCCTAGTTCAGACTGACCACAGACCTCTCAGATGGCTGATGCAAATGAAAGGTGAAAATCCAAAACTGTTGAGGTGGTCCATCTCCCTACAGGGAATGGACTTTATAGTGGAACACAGACCTGGGACTGCCCATGCCAATGCAGATGGCCTTTCCAGGTTCTTCCACTTAGAAAATGAAGACTCTCTTGGGAAAGGTTAGTCTCATCCTCTTTCGTTTGGGGGGGGGTTGTGTAAGGAAATGCCTCCTTGGCATGGTTACCCCCTGACTTTTTGCCTTTGCTGATGCTATGTTTTGAATTGAAAGTGTGCTGAGGCCTGCTAACCAGGCCCCAGCACCAGTGTTCTTTCCCTAACCTGTACTTTTGATTCCACAATTGGCACACCCTGGCATCCAGATAAGTCCCTTGTAACTGGTACCTCTGGTACCAAGGGCCCTGATGCCAGGGAAGGTCTCTAAGGGCTGCCGCATGTATTATGCCACCCTAAGAGACCCCTCACTCAGCACAGACACACTGCTTACCAGCTTGTGTGTGCTAGTGAGAACAAAATTAGTAAGTCGACATGGCACTCCTCTCAGGGTGCCATGCCAGCCTCTCACTGCCTATGCAGTATAGGTAAGACACCCCTCTAGCAGGCCTTACAGCCCTAAGGCAGGGTGCACTATACCATAGGTGAGGGTACCAGTGCATGAGCACTGTGCCCCTACAGTGTCTAAGCAAAACCTTAGACATTGTAAGTGCAGGGTAGCCATAAGAGTATATGGTCTGGGAGTCTGTTTTACACGAACTCCACAGCACCATAATGGCTACACTGAAAACTGGGAAGTTTGGTATCAAACTTCTCAGCACAATAAATGCACACTGATGCCAGTGTACATTTTATTGCAAAATACACCACAGAGGGCACCTTAGAGGTGCCCCCTGAAACTTAACCGACTATCTGTGTAGGCTGACTGGTTCCAGCAGCCTGCCACACTAGAGACATGTTGCTGGCCCCATGGGGAGAGTGCCTTTGTCACTCTGAGGCCAGTAACAAAGCCTGCACTGGGTGGAGATGCTAACACCTCCCCCAGGCAGGAGCTGTAACACCTGGCGGTGAGCCTCAAAGGCTCACCCCTTTGTCACAGCCCCGCAGGACACTCCAGCTAGTGGAGTTGCCCGCCCCCTCCGGCCCCGGCCCCCACTTTTGGCGGCAAGGCCGGAGAAAATAATGAGAATAACAAGGAGGAGTCACTGGCCAGTCAGGACAGCCCCTAAGGTGTCCTGAGCTGAGGTGACTCTAACTTTTAGAAATCCTCCATCTTGCAGATGGAGGATTCCCCCAATAGGATTAGGGATGTGACCCCCTCCCCTTGGGAGGAGGCACAAAGAGGGTGTACCCACCCTCAGGGCTAGTAGCCATTGGCTACTAACCCCCCAGACCTAAACACGCCCTTAAATTTAGTATTTAAGGGCTCTCCCTGAACCTTGAAATTAGATTCCTGCAACTACAAGAAGAAGGACTGCCGAGCTGAAAGACTCCTGCAGAGGAAGACCAGAAGACACCAACTGCCTTGGCCCCAGACTTACCGGCCTGTCTCCTGCCTTCCAAAGAACCTGCTCCAGCGACGCTTTCCAAGGGACCAGCGACCTCTGAATCCTCTGAGGACTGCCCTGCTTCGAAAAAGACAAGAAACTCCCGAGGACAGCGGCACTGCTCCAAAAGAACTGCAACTTTGTTACAAGGAGCAGATTTAAAGACCCCTGCAATTCCCCACGAGAAGCGTGAGACTTGCAACACTGCACCCGGCGACCCCGACTCGACTGGTGGAGAACAACCAACTCAGGGAGGACCCTCCGGCGACTCTACGACTGTGAGTAACCAAAGTTGTCCCCCCTGAGCCCCCACAGCGACGCCTGCAGAGGGAATCCCCAGGCTCCCCCTGACCGCGACTGTCTGAACTCCATTTCCCGACGGCTGGAAAAGACCCTGCACCCGCAGCCCCCAGCCCCTAAAGAAACGGAACTTCTGTGCAGGAGTGACCCCCAGGAGGCCCTCTCCCTTGCCCAGGTGGTGGCTACCCCGAGGAGCCCCCCCCTTGCCTGCCTGCATCGCTGAAGAGACCCCTTGGTCTCCCATTGAAACCTGAAGGAAACCCGACGCGTGTTTGCACACTGCACCCGGCCGCCCCCGCGCTGCTGAGGGTGTACTTTCTGTGCTACTTTGTGTCCCCCCCGGTGCCCTACAAAACCCCCCTGGTCTGCCCTCCGAAGACGCGGGTACTTACCTGCTGGCAGACTGGAACCGGGGCACCCCCTTCTCTCCATTATAGCCTATGTGTTTTGGGCACCTCTTTGACCTTTGCACCTGACCGGCCCTGAGCTGCTGGTGTGATAACTTTGGGGTTGCTCTGAACCCCCAACGGTGGGCTACCTTGGACCAAAAACTGAGAACTGTAAGTGACTTACTTACCTGTGAAAACTAACAATAACTTACCTCACCCAGGAACTGTGAAAATTGCACTGTGTCCTCTTTTAAAACAGCTTATTGTGTTTTATGTGAAAAGTATACATGCTAAAGTAATGATTCAAAGTTCCTAGAGTACTTACCTGCAATACCTTTCAAATGAGCTATTACATGTAAAATTTGAACCTGTGGTTCTTAAAATAAACTAAGAAAATATATTTTTCTATAACAAAACCTATTGGCTGGATTTGTCTCTGAGTGTGTGTACCTCATTTATTGTCTATGTGTATGTACAACAAATGCTTAACACTACTCCTTGGATAAGCCTACTGCTCGACCACACTACCACAAAATAGAGCATTAGTATTATCTCTTTTTACCACTATTTTACCTCTAAGGGGAACCCTTGGACCCTGTGCATGCTATTCCTTACTTTGAAATAGCACATACAGAGCCAACTTCCTACAATGTCCTTAGATGTCTGGGTGTTAAACACAGTTCAAGGTTATGCCATAGAGTTAACTGCTATCCCTCATGAACCAAATCCCCCTCTCCTTTTTTCCCAACAAGACAACTCCTTTATAAACTGCGAAATTCGAGAACTGCTAGCAAAACAGGCCATCGCCCTCACCTCCCAACACCCAAATGGCTTCTGTAGCAATGTTTATCTAATGCAAAAGAAAGGAGGCAGTCAGAGGTTGGTCCTCAACCTTAGGAATTTCAATCCTTTTGTGGTTTACCACCATTTCAAGATGGAAGGTCTCCACCTGTTGAGAAATCTCCTTCAGGATAGAGATTGCATGGTCCGTCTCAATATCAAGGACGCTTATTTAACGGTTCCCTCCCACAGAAGGTTTATGCAATTCTGCTGGACAGACAAATGGTACAAATATCTGACTCTCCCGTTTGGCCTATCATCTGCTCCATGGGGTTTCACCAAACTTTTGAAACCGGTTGTGAAACACCTGTGCTGGAGGGTAATCTGCATGATCATCTACCTCTACGATATGATTCTTTTAGCACAGGACCAATCTCTTTTGCTAAATCATCTGTTGTGGATGGTATCTTTGTTGCAAAATCTGTGCTTTGTGATCAAGCTCAAACATTCTTCCATGATCCCTTCCCAACAACTGGAGTTTTAGGGGTTTCAGATTGACTCAGTCAAGGCCCAGCTGCTTCTCACTCTGTAGAAAATAAAGCTGATCAAGAGAGAGTTGAGGGTGACGCTGTCAAATCAGACGGTCTCTTTGAGGTCCCTGGCTCCGATTGCGGGGTTACTTGCTTCCACGATTCAGGCAGTATTTACGGGGCCATTGCATTACAGGGCCTTACAGAGATTTAAGATTCATTATCTGCAACAGGGTCTTTCTTATGATCACCTGATCTCCTTATCTCTCGAAGCCCAGGAGGAGCTCCATTGGCGGCGCTCCCACATGGAGGCCTGGAATGGCAGAGCCATCACCTGAGCCTCTTCGGAGGAGGTGATAGACTCCAATGTCAGCAGGTGGGGCTAGGGAGCGAGATGAGGAAAAATGTTGACAGGTCGGTGGTCGTCTGAGGAATTACAGCTCCACATAAACTGCCTGGAGCTCTTAACCAGCTCCTTCGCCATCAGGTTCCTCTCCCCTATCAAAAGCAACTGTTGCATCCTTTTGAGGATGGACTATGTGTCAGCAGTTTGTTACATCAACTGTCTGGGAGGGACCAAGTTGCGCCTGTTGGCGACTATTGCCAGGGATTTCCGGCACTTTTGCCTGTCACAAAAGATTATGGTGGTGGCGGAATTCATTTCGGGGAAGGACAACCTTGTGGCCGATTGGAATTCTCAGTTCCCGATAGACTCCAGCGATTGGAAGCTCTATCTGTCTGTCTTCCGGAGAATCGTGCTTCTTCTTGGTCCTTGCAAAACAGATCTGTTTGCATTTCGTCTCAACTATCAACTACCAAACTTTTACAGTTGGAGACTGGATCCGTTGGCCCCAGCAACGGATGTCTTTCTGCAAGACTAGTCGAGTCAGATGAATTATGCCTTGTCTCCGTTCGCCTATATTACTAACCACAGAGGGTAACCCAAACAAACCCAAAATGGGCTGGGTGAAAAGTATCAAAAGACTACAGTGCCCACTCTAGAAACTCACCTATAAACAAAAACCATTAATAAAAAGCAGCATAATAAGTTTCGAAAATAAAACACATAATTTATTATTAATATATAACAATTAAATCACATCCAAGAGTCTAAAAACCCTTCTTATCATAACCTAAAACTTATACAGGACAGAATAAAGTGCTCAGAATAAAGTGCACGTGATAGTAAGAAAAAGAGGACAGAAAAGGTCCATCCAATCAATACATAGATTCACAAACAAACATGGAGCCTGTTGTCTCAACTTTCTCCGCATTGATTAATTACGACAGGAAATAATCAATCCTCAATATTGTCCAAACAAATTATTGCATCCAGGCTCTAAAAATTCTCATCTGCATTTCGACCCATCCAAATCACGGGCTAAATCCGGCCTCGCATCAGGGTCTTCTTCAGGACTAGAACGATAGGGGTATTATCACAAATTTTTATACCAAGCCTTCGTCTACATAACGCCACACATCACATCAAAAGTATCACCAAATGGTCCTCTTTATATTCTCATTGAAGTCGTTTAAATCCACAATATCACCCTTAAAAAATAACGTTAGGATGTGTAACCAGCATGGTGGCCTCGATACGCTTCTCCCCGTCAATGAGGACGTCACCATCATTCAGAGAATGGCAGTGCAAATGAGGCATCAATCTGCATCATTGATTCTTATCACTCTAGTGTGGAAGAGTCAAGCATGGTTCCGTCCGTTCTGGAGTTCTCCATAGCTCTTCCCATCTTTCTCCCAGTTTTTCCTCATCTCCTCCTGGACCCAGTGGGCTCCCCCTACTCTCTTCTATTAGCGGGTCGACTGACCCACATGACTTAGAAGATATCAGGAGACATGGCCAGGTGCAGGCCATTTCGTCTTCAACTGCCACTTTTATTCATCAAGCTTGGACTCCATCCACCTGCAAAAGATATTCTTTGGCATGGAGGAAATGGGTGGGTTGGTGCCTTCGAGAGGAGGTGGCTCCTGTGGGATCCGAACCCAAGGACATACTAAACTTTCTGTTAGAGTGCGCTGAATCTGGTTTATGTTACAGGTCAGTAAACATTTTCAGATCAGCTATTTCTGCAGGACATCAGTGGATAGATGGTAAACCAGTGGGTCAGCATCCCTTGGTATGCCAATTACTTAATGGTATTAGGGTTGCCAATCCGCCCAAACAACGTTGCTCCTAATTGTGGGATGTGAGTGTAGTGTTCTTTTTTTTAATGTCTGGCCTGATAACTATTTGTTATCAATGAAACAACTGTCTGCAAAATTGACCTTGTTATTATTATGTTTAATTTCATGCCGCAGGGTTTCAGGTGTGAGGGCTTTAGATTTAGCAGGTAGGTTGTTTTCTCCTACAGGAATTTATTTTCTTATTTCCAGGCAGACTAAATGTATGTCTACATCAGTTGATTATTCGGCATTTCCACACAACGATAAATTTTGTGTGTCAAGTTGTTAAAAGTATATGAAGAACATACAGCTACT
This sequence comes from Pleurodeles waltl, assembly GCF_031143425.1. Taxonomy (NCBI): domain Eukaryota; kingdom Metazoa; phylum Chordata; class Amphibia; order Caudata; family Salamandridae; genus Pleurodeles; species Pleurodeles waltl. The sequence goes on along the minus strand of NC_090448.1, from coordinate 409,114,620 downwards.
TATAGAAATGATCCCTTAGCTCCTCTTCTGATTGCAATTCAGAAGCCTTTTCGCCCGGTGTCAGCTGCTACCTTGGCCCGTTGGGTCAACTGGGTTATGTCTGAAGCAGGCATCGATGTATCTGTGTATGGTGCACATTCCACCAGGGGAGCCATTGCTTCAAAAGCTTTTATTTTGGGTTCTAGGTTGGAAGATATTCTTTGTGCGGCCGATTGATCAAATGATTCCATGTTTAAACTGTTTTATTATAAACCAATTGTACATGTTTCTTCTTTGGTTGATGATCAGCTTTGAACCAGCATAGTCGAAACACAATAAAAAAAATTCTAGCTTTGCAACAAGAATTTTAGATTCTATTAAGGACACGGAGGCGAGGATTATCCTACCCGTTGGGACAAGTGATCTTGCAGAGTATACTAATGCTTGCATTGCATTTATCTGTTAATTTGTATTTTGCCCTCCCTTGATTTAGTCTGTTGGGGCTGAATTGGAACTTATATTTTCTTTCTTTCCAGGAGCTGATTCAAAACAGACATAATGCTTTGTGGATATCCTGTTCTCCGTTGATCGCAGGAGTCGGTTCCTAGGTTCAGTTGGAGTTGAAGACATCCTTGGTGTTCTGGTTGTATCCCTTCATCTTCAAGAGCCGTATTTGGACTGTTTTGCAAAGAAAGAGGAAGTCAGATGGTGCCTTTCTATTTTGTAGACTGTGTTGGGCTACTATTGGTTGGTTAAATGAGAGGTGTGGTTCAAAGCCTCATGGTTTATAGTGTGTTTTCTGTTTTTACTGTTTTCTTATTGGATGCTGTTCATGGAGTAGTAAAACTTAAGAAACATAATCCTCGCCTCTGTGCCCTTAATAGAATCTAAAATTCTTGTTGCAAAGCTAGAAAATGTTGTATACTTGAAGCCCCAGGAGAGGCGGTGCCAGCTATTCGGAGAGCAGTCAAGCATGCGAAGAGCTCTGGCTGCAATCCCTGAGGTACGCCTGTGTAACCCAATTGGGTTAAACACATAACCTTGCTACCATGAGGGGCTTCACCGCTATCAGTGTAGCTGCACAAAGCCCGGGGAGTCTGAATAAAGGAAAGGGAAAAGTGGGGATTAAACTTCAAGGAACGTGCAACATGCACCGTAATAAAGAAGGGCATGCGTGCCGGTTGCATGAGCCGATTGGCGCGAGTAGAAAGCAACAAAACCTAAAAGGCAACACGTGCACACAGAGCAAATTGCCCCCAGCACAATCTGAACATCACAGCAAAACAACAGTAACCATCATGAAAAGGCAAAAACCACATCAATAGAGAGAGGCACTTATGTTGACTGCAGAGCAGCAAAGAAAGAGGCAATCAAGACGGTGCCTCTCTATTTCATATGGTATACTGCTGGACTATTGGTGGGCTGATTAGAGGCAGGGTTCAAAGCCTCATGGGATATGTAGTGTGCTTACTGTTTTTTTTTAATTGGCTGCTGTTTTGGCGTAGTAAAGTTTGAAAAGCATAATCGAAGCCTCTGGTCCTGCCCTAGAATAAAAACATTTCTAGCTATTACGTCAAGAATTTTGAGTTCTATTAAGGACACAGAGGTGAGGTTTATGCTTTCTCTTTCTTTACTGAGAAATGACAGCAGGCAATCAACACAAAAAAACTACATATCCCAAAAATCCTGGTAGTCCATAATGCCCAATCCCAGCCCTGCTCTCCATATAAATGTCTCTGCCTCCTTAGTCCTTACTCTTTCTTTGCAAATAACAGGACAAAACAACCTGATCTCCAAACTGGATTCTCTAAAGTCCCATCGAGGACACATAACTGTAGCCATCGGCTGAACTTGCGCGATCATCTAGTCCCCCATGAAAACATGAGGAATTCATGTGCCTTTATTGTCTGATCCTACAAACAAAAGAAAATGTACCAATAATCTGGCAACGATTCAAGAAAAACATGGGAGGGAACAAATAAAGTATATAAGAAATATGTCATGCATATCATTTAATTGTACCATATGAATTGTAACAATATACTTATTGCAGTAAATATCATAATAATATCATAATAATAATGATAACAATAAGGGTGGGATAATCCTCGCCTCTGTGTCCTTAATAGAACTGAAAATTATTGATGCGATAGCTAGAAAAAAATGTATTCTATGTCCGGACCGGAGGCTTTGGATTATGCTGATTCAAAATTGATCCACCACAGTAGATGCTACATCCATAATAGGTTTATGAAAAAAAAACCTTAAACATATTGTCTGAAGACCAATCTCCGGCCACAATGATATCCTCTAAACAAGAACCCGCCCCAAAGGACTTGGATGCCATGGCGCTGCGTACTGAATGCGCTCCAAAAGTGGAGGTATCTATACCAGCTTCCCCCAAAAGCAGTTTAACCCATCTGGCCAAAGTGGCTGATGAAACTGGAGCAATCAGACTTTGTAGAGATATAAGCAAATGTCCTCGAGCATCTCTGGAGTACAATTCTCATAAGCCTTTAAACATTCTACAACACACACTTTTTGATTATGGGGAAAAGCTGGATAAGAAAAACACTTAGTTGCCATTTTCGTACGTCTGGAAATCAAAAATGAAACTCCTGAAGGAGTAAATACTCTACCTGCTACGTCAAGGGCGCATACGTTTGACACGCTTCAACATGAGATTAAGCACAAAAGGACCGTGAACATGACTGACAATTGTTTACAGGAGAGATCCTCCTCACATGGCCAGTTTCTTAGAAAACGCAGAACAATATCTACATCCCATAAAGTGGAATATTTAGGTTAAGGAGGTCTAACCATTCGGATGCCTCAAAAGAGTTTGCAAATCAGTGGATGTTCACCTACCGGTTTACCCTCGAGATGAGGGTGTCCTGCTGAAATAGCTGATCTAAAATTATTAATGGTCCTATATACTAAACCTTGGATAACTAGTTCCTAAAGGAATTTGACAATCACACTAATGTGGGCCTCCATGGGATCAACACTCTGTTCACTGCACCAACCCAACCATCGCTTCCAGGATGCCTCGTAACACCTATGAGTGGAAGATGCCCAAGATTGGGATAAGAAAAACATAGCGTCTCTCGAAATTTCTGGCATTTGCCAGCGTTTCCTGAAAGTCTCCATGCCATGAGTAACAATAGTCCCTGAAGTATCAGGGGATGAGGAAGACCTGCAAGATCCAGAAGCAAGGATATGAATGATGGAATTAGGACCGGAGGGGCACATGACAGCGACTTCGCAACTGGAAACTACGACTGAGCCCTCCAGAGCAGTGTTACTAAAATGATCTCTGCCATTTGCCGCTTCACATGAGAGAGTACTCTCTGAATCATGGAAAATGGAGGGAAGCCATACAGAAGACCCCGGGTCCAATCCTGGAGAAAGGCTTCTGACCCCAGAGGGTCCAGCCTTCAACTGTAAAACCGAGGGAGCTGAGTATTCAGCTGTGACTCAAAAAAGTCTGTTGAGCACTTGCTCCAGTTCCAGTCCACTATCACATTGGAATGACCCGGAATGTACTCCGCTGTTACCGATATTTGGCGTTGAATGCAAAAATGGCAAAATTCCTTGGCAATTTCAAACAGAACACAAGATTTGGTCTCACCTAGGCGATTCATGTCTCTTACCGCCGATATGTTATCCATGCCCAAAGGTATGCAACAACTGGCTTTGGGGGGAGAGAGAGATCGAATTGCAAAAGCTCCTGCTACAAGCTCCAAACAACTGACACGAAGGTTCAGTTCTTCCGGAGACTACCTACCCCCCGTCTAAACCATTCCACACCGAGCCCCCAGCCCCATTGACTGGTGTCCGATTCTATGAAAACCTCCCGAGAGGATGCAAATATGGCTTTGCCGTTCCACGCATCCATATGGTCCAATCACCAAACTATTTCTGTCTTGGCCTCGTCCAACAACAGTATCTGCTCCGCGTATGACAACCCTTTGCGCAGATGCAAAATTTTCAAACATTGAAGGGCCTGGTAATGAAGGAAATATCGCCTGGATTGAAGAATACAGAAGCCCTACTGGGCAAGCAAGGGTTCTCAAGGATATAGTCGGAGAGGCAAGGGCTCTCTGCAACTCGCTCTTGATCCAGGCTTGTTTCACTAGCGGTCATTTCAACTGTGCTTTGATGGACTCTACTTGGAAACCTAAGAATTCTATACATTCAGAGGGATTCATGATTGATTTGTCAGAGTTTATCAGAAACCCCAGATCCTGCAGAATCTGAATAGTCCACAAAAGGTGCAATAAAACCAGTTCTCTAGTTTGGGCATGATTAAGATGTCATCAAGATATATATTAAGGCATTCTTGAAGCAGTTTGGTGAAACACCAAGGGGCCGAGGACAGTCCGAAGGGAAGGACAGTGAACTCATACCATTGGTTTTGCCAACAAAATTGAAGAAAACTACTATTCGGATTGAAAACTGGCACCATTAGATAGGCATCTTTGATATCTAGCCAGACAAGCCAATCTCTTTCTTGTAAGAGGGCTCTTAGAAGATGGACACCTTCCATCTTGAAATGGTAGTACACTATCCATGAATTGGACGTCTTTAGGTTTAGCACTAAATGACAACCCCCACCTTTTTTCTGCACCAAAAAGATTGTGCTGACAAAACCTGACGGGTGGGGGACCGTCCTGACTATTGCCTGTCTGTGAAGCAGTAAAAGTATTTAGTCTATGAAACTGCTTCCTGACTGGGAAAAATGAAGAGGAAGAGGGGCAATGTCTTGTTTGGGAGGGGAGTAAAACTCCATACTGTAACCTTGAGCAGTTTGTAAAATCTACAGGTCTTGGGAAATACGTTCCCGAGCAGCTAGATTCCATTTCAACTTCCCCCCATAATAACTTCTGAAAAGGGGATCACTCTCACTTTATGCAGTGACGTCTATGGAACCAAAACCACCTTTCCCACTGCGTCTGTGGGCGCGACCACAGTTTCTCCTGTTTCTGGAAGGATAGAATCCTGAGTGTGACTAATAGGAGCTGCGTCCTCTCAGGGAGCAGCCTATTGAGGCCTGATAGAAACCTCAGCCTGGCGCTTGGCCTCTAAAGCGTCTGGCCCTGTTAAAAAGGCCTCCACTGAACATCTTCGTCAAAGAGGTCTGGGGTTTGTCAAGAGCGGAGAAGGTGGAGACGTATTTACCCAGATCTTTCACAAATATGTCTTGGAAAAGCAGACCATTCACAAGGGTTCCAGGTTCTGAAGGAGCCAACTCAGCCAATTTCAGATCTATTCTCATCAGAAAGGATTTCCTCTGTTCCGTGGACATGGCACAGTTTGCGTCTCCTAAGAGGCATATTGCCATTTGTGCCCATTCTAGAATGGCCTCCGGATCCAAAGGAGAGCTGGATTATTTTGCCTGCGTGGCCATACGAGAGTCCAGTTCCGTGGTATCAGTAACTTTGCCAAGCAATGAAAGCCGAGGACATTCTGAACGTAAAGTATTATGCACGTCTTTGACAAAACTTTTGCGTAACCTCTCCTGCACATCATGCGCCACCTTGACAGAGGGTATCCATTCGGTAGATCTTGGATGAGTTATATTTTAATGATCAAAAAATAGGTTCTTTTGAACCACGGCGTCAGTTGCGGTTTGCTGAGTCTTACGTTTTCGTTTGGGAGACTGTTTGATATTGCCTAACGCTTGGTCGGAGTCCGAAGACTGCGAAGCAGAGGAGTGAGAGGCCTCAGTGTGTGGGGGAGCAGAAGCCAAAAATGGGCCAGAAGGATCAGGAGAAACTCCAGGTCCGTATCCATGATCATTGAGGACCGAAGAAGCCATTTGTGAAAAAATCTCTGCCGAGAAAAAAAGTCCTCAATGAGGCTCTAGGGGCACGGCCCACATCAGAAGGCTGACTGTCTCTCGTCAGTGTCTCAGAGGGGGAATGACCATCAATTCTCTCTTTCCGTACCTCACCAGAGGTTGAGTAAAGGGCTTTAAGGTATTTATCAGGGCCTGGTTGACAGAGTCCTGCACATGGAGACCCAGGGCCTGTACTAGTCTCTCCTCTATTTGATGTTCATAGGGCACTTCTGCCTCTTCCTGAAAATATTCGTCCTCTTCAGCGTAGTATGCCATGCCAGAAGGCAAGATGATATAAGGGAGTTCAACAAGGGGGTGGGGGATGTGGGGGGTGGCTGTGGCAGGTCAAAACAGGAGAAAAGCTCCTAATAACAATGATAGATAGATCTCTCAAACGGCCAAAATCAGTGTGGCGGGAGCACCTGCCCATCTTTTCCCTAAGCCAAAGCCCTTCTCCGTTTTTGCTCCCCGTTGGGCGTTCTAAAGGGATAGTATTACTTCAGGCGAAGCGCTGCACTCAAGGGAATCTCCGAACTGAAAACAATGTCGGAGATTGTCTCGCACACATGTGGGACCATGGAAATCGAAAGAGGACAGTCCTCTTGATGCAAGCGCTCAGCTGTCCTCCCGCGGAAGTCAGCTACACATGCGAATAAGGGGAAAAACAAAGCGCCCACCACAGACGCTCCACTTTCTAATTTCTGTTTCATAAAGTCATCTGCACTCTACACGGCCGAGACGGTGTTTTAAGGAAAGAGCTTGCCCAACGTGCAAGCGCGATGGGTGTGATTTATAAGGGTAGATTCCCTAGTCAAGCACTACTCAATCCCCACTCCCGCTCCACGGCTGTAATTACATTTTAATATAGATATCTATTTAAGGTTAGGAAATAAATTGAAGGAGTACATAGCCTTGGCTGCAAGCAGCAAAGAAAGAGGAAGGAGTAAGAAGGCAGAGACATTTACTTGGAAAGCAGGCCTGCCATAGGGCATTATGGACTACCAGGCTGTTGGGCTATGTAGTTTTGTGTTGATTAATGTTGATTAGCTTCTGTAATTTCTCAGTAAAGGAAGCGAAAGTATAATCCGAAACCTCCGGTCCTGACATAGGATCAAAAATACAGCCTATCTTTTGTCTAGTTTCTATGGTTATGCTATGAATTTCACGTTTCCTAGTCTACTGGCGTATCGTTGCAGCCATAGCTAATTCTGTTCCTTGGTTAGTGCTGAAAATCATCAGTGGATCTACTGCTGTATTATTAAACTTGATGCAAGCTTCCGTCTCTGCATTCATGGATCCGCTATTGACATACAAGTACCGTGACCTCACCCGGCCGTCAAGTGGAAGCGCGAGCTGACGTATGCACGCAATTCCGTGATCACGACACCGGCAGGAAGGAGGCGTGGCTTACTGCTTGCCGGCGCATGACGCTGTGCGTGGGATACGTGGCAGTGACGTCAGCTGTGGCCGGAGGAAAGAGTCAGCTGTGGAAGCTGAAAGGAGCAGAGTCCTGGTAAGAAGGGGTGGGAGGAAGGGGTTAAGAAGGATTTGAGGCAGGGGTACTCATGGCGAGGGAGTCGAAGAGAGTAGTGGCCCAGATCAGGGAGGAAAATCCCATAATCTCTGCCCACCTCTCCACCGGTCCCTTTAACATCATCCCCATGTTGAGCCCGGAATAGTTTCTGGGTGAATCTGTTCTGGGTGGTACGTCCACCCATGAGAGCGACACCTTCTTTGCTCCCTAATCCTGTATATTCGTTTGCCCCACTTCTTTACGGCGTCACTTTCATGGATGTCACTTCACTTCTTTCTCCTGGGCCTCCGTTGGAGACCCCTACTCAGATTTTTACATACATCCCTTGGCGTCTCATCTCCTCCAGCCCTAACTCTCTCGTTTTAATGTATACCAACTGTTCGTCACCATTTGTGTTATGACGCCCCAACGCCTATAGGCGACTCTTGATATCTCTGGCTGCCCAGCTGCTCTACGCCACAAGGGTCACCCTCCCAAATTGTACTCGTTTACTGGCTTCAGCACCAGCCCAGGGTTCCTCACACCTTCGAGGACTCCGTCGCCCTACTTACGTAGGCTCCTCTCTATTGAAAATTATACCTACTTGTATTTTGCCATTATCATACTGGACGCTGCTGTATGCACAGTCTTTTTGTTTATGCCCCCGCCCATAGTATGTTTTCTCATCTTCTGTTCTGGAAATGGTAAAAGTCGACCTGACTTGGTCACATACAATTAAACATTACTAGTCGACCTACAGAAATATAAGGCCCCTACGGCTATGGCAGTGCATTGTACGATCTGGACTGTATACTGTTTTCCCGGCCTTTTACTGCGCTGTGCATTTTTTATCCATACATCGAGTATGGTCACTCTTTCCTCCATCCTATATAATAGATGATTAAGGGTGGTTCCTTGGAGCAGGGGTAGTGTGAACTCCTTAATTTGTTTGTTGCACCTGGCTAGAGTGTTTCCTGCCATTGGTTTCTTTGGTAGCCCATGCTGTAACTTGTTGCATCAATCCAGTTTCACTTTCACCTTTGCATGCTCCATTATGACCGAGTGGCTGGACTTGGGTAGTTCTTTGTAGCGGTGACAGAGTTTCACAATATTATGAGGTGCTGTGGTTACAGTTATCTGTTGGCCCTAGGTTTTTGTTCATAATGGAAATTTCATTTTAGATAACTAGAGCGGGCTTACATTTTAGGCACTGTATTTTTTAGTTAGGTTTGAGTTGAGCAAGGATCGTTTCAGCCTTTTGAGGTTAGTGGGAAAGAATGGAAGTGGCACTAACATGAAACATTTGCATATTATAGGTAATTATTTGTCATCGTACATCTCAAAAGAGCCCTGGTTAGGCACTTTGGGGCCATTCTGTGATTGGTAGGTGGACAAATAAAGGTAGAAGCCGACATGGGCCAATACAGCCAAAGAAAAATAAATGTAAGAAATCGGAGAAGCACAGATTCCCATCCAATATTGCTCACAGTTTAGAAGTTTCCTCAATTTATGGGTTATGACCTGAAATGTCAAAGCTGAACATGCGTCAGTGTAGACGTAACTGGCACTGGTTAGAAGCTTTAAATCAAACTGGAATCTCATGCAAAGGGGGTTACAAATCACTGGTTGGGCCAAGTCTATTGTAGCAACTGGGTGGAGGGGGCAGGGCACACTGCCTTTGCATCAGCACCAGTCCTCTCAAACGCATTCACGTTATTGAAGCTCATAGTTGTTTCAAGTAAGTAGAGAGTGTTCACCATCAGTAATGTTGAAGCATATGGTTGCGTCACTGGGCACGTTTTGACTGACTGTGTAAATAGGTTCTGGCCTGTTGCTAGGTGAATTCATCCACAAGAGTTACCGACCAGTGTCATAGCTTACCAGCACAGCTTAAACGTGGGTTGAACTAATAATTCACTGTTCTATTACACATATGCAAAGCATTTGGAAATGAACTTAAGAGGCTTTTTCTTATTTCTTGTAGAATAAAAGTGAATTCATATGTTGTGGAAACTCCTTTCTCAAGGCTGAAAATATATATATTTATATTAATACGTTAGGTAGTGACGTTTTCAAACAAAAATAAGTCTAATTTACTTCCTTTCTCTGTAAGTAGTTTTATTCCCACAAAAATCTTCATGCACGTAAATCATTTTGATTACAAACTGAACTCCTGCACCTGCGAGCCAAAATGTAAATAGCTTTGCGGAATCAAGCCCATAACACTTTGACTTTACAAGACCTAGCTGTAGCACATAAAACAGTTATCTTGTACATGATATGTTCTCGCAAAGTGTTTATAATTCTGGATCATGTAATGTTTCATGTGACTTAGGGCCAGATGTAGCAAAGGGTTTTTCCCATTCTCTGTCAATGGGAAAATGTGTTCGTACATATGGCCCTTATGTGCCTCGCACCATTCTTTTCACAGTTTTACTGGGTTTTCATTATTGTCCACTCCAGGTGGTAAAGGTAGAGCGGGGATGGGGGATTTCAGTTTTTTGAGAAGCAACCTGATTTATAATTATTTGCAATGCAATATCCTAGTATGTGGTATTCATATTGTGATCACTGAATTGCTTTTTCAGTTACGTACAATATACCATGTACATATCAACACTAGGTTTATTCCAATTATGGATGTCAGCGAGTCACTGATTTTTATTGGTAACTTACGTGAAGGAGCTGTAAAATGCTGTACGAATAACTGTTAATCTGTGAATGCTCCTGGACGTAGGGGTGCTTTGGAGAAAGCCAGTTGTTACTCAGTGGCTGCCTAGATGGTGTTAGCTATTTTCATCCTCCTCTGCTTTGGATGTGTTGCACAGAATGTATGGAGGTGTCACTGTTTTTGATCAAATGCAGCAGTGTGGGTGATATTGGTCCTGTGCTCCATTCTAGATTAGAGGTCTTCAACCCTTTTTATGCTGAGCCCCTCCTAACCAAAAATTGTGAAGTCGGGGGGTTAACTCCAAAACTTGTGGCAAAAATTGGGGAGGTGGAGAGGGCATGGGTAATTACATGGGCCAGGATTATGAGATCATTTCAGGATTGCTTGTTTGCAGTTCATGATCCACACTAAATGCAAGATTAATAAAAAAGAAAATGCACCAGGCAAAACATAATTGGCTAGAAACACTACTACATATATTAGGGTGCTGTGAGCCCTTTGCTTTCCAAAGGCCCAGTGCACCTGCTGCAATCATGTCTACAGTGTGTACAGGGGATGTAATACTGCCTGCATTTTTTTTTGCTAATTGTTGCTGTGTGGGATTACATCCCCCAGTATCTCTAAGGCCAGGATAGCGACCCACACACACCCACACCCCCCCCCCCCCCCCCGATTGGTAACTACTGATGTAATTGGTGCTCGGGTCTTGAGGACCAACCCCCTAGGCCTCAGAGAATCAGAAAAACTGGTTTGAATATTGAAATGGAGGACCCAGCACTCAGTTGTATACTCTGGACTTACAGGGGTACACCAGTGTGCCAGGTGTGTGAAAGTTACCAAAGCAACCAAATTTAGAGGAGAGAGCTCTATCACTGGGATCCGGATTAGCAGGATCCCATTGAAAACAGTCTAAACACACTGATAGGCAAAAAGTGGGGGTAACCATGCCAAAAAGAGTGTAGCTTTGAAACAGTTGGCTGATGCCCAAGGACGAATTGGAACTCTCCATCTGGGATTCTTTTATAAACACCTTCCTACCTCTGGGTAGGGTGGAAGAAGGCACCCGGCGGGGTGAGGTTAATTTCTGCTGCTCCATCCCAGGCCTCATCGATTCCTCTGTGGAATCACTTTTCTCCCCTTCATAACTTGCATGAAAATGGCTGGTGTTAATGGTTGCCTGTTCTGGGTCCCCTTTTCCCCTGTATTACAGGATGCAATTCTTCTATAAGCATGGTTTCGAGTCCAGGCCTTAAAGTTAAACTAAGATTAAGTCCAAGTCTATTACTCAGACCAACCTGTGTTGTCAAAATTAGTCATTTATTATCTCGAACCATTGCTGGTGTTCACTGTAAGGTATCCAGCAAAGATTGCATGTATTGTATTAAAAAGTTTGATCTAATCTCTCTACGAGAGAACTTGGTCCGGAACGATTTTCACATTGGTGGGTTTCTTTCTTTCTGTAACCCTGCATTATCATCAGTTTGTAGGAGGGCAAGGAGACTTGGCCACTGTAATTTCTATTATGTTTTGTGACTTAAAAGTTAAGCCCATTGGTTCATCCCCTTTGCTTCAGTTATTATTTCTGATGCAGCTGGGTACAGTTGTTCTTTTAGTTGTAAATTTCTAACAGTGTTTTCTTTTTTTTTTTTTTTTTTTTTCTTTATCATCGTTGTGCCAATGGTGTGGCTAAGTTAGAGTATACAATTGAAAATATGAGTTTTAAAAATCGTTCGCATTGCCTACTTTGGCGTGTGATTTCAGTTATAAGTTGCGTGAATTTAGCAGGTCAGGGGTCTGTGGTTTGGAGAATTCAGACAGCCAGGCATTGGCACATTTCAGTCACTGTTAATTATGTGGATGCCCTAAACAATATCATATACTCTAAGTATTTAGTGTTTGTGAGTGACTGTACCATGGTCACCCCAAAGTCATACCCAACTTTTACTGGCGGTAACAAACATAGCACTGTTGATTTTATTTTAATTTCACATTCATTTAGTTTTTTACTTCTTGATTTAAAATCTCCCCTGTTTGCTCAAGTGATCATAACCCTCTAGTTATATTTTATTAAAGCAGCTAATGCAAAATTAAGCCCTGGTTGGAAGTGGCCTCTTTACTTTTAGCTCCAGCAAAGGCCTCAGAATGAAATGGGAGCATGTTAACCCGAAACGTTTTTTTGAAAATAAAGTTTCTGAAAATTTGGGTGCAATATATGTGTCAGACATCGGCTATTGTCACTTCCTCTATAATAGAGGGCTTTGTCTGCTTAGCTATTTCTCAGGCGCTTTCTGTGTAACGTTCTTCATCCATTACACTTCAACACGAATGGTTCAGTGCAGCTTGCTCAAAATCACATGAACAGCTAACGGCGGCCTTAAACACTGTGCCAAACAAATAGGGAATATATCATTGTAGCATGTAAAGCTCATAAAGGTATGTTGAAGGTTGAACTTATAAATGAGGCATGGTTTGACCTGTTAGCTTCTAGGAACTTGAAGGATGCCAGGCTATTTTGAGAGGTTTTGAACAGTCCATTATTTCCAGAAGTCCTTCCTCTAACATAGAGGGTCTCATTAGATCTGAAAACTTCCAGTTTGGTCTCCTGCCTGCTTGCCCTATTACGAGTTACCCGCTGGGCGGAAACAGGATTTCTGCTTGCTGACCCAGCCAGAAACTACCCACAACACTGATGTTGGCTCGTAATCAAGTCGACGGCAATGTTACAGTGCATCAGGTGTGAGAGTACCCGTCGCGCTTTTCACTGGGTATAGTTCAGGCAATGATCAGCACAACAGGGATGCCCAGGGGGGCCCCTGCACTGCCGATGCCAAGTGCACCCCATCTCCACTAGTATTTGCTTGACAGTGGAACCGCAATGCAAAGACTGGCGGACACCGGGGGCGTAATCGCCAGGGTAGCTACCCTGGCGGATTAAGACTGCTGGCACCGCCAGGCCGTGGCTGGTGAAAAAGTGGTGGTGCCGGTGGTCAGACTGTGGCACTTTCACCACGGTCATAATGTGGCTATCGGACCATCACATCTAGCAGTCCTAGAAGTGCCAGACTCGTAATGATGGTCAGAATGTCTAATCCATGCGGTGTCCTGGGTCACCCAGTTCATGCAAGTATTTAAATCTAATCATGCGAGTACTCTTCAGGACATTGGGATACCTTCTGGTAAAGATCGACATTTGGCTCTCTAGTCTAGACAGTCCATCACTGTTAAGGATGTTGCTGTTACCATCAAGCACAGCCAGTGCAGGAAAGCCCCGCGGCTTGATGGAGTCCCTTTAGACATGTTCAGAGAAAATATTGACCTGTGGGCCCCTCTGCTTAAAAATATCTTTAGAGCTGCAATTACTGCCTTAAAAAATCTAGTGCCTTGCCCTTGTGGTAATATATCAAGGCAAACACATTGCACTTTATGCTTTTTGCACACTTTATACATCCATGAGATCTTGTTTCTTAGTTCCTTTTCTGCATCCATTAAGTTTCAATTCCTACAAGAAGGGCTTTAGATTACTCCATCGCGGCAATTAGCCGGGGGTTTGTCATGATCAGATCAGTAACATTAGAGGGTCCTTAAGTATCAGGAAAAGATAATGCTAATAGGGCTCAGCTGAATTTTCCTCACAATTATGTTCTGGTATTTGGGATATTTATTGCACTTCTAATACTGAACAGAGTTTTGCATCTTTTATACTGAGATTTTATTTGGTACGTAATTGCTTACTTGTATTTTTTAGATGGGCTGTGTGTGTAATTTGTATTAATATTGCCCATTGATGGGTTTTTTGCCTAATAAAGTTTGACTGATTAGTACAATGTATATTAAATTACAACCCAATATTACTATTGGTTTCTTTTTTAGGTCGAACGCGCAATCTCTTTGACCTGTTGTGAGTATTGTAGGCTTTCAACCATACCCACCTCCTGCCCATCACCTTCACTCGTTCGTGGGCTCGCCTTTCAAAAATCTGTTGTCATAAATGGTAATTGCTTTACGTTTGTCCCACCTTGGGGCAGTTTTGTGACCGCCTTGCAGACTGCCCCTGTTACGTGGATGATTGCACGATTGCCGATACACTTCAGAGTGGGCAAACAATTTTTTTTTACCTCTCAGCTTCGTGCTGCATGGTGGCCATGGCGCTCACAGCGCAAAAGGGCACAACAGCGTGAACTCGAACGGCAGTATTGGAGCACTGGTCACATTGTTCATAGCTACCTAATCAGTCATTTCTTGTGGCTCTCCCCTTAAAACACTTGAAATTGGTAAATAGTTTCCTTAAAACAGAAATCCTTGAAGCGAAAGCGGCTCTCCCGCACAGTGAGAGCGCTGATACTACAATATTCTTTGCACTCTGGGAAACTCACCCCATGATGCTTTGTAGGGCATTCATTTGCAAAATATTTTTGCTCATAATTCAGCCTGTGGTGGTCCTGTGACAATGGGACCACCTTCAAAAATATTGACCACAATGTGCTCTTTATGTCCACATCATCTCAGGGTCCCCACACTATATTTGTCTCTGAAGGCTGGAACTTTAGTTTTACAGCTGGGAGAAGTTTTGTTTTATGGGCCTTATTTGTAATAGCATTGCATTAGGCCTTCTAGCCTTGAAAATGTGTAATTCATTATGTCCTCCATTGGCTACATATATGGTTACAAAACATTACTTTCTCCCGTTCTGTGGTGGTCCTAAGACTATGGGACCACCTTCAAAACATTGACCACAATTTGCTCTTTCTGTCTTTGTCATCTCTAGCTCCCCTCACTGTTAGTGGGAGGTCCAAAATAATAACTCCCAAGGCTGGAACATTTGTTTTACAGCTGGGAATAGCTTGTGATTTAAGGGCCTTGTTTGTAACAGGCCTGCTACCCCTGAAAATGTATATTGCACTATGTTCTCTAGGGGCTAATTACATGGTTACACTGCATTATTTATTGCCTTTTTTCTTTTTCTGTGTGTTATTTTTTTAAACTTTTTATTTTTTGTAGTATTATTATTATTATATTTTTTTTACAGCTATTTACATTGTGGTTTCCACTTGGGGCTTCTCTAAACATTAATCATATCAACATACTAAAGCATTTGTGGCATGGAAACTTGCCCCATTGTGCTTTGCAGGGCACTACTTTTACAAAACATTTTTGCTCATAACTGAGCCTTTTGGTGGTCCTAGGACAATGGGACCACCACCAAAACTATCACAAAAACATGCTCTGTCTACGTTATCTCTGGGTCCCCACACTAGGTTAGTGGGGACCCCAGAATAATAACCAGGCAGTGTCTTTGTCAAGCTTTCTCATGGCTGGAAATTTTGTTTTACAGCTGGGAGAAGTTTTGTTTTAAAGACCTTGTTTGTAATGTCAGATAAAGGTTTATATAATTTTATATATTTAATAATAATAATCTTTACTTATTACAATTATGACCATGATTCAGGCCAATTTAACATCTTTATTACACTATGACTATTTGAACACTCTTGATATGTTTGGGTGACCATTCTAGTTTATTTCTCCGCTGTAGCTGTCGTGTGTCTTTTTTGGGGGAATTGTGTTAGTCAGCCAGCAACTCTGATGATGGGATGGTGAAAGTGGGATTCTGTTGGCATGGCAGATTTCAATTAGGATGCTAAATGGCAACATTTTCATTTTTTTTCTGCAGCTAGAGAAAGAAAGTAAATGGAAGTGCTTTAGTTATATGCAGGGCCACTGGAATTATATGGCAGGAAAGGACAAGATTGTGAGGCAGGGTTGGCCAATTTATGTGGCAAGAAAATTCCAGTTATGAATTCACAGTGCCAATAGCTCTAACTCAAGCAAATGTGAGACCTACTGCATTTCAAATGCTTGTTATTTTGTTGTGTTGTGTGAAAATTCCCGACATGCTGTATTATATGAAAAGTATCAGGTTAACTAAAGAATGTTTCTGTGGCCATTTAACTACTTAATACATAACATGTATTAGTTTAGGTTGAAATTGAAGGTGGGCAGTGGTTTGTTTTTTTACTCTTCAATCGCATGGAAGTGATTGATCCATGCCATTGAATCAACTCTTCTAATGATGAATCTTTCATTCTTTTAACTCAGTTTCATTGGAAATGTTACGTCTAGTGTTGCCTTTGTTTGAACATTGTGATAGACGTTGCCAGGATCTTTAATTGATTAGAAAATCTTAATGTTCTATTTTATTCCTTTTACCTACTTCTTCAAAGTGCAAGCTGTGTCTTATCACCATTTTTTCCCAAACATATTTTTATTAACATGTTATAGAACAGACATAACATTGTATTCACGACGTAACTACGTACCAGTCAAAGGTAGATATATATGCCTTCATAGTTTTATCGCACGTTTAGTTATACATAGTTGTCAGTTAACATTGCTTAAGCAATAGAGTGAGTTAAGAGTGATTACATAAATCATTGGCTAAGGTAGTTCTACTATCATTTTGTTCTTTGCATCTAAGCCAACAGCAATCTAAAGTTATTTGTTATTTTATATGTAGTAGTGGCCGGTATCTGGTTAACTGCAAATCATTGCTCCCATGTTATTAAATAGCCTACAAGATAAAGGTACACCAGTATTCTGTCCTTATGTATCAATATGCATCAAAGGACAGGTCAACTATTTTCTCATTTCTGTTTGGGTACATTACAATCCCTGGCATGGATACCTACCTCAGTGTCTGGTACTAATTAAGGTTGCATTAAACAGCCCTTTACCTGCTCTGTGCTCATGTTAATATTGCTGCAATATCTGTCATTTTGGATCAGGGTGGTGTGGGGGGGATGGGAGACAGCAGCAAGGGGACAGCCCCTCCGCTCAGCACTTTGTATTGGCGTGGCATGAGGTAAGGATAGGATCTGCTTGTTGTGCACTTCACAGGTCAATTGGCCCGGTTGGTGCCTGTGCCCTCTGTAGTCACTTGGGTGTCCTCTAATCCATTCTGTCGAGGTTTTCTATTAACATTTCCCAATCTGCTGAAATGGGGCTTTTCCTCAGGCCTCTGTATTCCTCTCTGTGCAAGGCTGTGCACTCTGCCTTCCCCAACAGAGTAACTCCGTTCTCTGTCTGGTCTGACGGTGGAGCAAGGGGATTTCCAGTGAATTGTAATTAACCGTTTGGCTAGTATAAGTGCTAGGTTGACAAATCTAGTAGCCATTCCCGCTTTCCCTGGCCTGGGCTACAGATACAATATGCAATGGTCTGCCGAATACCACAGGAGAACTCTGTTATCTCACAAAGTGTGTTGCAGATTCTATTCCAGTAATGTCTTGGGGGCAGACAGGCCCATGTGGAGAAAATCTGACTCTACTATAGGGCACCAGGAACAGGTGGACTTTGTGGTTGGAAATAGGGAGTGTACCCTTTGTGGAGTCAAGTAGGCCCTAAGGAAGATTGCAAACTGGATACATTTGAATCGTGCTTTGCTGGGAATATAGGATGCATGTTCTGTAAGGAATTTCCATTCCTTATCATGCAAGGGGCACGCTAAGTCTGCCTCCCATCTTTCCCGCAAGGGGGAGGGGGGGGGGAGTGATATACATGGATGGGAACGTTGTACTTTGTCTAGTCATTTAATTAGATGCCTCCCTGACCCCATATCATAAAGTGTCTGTACTAGGGAATGTCTGGGGTCCCTCCCCAGAGGTGGACCATTGGTGGCGTATATGATTTGACAGATTGGCCTGTGTTAGGAATTGGTTACCTGGAAGTTGAATTTGGGTGATAAACTTCCTATGGGAGAGGAGGTGACCTCTATGGAGAGATTCACCCCCCCCCCCCCCCCCCCCCCACCCCAGGTCGAGAATCCACTCTCATCCAGTTGCCTCGGCCTTATCATAGAGAGCACCCCAACTGGGGTGGGAAAGCCACACGGGAATGTTGAGTGCGTATGGTGTTGTAGTCTTGGTAAACCTGAGCGCCGTGAGCCAGTTCCACAGCACATTTTGCAACAACAGGGGTAGCTGCTTTGTGTGGTGCAGTTTTTCTGGCAGCAGGAGTGATTGTAGTTCTCTACTTTCTAATCACATTTGTGTATAGTTGATCTCCTGGGGATTTATTCCCGCTAACCAGTAGACCAGCCATTACAATTGTGCTGCAATGCAGTATGTGTGAAAGTCAGGCGCACCCATCCCTCCCTTCCATGTGGGCAACTGTAATATACGAAGACTGATGCCCCATACTAATGCTGTCAGTAAGATTTTCAGTGTTTTGAAAATCGATCTTGGTACTCAAACTGGGAGATTCACAAAAAGTACAATAACCTAGCAAGCATCAAAATCTTGGCTAGTGCCAAGCGTCCAGCCACTGACAGGGAAGTCCAAAATTTGATCTGTGATATTAATGTTGTTATAGCTTTGTTCAAATTACCTTCCAGTTAATCGTCAGGGGAGTGCTAATTTTGTACCCCTAGATATCTGAATGTGTTGAGCCACGGGGATCTCCAGTACACCCATTGGGACGTTGGCAGAGGTGAGTAGCCCCTCTTGAAATTAAAACGCAAGTGACTTTGAATGGTTTACTTTCAGGCCTGAGAACACCAAATTGTTAAAGGGTGTGGCTTATTAGTTCATGTTCTCTACCCATGTCACGTACATATAACAGCATGTAATCCCCAGGACACAATGTATATCCGCCCCTCACACCAATCAGGGATCCCCCAGTTGTCTCCCTCCTGCCTCAACTTTTGGACAAGGGTTCCCATTGCTAGAGCAGAAAGTAATGGGGTCAGCGGGCAGCCCTGTTGGATGCCCCAGGATATCTGATAGATTGGTGAGATGTGTTCACCCGTCTTCGCTCTGGCCGGTGGGGGGAGGGGGTGGGGGGAGTACAGTACTTTAACCCATCTTATGTAACCAGACGGTATGCTAAATTTCCTAAGAATGGCAAATAGATACTCCCAATCTCGCGAATCAAATGCCTGCTGCAACCCTAGCAAAGAGCATCCAGTCCTTGGGTAGGCTGCCCACATTACCTCCATCACCTGTTACAGACGGCAAATGTTTAAGGAAGTGCTCCTGCAGGGTATAAAACCACATTGATCAGTGTCAATCAATTCAGGTGCTCGACCTGTTTTTGATAAAGAACTGACTAGCGCTTGCCTCAAGGTTACAGGGAGCTCCCTTTGCTCTAGTGCCGTTTTGCACATTGTAACCAACTTTGGGATTATCGGTGATGCAAATGTAGAGTAGAATTCGATTGGCAGCCCATCAATACCCAGGGACTTAATGCGTGGCATCTCCCTTACAGCTTGACGTACCTCTTTTTCCGTTACGGGCCCATCCAATTGCGTACAATCCGCTCTGGACAGACGTGGGAGTCGGAGGTCCATGAGGATTGGGGAGGAGGTGACAAGGGCCTGCAATACTGTTGGAATGCCCGATTCACCTCTAACTGAGTAGCGCACAACAGACCAGATTGCGATATCACCTGAAGGATCGAGTTAGGGGCCCGGGGAGGTTGTATCATACGCGCTAATAAGGTCCCTACATTATCTCAGTCTACATGTGTCCAGTGTCTATAGGTTTTGTAGTCATAAACCCGCAGTTGCTCAAGTTCTGCAAATCATTTTTTAGCTGCCAGCAGTGCAGGTGTAATGATAGCATCCTCGATCAATTCTCGCTCTAAGCTACCCATTTGGTTCTCTATACCTGTAAAGTCTTGTAGCAACTTGGTCATAGTCCCTAGTATGGTTTTAATGGCTACCCTCCTAATAACTACCTTAAATGCATCACCTTCCACTATTTTTGTCGAGGCGGCACCATCGTTTATAGTGAAGTACTCAGTTATGGCAGTGTTCACAGTGCTACCAAAGGACGCATCCTCACGATGGGTCGGTTGCATACGCCAAGTAGGGATTGGCGTAGGGACGCAGCCCCTTTGGAGTGTCAAATCCAGACGGTTCTGATCTGAAAAGGTCTTAGCTAAGTATGTTTTGTCTGAAACGCCTCGTCGATTTGGTTGGGCATAGGATGCAGTCCTATCAGGTGTGTAAGCCGTGCTGTGGGGAGAAAAGAGTATTCCCTCATGTTGTGTTCTCATACGTCTGCTAGATCCCGATGTACAGACCAGGCTATGAGCACCTGTGCTTGCTTTAAAGAGTTGGTGTTAGGCAGCGGTGGATGCAACACTCAATCAATCAATCAAAGAAATTTGTAGAGCGCGCTACTCACCCGTGAGGGTCTCAGGGCGCTGGGGGGGTGGAACTGGGAGGGTCACTGTTCGAACAGCCAAGTCTTGAGGTTCTTTCTGAAAACCAGTAGGTCTTTGGTTTTGCGAAGGTCGGTTGGGAGGGAGATCCAGGTTTTGGGGGTGAGGTAGGAGAAAGACCTGCCTCCTGTGGCGGTGTGCTGGATGCGGGGGACTGCGGCTAGGGCGAGGACGGCTGATCGGAGGTTGCGTGTGGGAGTGTGGAAGTTTACCCTTTCATTGAGGTAGGTTGGGCCGGTGTTGTGGAGGGATTTGTGTGCGTGGATGAGGATCTTGAATGTGATTCTCTTGTCTATGGGTAGCCAGTGAAGGGATTTGAGGTGTGGTGAGATTCGTTCGTGGCGGGGGAGGCCAAGGACGAGGCGCGCGGCTGTGTTCTGGATTCTTTGGAGTTTGCGTTTGAGTATGGTGCCGGCGTAGAGGGCGTTGCCGTAGTCCAGTCTGCTGCTGATGTGTGCATGGGTGACTGTCTTTCTGGTTTCTGGGGGGATCCATTTGAAGGATTTTTTTTAGAGTGCGGAGTGTGTGGAAGCAAGAGGAGGTTAGAGCATTGATTTGCTGTGTCATGGAGAGGGAGGGGTCGAGGATAATGCCGAGGTTGCGTGGTTGGGTTGCAGGGGTGGGTGCAGGACCTAGGGCGGTGGGCCACCAGGAGTGGTTAAAATCCCCTCCTATCACACACGGAAATTGTGCCCATTCTCCCAGTGTTGCGGAAAGGTGCTGCAAAGAGACACCTTGGTATATGTTGGGGCAATGTATACTCCCTAGTACCAACGGCACTCCATCGAACTCTCCCAGTGCGAAGGCATATCTACCAAGGGTGTCTATTTTGGTGTGCTCTAATCCAGATGGCAGAACCTCTGGCAAACCCAGAGTAGGTGGTGGCTATTACTTGGCCTCTCCACTTTAATCGAAGCCGGGCCACCTCTGGTATTGATAAATTAGGCAATAGATGCTTTACGGTGATGTAGTCAGGCTGTCACCCCTTTCCTCTTTTGAGCGCGACCCAAACCTCTAACATTTTGTCACTATCTTATAAAGGTATGGTGTTGTCATCATCTAGCTAACGTGCGGCCTGGCACCCACCCAGTTTGGCAGAGCATCCCATGGCAGGCAAACCAGCACTTTATAAACCCCAACTATTAGGTCCACCATGAAACATCTGTTCGACCAAACATTCATCCTAACTTCAGGAGGGTCTGAAAGTGTGGCCGGGTGTCTCCAGAACAGGGATCACCAGACATTGCAGGCTCTCCATTCTGCCTCCCTCCCCCAAGTGCAGGACCTGACCTGGACTATGTGCCCTCACTCACTGGAGTGTCACAGAGCCCACTCGATCGCTGCCGAAAGGAGACACCGCCGCAGCTCACATGTGCCCGACCGCCGGGGCTGACGGTTATCCACTGGAAGAGTTAGTCACCCCATGGGAGAGCCGGGCAGGGACGTCCTCCAAACTGCTACCCAGGCTGCGTAGGTCGCACCACTCTTGTCCTCAGCCGACCAAATTCCAGGCGTCGGGGGCCAACCATGAGGGACTCTGAGGGCTCTCTCAGGTCCCCCCCGGTCACCTCCCACAGCTGTAGCCGAGCAGGGCGAATTTCCTGGCCTTGTCTGCAGGATAATCTGGTCTCCCGGGCAGGTCTCTGGAGCTGCACTAGCCTGCGTCTGCCATATTTGGCACCATAGAATGGCCTGTTGCACATAAGATGTCATTGCATCTAATACAGCCAACAAAAGAAGTGGATTGCTACATTGTGGAAGGTTGTGGCTAATAAAAGGAAAAAAACAGAACTGGGGCAGTATTGCAGTAACTGCAGCAGGGGCTCAAGATGGGTGTTAGTACCATCAGTGCATGTTGGTATTTTCGTAGTGGCTACAGATTTCTTGTACTCCTAAATAAGGTCACTTCTTTTGAAGGGACAAGGAGTCCTAGGGACACCCCTCTGCAGTTGGGTGTTGTCACTCACTGCACCCTTGTGCAGGGGGACCTCTTACACCCTTTTAAAAGCAGGCCTAGCTACTGTAAGCACAGTGGAGGTCCGACTGGCCTCTTCTAGTATAAGGCTTTCGCTAATGCACTGCCCCTCTGGCAGGTATGAGTTTGTAGCTGTGCGGAGGCAAATGTATTTACTGCATTATGGCATGCTATCCCAGTCTGTGTCCATTTAAAGATGCGCTTTGGCACAAACGGGGACAGCGCTTCCCATATGTCATGCAGGCCCAGGTCTCTTACTGCTCACAATGGTGTCATAACAAAACCATTTAACAATTTATACTGAAAAAACAAAGGGTACAGGCACGTTATAGTTAAGAAATAGATTTTTTTTTAAATGGAAGTTCACCTAAAATATCAAAGGTTACAGGGATGTTATAGTTGGGATCACATTTTAAACGTACCAAACTATAAAAATTCACCAGTTATACTTAGTTATCTTAGGTAACTATAACTCTTGCCCCTGCCAAGCACAGTTATCTGATCAATAATCTTACTGCATGTTACAGTAACATTATCAATAATGTCATGAGTGCTGTAATTTGTGCAAATTTTTTTTTTTTTTACCTAAAGTTAATTTCATTACTATATGTTAATTCAACCACCACCGCCGTCGCATGTGTGGCAATGGGCTGGAGGGTCTGGCCTTGGCCAGGCCCAGAAAGCAACGCCCTAAGCACCAAACCTCACGCTGCGCACAGCCCTTTCCCCTTGCATGGCAGGAGTAGGCCGCAGCGTGTCTCTTAGTGTGAGAGGGTGTCTCTGGGGGTAAGAATCTGTCTTGGTGTGAGAGATGGTGCATCAGTGTCTTAGTGGGTGTGTCAGTTCATGTGTGGGTCTGAGTGGGTGCATGAAGGTTTCAGTGGGTCTTTGAGTGGGTGCATAAGGGTCTGAGTTGGGCTGTGAGTGGGTGCGAGTGGGTCTGAGTGGGTGTGTCAGTGGGTGTGTGAGTTTCTGATTGGGCCTGTGAGCGGGTGCATAAGGGTGTGAGTTGGGTCTGTGAGTGGGTTAGAGAGATTAAAAAAGAGAAACCGAGAGAAAGAGGGAGAGAGACTTTTTTTTTTAGACTTTGGTGAATGATATACTTAGAATTTGATATTTTTTGACAAATTGAAAACAAAAATGTATTTGTAAATTTAAAGAGCGAGATCACCTTTCATTATGAACCTTAAACTTTTTAAGGTTGAAAACAAATTAAAGTAGGAAAATGACCATAGCCACACCTGGACTAGAACACTCAACTTTAAGTGTGAGGGTCTGTGACTACAACCGTTATGCCACAGGTAAGTCCTTGTTCTCTGAAGTCATTGCGTGGAGAGACCATTGCAATGGCCATCTCTTTCTCTTCCATCCACTTATGCTTGTTGAAATGTACTCTGGTACTTAGTCGAACACAAAATAGCCAGATATCAAGATCCTTCATGAGCTCTAATGCAGAGAATTTGAGCTATGCAGTGTGTGTGCCTTTCTCCTTTCTTCTTAACAAGTAAATTAGTAATTTGTCAAGGGTAGTGGGCGCTGCCCCCTCCAAATGGGATAGCAAGAAAGTACCCTAATTGTCTGGATTGCCTTTTGTTACCAGTTAAAAAAAAAAAATACAGAGTGGGCTTTCACTTCACCCAGAAGAGTATTTCTCTCACACCTCATGCTATTGACTATCTGGCCCATTGTTCTGCTTCTTATGGAGTGCTAGAATTACAGTGCTTAATGGACTGTTTTGCATCTCCGAAGCACTCTGAATCATCACTCTTTATCTTATAGACGCAGTGTATGCAGAAAAACTTCCTTTTGTGTGGGTATCCACCATTCTATAGCAGGATCGGAGGCTTCGGATTATGCTTCTCTTTACTTTGCTAAACAAACAGCTGCCAATCAAAATACATACAACTTTAAACTACATATCCCATGAGCCTTTAAAACAGTCTTGTCCAATTGTATCCCTTCCATAAATCGACACTGAAGTCCTTCTTCTTTCTTTGCTGCGGCAGCAGTCAAAGCTAAGTGCTCATTATTTTACCATACATTGTCAATATATGATGTTTGCTTTGTGTTAAATTTGTGCGTGCCCGGTGTTTCTGCATTTGTGCAATCTTAGGGTTCTTCCTCTCCCTAGTGCGCCAGAAGTGGAGCAGGAGGGAGACCGTCTGAGGCTTTTTGTCTCTATATTTCATTGAGGACGTTGTCCTCTCTTTGTTGCACACGTGCGCCTTGGACCGCATAGGGGGATTTTATATTTCGGATCAGTTTGATGCGCCCAACGCTCTCCAGCTAGAGCATTGGTCCCAGAGAGTGACCAACGGGGCTGCAATAATCGTTTTATGGCCTGCCTAGGGGAAATAGGTTCACAGCAGCAGGTGGCTCCCTCCCCAATTACTAAATTCTGGCTAGGCAGTTTCTATTACTGTCTTCACTTACTATAACTGCTTATACCTGATTCAGGATATTCCCCCCCTCCCACCCCTTTGAACCTTTTCAGCATCCCTCAGCTTAACAGTTGTGGCGTACTACGCGGAGGCTGTCATCTACACCAATATGTCAGCTGACATATTGGCGCAGATGGCAGCCTCTGTTCTGCTTGACCACAAATATGGGGACTCTGCCCCTCAAGGTTCGTCAGAAGCCTTCTCAATACCTCCTCAATCACAGGAGGTCTCCTATGAATCTTCATCAGCCTCCTATGATTTGGAGGACTTGCAAAGGGATTCACAGAGGGCAATTCTCCCTTCATCTAAGAAAGTGCAAAGCCCATCACCTATCCTCTGATCTTCCAGGTCCGAGTGGGCGGTATCTCTTGTTCGCTCAAGAGAACATTATTTATCCACGTCCCACAGAGTGGGTTCCTTGCATGGAGGTTGCACACTACATGCAGGATAGACTGCGCAAAGGCTTTGAATAAGACGTCAAAAGCACTCTTGGGTCAGAGTACCTTCACCCTTCACTTTTGGGAAAGGTAGCTGATACTCCTGATTTTGATCCCAGCCTGGCGACCTTTTTGAAAATATTTGCGAAGTATCCTAAGAAGGTTCTGGACTCCGTCTGGTGCGGTTGCCAAGATAAGCTTTTAGACCTCTCCACCCTTTTAATAAAAATTCTCGAGCTGGCTGTTCTAGCTAAAGAATCCAGCTCTCTCCTGGACCCTGATGTTATTCTGGAATGAGCGCAAAGGGCTATCTGTCTGTTAGGCAATGCTAATTGCGCCATGTCTGTGGAACATAGATGGTCTTTTGTTATGCGTCTGGATCCAAAACTAGTGTAATTTGGCCTCCAATGAAGCTGGTACTTTGGCCAACAGTTTGCTGTTTGGTGGTAAATTTGTCAAGGATCTGAGTAAATAGGTTTTGCAGACTTCAGTCAAGAAGATCTTCAATAACCTTTTACAAGGGTTGGACGCTTCAGAGGTCAGACGCCGGGCCAAGACAATGGGACTGTGGTTTGCCACCTCTCCTGGTTGATGCAGTTTGCTCCAAGATTTCTGTTTTGTCTTCAACATCGAGAAATCCAGTACATTTTCTTCCCAAACTGTTGGATTCTTAGGTTTTCAGATAGATTTCATCAAAGTTCAACTTCTACTACTGATGTCCAAACTGTGCTAAATAAAGAAAAAGTTGAGGAAAGCCTTTGCCTCGCCAACTATATTGTTGAGGATTTTGGCCCGATCAGTGGGCCTTCTGGCCTCTTCGATACAGATCATTTTCCTGGGTCCCCTGCACTATTGCACCCTTCAGCGCTTGGAATTCATGCATCTTCAGAAGGGTCTGCTATACTTGGAAGGTCGTAGGTGGCCAAGATCGAGATCTCCTGATGGTTGTCCCACATGGATGCGTGGAATGGCAGTGTGATCTTTGCATCTGTTCCGGCGGTGACCATTGAACCGGATTCCAGCGAGTGGGGGTTGGGAGCATGTTACAGTCCTGTAGAAATGGGAGACCGATGGTCACAGGAGGACTTGAGTTATCACATCAATTGCCTGGACTGTTCGTGAGGTGTTTGCTTTTCGGTCCCTATCCCCCCACCCAAAAGTTAATTGCTGTATCCTTCATAAAATGGACAATGTGTCCTCAGTTCTAAATCGCCTGGGAGGTATGAGATATTGCATGTTGGCAGAGATAGCGGAAGACTTTGGGCATTATTGCCTTAAACATCAGATTTTGGTAGTAACTAAGTACATTCCATGTCAGTCAAATGTGATGGCTGAATGGAATTTGTGCTTTCTGCTCGATTCCAGCTATTGGTAACTTCTGCCTTGTGTGTCCATGCTCGATAGACCTATTTGCCTCTCACCTTAATACGCAAATACCAACATTTTTCAGTTGGAGGCCAGATCCTCAGGCGGTGGGGTTGGATGCATTCCTTCAATCATTGTCTCGGGATCTGCTATATGCGTTTTCCCATTCTCTGTGATAACGAGAGTACTCGCCCAGGTAGAACTGCAAAAGGTGGAGGTGGTTTTGGTGACACCCTGTTGGAAAGATCAGCCCTGGTTCTCTTTGCCGATGGCTCTGTCATGCAACTTTCCGGTTTGGCTACCGAACCGGAAAACAGATTCAATGGGAATCCCACATCTTCTGATAGTCTGTTGTCCCTCATGGAGTGGAGGCTTTAAGGAGACGCTGGCAAGTGCAAGGAGTTTAATATTCAGCACTGTTTTTCTTATGACAATCCTGGGCTCCCTCTACTCATAAGCGATATGAACAAGCCTGGCGGCGATGGGTTAATTGGTGCGATGACTGGGGTGTGGATCCCTTGGGGACAGAATTTCATATTATAGCAAATTTTCTTTCGGATCTGGCCACCCAGGGTTTGGCATATAGAACAAATTAATAATTTCTGTTCAGCTATATCTACAAGGCATTCTGACATGCAGGGCAAACCAATTGGGGAGCATCCATTGGTTTGGAAGCACCTTTTGGGCATCCTCATGGTTAGGCCTGCTCAACCTAAATATTCGGTTTTATGGGATGTCAATGTGGTACCGCAATTCCTTGGGAACTAGTCCTATGATGAGGACTTATCCTCCGAGCAGTTATCTGCCAAATTGAAGTTACTTTTATGCTTGATTTCCTGTAGGCAAGTATCAGACGTGTGAGCCTTAATTACTGCAAGTAGAGTATTTACTTCATCAGGAGTGTCATTTTCTCTATCAAAACGTACCAAGACTGCATCACGTTGTGTGAGCTTATCCTGCTTTTCGTTACGATGAGAAATTGTGCGTGGTTCAATGCATTAAGGCATATAAGGACTGTACTCGTGAATCTCGTCATGTATCTGGTCAATTGCTTATTTCTTTGAGGAAACCTTTCCATCCGGTCTCTTCTGTGACTTTAGCCTGTTGGATTAAGTAGTTGTTGGCTGAAGGGGGAATTGATGTGTCCCACTTTAGGGCTCATTCTGTGGGAGGGGCAATGGCTTTTAAGGCATTTTCCTCTTGTTCACGATTGGAAGATATTATAACCGCGGCCAATTGGTATTCGGATTTCACATTTAAAGTGTTTTGTCATAAACCAGTAGTTGATGTGGCATCAGGCGTGGTGAGTCAACTTTGAACTAGCGTAATCCGAATCCTCCGGTCCTGCCATAGAATGAAAGCACTTCTAGCTATAACTTCAGGAATTGTAGATTCTATTAAGGGTGCGGATGCGAGGATTATACTACCCAAACAAACGTTTCATGTTATGTTCCTTATGTAATTTCATGTAATGGATGATTTCAATTGATAAATATATTGATTGTTATTTATAAAAATTATCCTGCAGTGTTAATGGCTTTTTACCTTTTAGAATGTGGCTAATTGTTGTTCTTGGCTCCACCAGGGACAAATACTTCATCTACCTGAATAGCGTAGAGGGATCTGTGTTTGATTCGTCCCAGCTCCTGGTGTACATCCTGATGTAGACCCTGACGCTTGAGTTCCACAGCGACAGTTACTGGGGAGTTCCGCAGGTGCTGGAGAGTTCATGGTGATGTTATGCACAATGTTGGACTCTTGTTCTGGTTACTTAAAGTTGCCAAAGAAAGAGGAAGGGCTTCAGTGACAAGGACTTGTATGGGCATGGAAGAGAGAAGATTCGACAAGACCATGTTAAAGACTCATGGGATATGTAGTTTAAAGTTTTACGTTTGCTGTTTGTTCAGTAAAGTAAAGAGAAGCATAATCCTCACCTCTGTGTCTTTAGTAGAATCTAAAATTCTTGACGCGATAGCTGGAAACCTTTTTACTGTAGCACACTACTACAAATATTTTTGTCATGGATGTCATTTAGGGGGAGCAGTTGCGACCACGTGCTTGCCCCCTGCAACCCCTGGCACTACCCTTTTGACCCCCACCCTCGGAGGCGGCAAAATTCAGTGCCTAGAACACAGGGAGAGCTTGTCCTAATGGACGTCGGTTGAGACTCAACTTTCCTGTTTTTTTATTAGCTGTTTTAATCACACTAACAGTGAATAATAATCATTTTTAGTGTAATAAAAAGGAGTACAGTTAGTTGGAATAGGACACCATCTGGCAGTTAAGGTAAGTAAAAATGCTTTTAAATGTATGTTGTATTTGTGCTTGTGGGCGAGAGTGTATGTGAGGAGTGTGAATGTATGTGTGTGTATGAGTCAAAGTAAAGGTTAAAAGAGTGTGATGTCACTTCTGCTACCCCTGGAGTTTTTGTTAATTGACTCCCATGATTTTTGTCAGGACGCAGGGAAAGCCCTATTGGTTTTGTCAGTGCTTGTTGTGTGCCGATTAAAGGGTAGTTTTGGATACTCACATGTTAGGGTTTCGGCAACAGCATAAACTGTTATTCTACTTGTCGAACAATAATCTAGCCTTTGACCTAGTTAAATTTAAATGTCAGATAAGGTTATGTATTAAGTTCCTGGAAGTTATCTGAGCATACAAATTGCTAATGTGTCGTTGTGAAAACAGTTGCTTTAGGCAGTTATTTGTGCTGTCGCTGCTGTGGTGAGAAGCCCTGCTTGACTTAACCTGAAATGTGGTATGCGCATTTTAGGTAAGCATTTCTTGCAAAAGTCACATCTCTTATTCAGTATGCAGCTGTGGTCTGGATATTTGCGTACTGACCGTGACAGTAATATTAAGCTTGAGGGTCCAAAAAAAGTCGCTCATGAGCGGAGTACTTCCAAGCTCTTGAGGATGTTAGAGTAGCACTTTGCTACCGTACTTTACCTTTTCTTCATTCTGAGGTTCACACACCCCGCAATCTTTTTCCATTATTTCCCCACTCTGGCGAAAACATTTTCCCTCTCGCCAATCCAGTAGAGGGAGCACTTGTTCATCATTTGAATTCCTGGTCCCATACACACTGGTCAACCACTCCCATTTTAATTTTATTCATCATTCTGGAGGCGTTGGCCATCTCCACACACCAGTATTAAGCCTTAGCTTTCTTAATGATGGGCTCTTGCGGCTCCTGGAATTAATAAGCCACACTTGGGCTCCATGTTCGCCTCCTTGGTTACAGAGTTATTTTTCTCTCAGGTCCACACAGCCTTTCAAAGTCGATAAAACAAGTACCATTGAGTTTAGTAACCGTACACATCCATTATTTATCAATAGCAAGACGGAGGCTCCTTCGGCGTGATTATGCTCTTTGTAAATACCCCTGTTATGTTATGAAGAACAATTTATTTACTTTTAGGGGTATGTTTAATTATAGACCACCATGCTTAACCTGCGCTTTTCTAATAAGCGGCATTTTTGAAGGCAAAAAAACCTCACACCTGTGAACTTGGAGTTTTGTCTTCACGCAGGATTTTTAATGTCCCCTTTCACGGATTTCCTATTCCATCCTACGTTAGCCCTAAGCACAAATACATACTCACTGCTGTGTATTCACTGTAAGCCATCTGCATTCTTAAAGCAGGTTGACTCCCATTTACACATGTTTTTTTTTTAACTGTGACCATTACTTTGCTGTCCATCCTTGAAACAGAAGCACCTGTTATCCGCTACTAAATGCGGATACGCTGATGTGCCTTTAGATAATATCTTACTTCAAAGAGCAGGACTGGTATACTGAGAATGCTTCTCTATGGCTACGCCCTACAGTACCTGGCTAATTAGGGTGTAAGCATTTACTCTGCTAAATAATTTTATGAGCAAAAATGACTCTAAGTGACTCCCAAGGGTCGATGTATTCAGCTATAGAATTGGTCATTTATTAACAATAGGAGAATCGTAGGTTTTCGTCTTGGTCGTTCGCTACTAAAGAACCTGTAACTGAAGGTTTCTTTGCCATTCGCCTACCCCTCCGCTGCCCCAGCTGGAGGGTGTTGAATGATTGTAACAGTCAAGGGGGAGAGAGGATTGTATTGGTCCGTTACACTTCCACACATATCGTATATTAATCCTCAAATGGCACGAATTTCTGAATGAAGAGCTTTTAAAGGTAGATTTGCCTTTACACCCGTATGTTGAATCCAAGGGTTATCCTTATTGGGATGCACTGATTTCTCAACCCCCCGGGTTGCATGCTTCATCGTCAGGTCATGCTCCATGTTGGATGGGTGTGCAATACACTTTGGGCTCCAAAAGGAGCTCTTTTATGGAGCTCTTTATGTGCAGTGGTCAAGAGACTGCCACTTTTTTACCCTTTACCGTAGTACTTATTATTAGTTGTGTTATCCATGGTAAGGAAAAAAAAGAACAGGGACTAGCAGCACATTATCATCCCATTCATTAAGTCCTGCATAACCATTTACTGAAATGGTCTTTTCAAGTTAATATTAACTTCACCTAATCCTCGCCCAATCTAAAACATACTCCAAACACATCTAAGGGTTTTTTTTAAAAAGAGGAGCCACCCAACATGGCACAGCTTGATGATGAAGCTTGCCACATTGGTTTGTGATGGTCCATGCATCCTGATGAGGATAACTATTGAATCCAAAATAGTATTTGTTATAAAGCTGAAAATCTACCCTTGTAAGTTCTTCTTTCCGAATCCTATTCAATTTGTTCATTGTTGAAAGATCCCACACAAGTGAACTTGAAAAATTCTTTTAAGGCTTATTTTGTCAATTTCGGTTAGAGCTGTGTTTCCTCAATAGCATACTCTCCACTTACCTACCCATTACAATAGAAAACATTTAAGAACATCATACTGTAATTTAATGAGCCGTTCGGCTTTTGTGTCGCAATTTAAATAGGCCTGTCCTTGTTGAGGTCAGCCATGAGTGTTCTTGATGGAGTCTGGTAGCACAGTGACAGACATTTGCATTTTCACACCACTGTCCGTTTTGAGGTTTCAGTAAACGTTTAGAGACCTAATATTTAGTAAAAGTTTAGAGACCTAATATTTATCTCCTCTCATGGATTATAGCACTGAATACAAGCTTGTTGTGGAATACTTATGTGATCTGGAGACACTGTACTCACAGGGTGGACCTGTGGGGGACATAAGTCCATCAGTTTTCTCTGACCCTATAGTTTGCGGTCCATTTGACTGCTGCAGCTCTAGCACCTTTGTGGAGACAAAAAAAGATGCCACCAAGGCAAATTCATTTCCAACCTCGTTTTAATAAAGTAGGTTTGTCGTAAGGGAGCAACGCCAACACAACATCTTCCAGCAACCGCCCCACAGCAACTGCCTATCACAACGTTCTTCCTACTAAAAATTCCATCCCTACATTCTACTCCCATTATAGCTATCCCAACATTCTGATCACCATAATCTGGTTTTAAGGGATGATTTGGACGAACAATCAGCACATCTCAAGTCTGTAGCTGAGCGCAGCATATTAAGCTTTTCTCATCACTCTTGCCATGGTGAAGGCAGTACACAGCAGCATTTTCAGATATTCCCCTATCAGTCTTTGGTGCCAGGGGTGGTCCAAGTCTGCAGAGGACCAGCGCCCCATAACTCCCCACATTTAGGCATGAGATGATCAACCCATGCTGTGGTTTGATGTCCGATTTCTCCTTAGTTCGATTCTATAGGTGGTCCTAGAATCATAAACGTGTTAATGAAATTTAGGACCAGCACGATGAAATAAATATATTGAATGCCCTCTAGTCAGTGCTTGTTGAGAGTTAATAGCTTTGCTACTAATCAGATAGTGCGATCTGAATTGGGGGCTAGATTACACTGAAAATAAATATATTGGGTTTGGCCTAAGTTCAGGCTTCCATAGAGGCCGGTAGCCCACAAACAATTACTGTAGTCAGTTAACCATTGAGGAAAGCGAGCTGTATCATCATCACGTTAACCGTGTGCACAAGCATGTGTTTACTTTTGTGTCTTTGTCGTGTAAAAACTTTACAAGACTTGAGTTTAGTTGGCATAACTCCTAGTGACCTTACAAGACTTGAGTTTAGTTGGCATAACTCCTAGTGACCTCTTGGTCTACATTTCTGCTGTTATCTGTAGCAAAGGATGCTTGTAGGATCACTCTCTGTGCTGCACCTGTTCTGTATACAAGGGAAGCGTACATTGCTGCTGTTTGTGCTTTTATAGTGGATATGTGAGGAAAGCTTGTACTGCTACTGCTTACGGTGTGCATGTTCTTTACGTGAGAGCCGCTGGCACTATGCCAATTCTATGCAAGTTCTTGGATTGAGTCTTACACCTTTGCTGTCCCAATCTACCTGCTCAGCATGAAAGGAAAGCTTACACTGCAGATGCCCTTGCACTTCTCGATTCTTGTGTAGAAGCTGGCTTTTCTGTTGGTTGTTGCTGTACCTGTTAGCCATGTCGCCCATGCAATTTATTTTTGAGGAAAGCTTGCACTGTTTGTTTGTTGTATCTTTCCTTCTCTGAGGGGAATGTGCACAGCTCGACTGGACCCATTTGGCTATAAGTAAAGTTGCTCTGGTCCTGCATGTATTATACGTCCTGTTAGTGGTGGTGGGGATAAACGTACTAGAAAGCATGCAGTCACAGCTGTTCGTTCGTGTGTGTGTGTGTGTGTTTTCATCTGCAGCGGACCGGCCTCTGACTGTTTTTTGAGACCAACAAACTTTCACTGCTACTGATATTGTGATTTTTCTGTGACTGAGGTTCTTATGCACTGTCACTGGCTGTGCAGTAGTGTCCAGATGCTGTACCATTGAAGTCTATTCTGTACAATGCATTTTAATGATGATTAAAATATTTTCATTGTACAAAATTCAAGACGATGGACTTTGTCATTACTTGTTTCTGATGACTAAGTGGGTGATCTTGCACACAGCCCTCTCCTTTCACCCTGGCATTTTGATTTGCGGAATGTGCAACGCCTTTTGTTAGTTGTTACTTTGTGTGTGTGTTTTTTTGTGTGTTTAATGCCTAGGGCTATCTTTAATTAATTGTCTTATACACTGTCCTAATGTTTAAGTGAAAACACCGTGTGTGTCCCCGGGCCATATACAGATACTTAAAGCTTGACTTGAAATGGTTCTGATAAAGCAAAACTATTGTTATGAAATAAGATGTTTAGTAGTATTGTGCAGATTCTTGGGCACAGGGTGATCTCGAGGTGTAGGTATTAATAAATCGAGCACAATGATCGTCCATCCACTGTTAATGAAGCATATGGTCTTTTCTGAGCAGGACTTGCACTTCTGCAATTTGTTGACCGAAGCATGATATTTTTTGCTCTGGTCTGCTTAATATTTTTTCTTCTGCGCTTTGAGGTTTTAATTTCGGTTCTTTTTTTTTTCTCGGATGTGAGCCCCTCTACTGATCCTGCTGGTGTCTGCATTGCACGCAGGACCAGTAGACTTACCAAAGTATTCAGCCACCACATTGAAAACTGAAAGAAAACTGAACAAAAGAAAACTGTGGCACTTTAAAGCTTTCCCTAAGTCTGAACAAGTCCCTCCCTGAGAATTATAGAAAACATACCGTGAATGTAGCTGCTTTGCCTACATAACTGTCTTTTGCTGATGTCTTGACTCACTTCAACTGCTCCTTGAGCACAGTGTCCTCTTTGTACGTGACAGTGCCTGAAGCGAAAAACTGTAATATGTGACACGTTTGTACTTTGTGTGATTATTATTTTTTAGTTTGCTTAATTTGTAGGCGTGAGAGATTTACATCTTGACACATAATCTTTGTTAAAGAAGAGACCAGATTCTATAGAGCACAGGTCTGCAAATCCTAGTTTTTGTCTCCAAATTAATACAGTATGAGTAATGACGGAACCCAGCTAGTTGAAATGTGATGACTGTCTCACAGATTCCAGTGCAAAGGACAATGCATGTGCCTTTCCCTCTCAGAGTATACTGCTCCTCTGGCAACATGGCACTTCTATGTCCATGTCGGCTCGATTGCCATATAGCAATGACTTTCTATTAACTTGGCCCACATCCTCTTCCTCTGTTTGTGCTCTCCTGCTATTTTGACAATACTTTCTGGAGCTGTGGACATTGAGCTTTGTGCTTAAAATATTATAGTGAATAAATTTGGCCTCTGGCCCACACCGTCAATCAGATGATACAGGGAGACATTACACAGCTTCTTGCAAGTGTTAAAAGCTCTTGTAGATTATATTTGGAATTCTACGATCATGTGTCTTGTTACTCACAGATATTCACTTTCCCTTCTAGGACCATGATACTGTACCTTTTTTTTTTTTTTTTCTTCACTTGGTCCGTGTCTCCTTACCAGCTTGCATTTATGATCTTGGCTGGTCTGTACATTTAAGATCCTGCGCCCTCCCCCACCCCCTTTCCATCTTTCTTAATGAAATCTTCTGTCGCTCCTTTTCAGGTGGTGGTTATGAGCCTCGATGAATACAAGAAGACGCCACGGTTCTAGGAACACTGAAGAGGGAGTCTATCTTGGCCCTTCTCAAACTCAGATCCTACCACCTCAGCCGGCCACTGCTCCCGCCACCGTGCCACCCCAAATCCTTACGGACACCATGTCCTGCCGGGATCGGACCCAGGAGTTTCTCTCGGCGTGCAAGTCTTTGAGGAGCCGACAGGTGAGTAGGGATTTGGGGGTGAAGCCTTGCTCATTCATAAGTCTGCATGCTGACGGACTAGGTGAAGAGATGTCTGGGAAGCATTTCTTAGAGCAATCACACTAACTCCATTCCATTCTTTTTCAGAATGGGGTCCAGACAAACCGTCCTGTCCTTAGTGCTGTGCGACAGAGGAGTGACTTCACCATGATGGCCAAGTGAGTAAGCATTGGGATAGACTCATACTAGGGTCTTTATCTAATCTGAGGGGCCTATGGGCCATGGCCTCCTTTAACCTTTCATTATTTAAGCTGAGTAGAAGTCACTACTGTGAACTGGAAGCTGTACCCAGGAAAGTGGGAGGGAACATCACTCTGCTGAAGACAGTCCCATGTGTGTTTTCGGGTCCAAGCAGACGTGGTGTCTGATGCTGAGCATTTATATATATGATTATATGCGGTTGCCACTAGTTAGTTATAGTTAGAACCATGTTTCCATAGAAAAAAACGTTTTTTGACTTGTCTGTATTTTTGGCACTGTCTGAATCGTCACAAAAATTTTCCCCAAAAAAAGTGGACCAGTGATTCTTGTTGCTCATAGAAAGTTTCGGGGTGATCTGTCAAGCGGTGGCTGAGAAAAAGGTGGGGTCAAAAAGCATTGCGTTTCCCATGTTAATTCTCTGTAGACACGACTACAGCCCAAACCACTCAATTGAATTAACCAGATTTGGCATAAAGCTAGCTTTCTGTACTCCGATCACACTTTTTTCTATTTGGTTGTAATCCTTGCAGTAGAATTGAAGATATTAAAGGGAAAATAAATTTGTATATCTAGAGACCTGGATCCTTCACGAATAAATCACAAAAATTCCAGATTTTGTTTTGTATTTATTTATTTTAATTTTTTTTTTTTCCCTTTCAGGCTCAAATAGAAGCGCTGTAATTGGCTGGCCTTAACCTGACTAGAATGTTAGAGGGCCGTTATAGTTAGGTTCTGAATTTACTTGTCCAAAACCATAGAAATTCAGCAGTTAGTTATTTCAAGTAACTATAACCCGCACCGTAAGGTAACTACAACTCGTGCCTTCACAATGCACAGCTAAATACTCCACATATTATATAACTGATGGCATCTTCTGTGGTATCTTTGATATTATCCCTGCAAAATATGCTATAAAATTATTGGTAAGAAAACTATGTATGGCAAGGGCACGAGATATAGTTACTTAAAATAACTCTAAATATAACTGCTGAACTTCTATGATGTTGTACGAGTAAATTCAGAACCTAACCATAATGTCCTTCTAACCTTCGGTTTTTTTCAGTGTATGTATATGTATAGTGGATATACTTGTATGCAGTCAGAATCTGGAATCTTCACCAATATTAACAACACTGACTTGCTCTGTCCATTTGCATGATTCCAGAAAATCTCATACGTCTTATTTTTTTTTTTTTAAATGTAAAATTGTATTGTCTGTAATGCTCTAAATATAGGCTATCCGATAACAATACATTAGGTATTGAAGTTGCAATCAAAAGTCATTAATAACCTGTAGACTGGTATAAGTATGAGGCAGTTAAGTAAATAATGATCCCTGCACCTCCCGTTACTCAGTAAACACCATAAAGGTAGGTACCCTCGATGAGTACGTTATGTATGCCTGATACACCACTGTTTCCATTCTAATGGGGCACATTTGTGTGAAAGATGTTTCTACCTTTGAGCTTCCAAGATATTCAGTACATTTTTGACTGATTAACGGCTCCATCAGGAGGAGTATGGAAATATTGGTTGGTAAAAAATTTGTGGATACCTTCATATTCTGGAACGTTCCCTCACAGAACTTTCAGCCAAAGCTTTAGGTTTGCAGCACATCCTGGGTAATAAAACTTAGTGAGATCCACAAGAGTCAGAATTTTTTTCAAAATGTTATTATGATTTACAACCATGACAACACAATCCCTCAGGGCACATCTTCATTGCAGTGCACTACTTTCCAAGTGTAATACCCCACTTTCTGACTACATACAGTCATAATACAATAGGGAGGAAATCGAAGCATACTGTATTCTGTTTCTAAACAAGGAACTCATGCTTTATGTCTTTTAAGTTCTGATGTCCCTTAGCTAGATGCCCACCACCATTTGCTTCAATAGAGCTTAAGCCATAATGCCCGCCTATTCTGCCCCTGGTGCATGCCCTTCCAGTACCCCGCTGTTGCAAGGAGCGGGAATGAACATATCATTGGAAGAAAGTTTGCCTGGTGCCTCAAAAGATGTGCAGGCTCGTAAGCTTTCCTATGTGTTGTAGTGTTCATATGTGCAGCCCATTGTGGACGATACTCCTGTAGAATATCTGGTGAAGCGTGGGTGATATGTCTACACAGCCCAGTGGGGTGGAGGGAGGAATCAGGGTGCTGCAGCTTGTCTGCTAGTGCTTCCCAAGCCGCCTCAAGGGAGCCCTGACCCCGATTTGCCTCTTGCAGTCTCACCTCGCTCTCATACCCGACCCACTTAATCACCTCTGTTCCATACTGCTAGTTGGGACCCCCCCAGGAGTCTTCCATTTTCTGGTGATCTCTCTTTTGACAAGGACAAAAGGCTATATCCTGAAACTTGCCTGTCACTTTAATCTTTGCTGTGTGCGGGAACCAACCCAAGTGGCAATGGGCCGGAGTGCACAGAACCTCCTCCTCAATGATCTCAGCTAGTGTCCCTGTTATGCCCCCCCCCCCTCTCAATAGCTGGTCAGTTCTGAACAGCTCCAAAATATATAAAATTCAGTTACTCCCCGCAATGGGGGTATTTTGTGCTAGCCGATGCATAGTATCTGTTAATCCTCCCTGGTGTAAGGTACTCCATGTGCAACACGTAAAAACTGATAAATTGAAATCTAGCATTTCTAGTGGACTGGGGGGTGTGTTCTAGGATGTGTTCCTAATCCCGGTCTGGAATAGTGGTACCCAAATCATTCTCCCATCAGGCCCACAAAGCAGTCAAGCAAAGCAATATATCTCCTTGCAACCTCTTATATAAGCAAGTAACAGTTTTGCAGCATGAATCCATGGATTCACATGCTGTGCAGCATTCAGCCATCTAGTGGTTGGGTTTGGAATTGTCTCCTTTTTTTATTTTTATTTTTTCCTTTTTTGGTGTCGTCGACCACCATTTGGTGTTAGGTCAGTCCCTGCATGACGGCAGACGGTGCCGCAGAAGTTCCTGTGTGTGGTAGCCCTCTTCAGGTACTTTTTTCCACCGTTGGGTCTGGAAGCAAAGAAGGAGCTCTGAAGTTTTGGACAGAGGACGTCTAAAACTTAAATTAAAAATTTGAAGTTTGATACGAAGGAGAATGCCGAGATCAACAACGCAGAGACAATGAGACAGTCGGGCACATTTCCCCGTGGGGGACTCCGAAAAAAATCCACAGAGCAGGAGAATGAAGCAAGGTGGGGGGTCATGGAAAACACTTTTTAAATTCTGCCAGAACTGCCACCACAAGTTTGACTGCATGACCCTCACTAGGTCTGCGACTTCTGTCTCCAGCGGGATCACAGAGACACAAGGGCACAGAAACATACACTGCCTTCGTCCCCATGACACTCAAAGCATGCCGAAAGCAGAGGGAGGAGCACCATGTAGTAATTCAGAGCCAAAAGCACCACAAGTCGCTTAAGGAGTTGGAACTATCCAGCGCTGAGGAAGAGCAAGTGGGAGGTGCAGAATCAAGTCACGGAGGGTTGGACATCGAATTCCTTGAAGGACACAGAGGAAAAAGTCCAGAAAAAGAAGACAGTAAGTGACGTCGAAAAGAGATCTGAAAAGGTTTAAAAAAATAAATAAATACCAAAGAACTCTGAGGAGAAGGTCCTCGAGAAACATTATCACAACAAGGCAGCCCGACATCCAAGAAAAAGATGATCATGGGCCAGCTGCAAGCAAGAGATCCCTGAGGATCCCACACCAGGGATACTGAAGAGGGCCGGCCTCTGAAACAAAGGAGACCCCAGTCAGCGAAAGAGGCCCTGAAAACATCGGGAAACAGACCCCGAAGCTATCGAGGCTACATATGCCGAAAAGACTACCTTCGACAGAGCGAGATGTCAAAAAGGCATTGGAGGTGGAGAAGAGATGTCATCTGGAGGCTGGAATGGCAGTGCTCCTAAAAAAAAAAAAGTTTGACGTGCTGAAACAATATTGAATCCCTCTGACCTTCTCGTATGCGGAGGCCGATGAGGAAGACCCGCCCTAAGCCCTGGAAACCCCCGAACTACATGAAGAGGCGGAGGAGAAGTTCTACGACCCAGAGGAGGAGGAAGCCACTGGGAGTTTTGAGTACGATTGGCATGATCTCGAAACAGAGCCCAGAGGAGGAGATCGACAGCTACCCCTCGAAACCTTCGCCCTTTGACAACACCACATGCTACAATAGCCTTGTGAAGAGGGCAGCAGACACATACAGGGTACCCTTGAAGGAAGAGAAAGGGGACTCCTGCTTCCTACTGGAGACCCTCATACCATCATGTAAGGGGAGCCTACACCTTCACATGTTACCCAGCATACTAGACCAGGGTAAGGAGGCCTTCAAGGACCTAGCAACAGCCAAGAGAGTTACACCAAGAGTGGAAAAGAAATCCAAACCCTCCCCAAAGCATCCTAAATACATCCATGGAAAACAGTAGCAGACTCATCAATAGTCTTGACAGTGAGAAGGAAGAACAAAGCACACTCCACAACAGCTCCTCCCTTCTCCCCTCCAGAAAGAGAGCAAAAGACTGGTCATGGTGGGGAGGAAAGTAGAAAGAAAAGCTGTGACACAGTGGTGTATAGCCAACTCCAACACGCTCCTGAACAGATAAGGTCACCAGTAGTGAGACAAAATTGAGGAGCACGTGAAAAAGCTCCCAGAAGTAGATAAAAAGAGGGCAAAAGCCATCATACAAGTGGGGGGAAAAAATTGCCAATGCATGTTTAAAATCAGCCCTAGATGCGACAGACACAGCGGGGAGACAAATGTGCATGGGAACAACTCTAAGAAGGCACGCAAGGCTCATGATATACGGCTTCAAACCGTAAGTGCAGGCCTCCATAATCAACAAACCCTTCAATGGAGAGACATTATTCGACCAAGAAGTGGATGAGTTCTTACAACAAATCAAGAAGGACAATGAGACAGCCAAGGCAATGGGGGCTGTACAGTTGTGAGAGGGAGCTTTAGGAGAGGGAGCAACATCAGAAGCCCCACAGGAAGGGGAACCTTTAACCTCTGCCCAGCAACAACAGCCAACTCAGAGTAGTACATTGCAGGGCAGCCAACAGACTGGATACCAACAATGGCAACTCCCAGCCAGACAGCCCTTTCAAGGTAGAGGGAGGGCAAGGGGCCAACCCCAAAAGAGTGAATTAAACTAGGGAACTTACTCGCCCTACTTCTTGGTGCCAAAACAAGATCTTAAACTAAGACCGATCCTAGACCTCAGGTTCACAAACAAATTCATTCGCACTCAACATTTCAAAATGACAACTCTTCAAGAGGTGATA
Organism: Pleurodeles waltl; assembly: GCF_031143425.1. Lineage (NCBI taxonomy): Eukaryota > Metazoa > Chordata > Amphibia > Caudata > Salamandridae > Pleurodeles > Pleurodeles waltl. The sequence continues at coordinate 409,073,967 of NC_090448.1, read as the reverse complement.
CCACTCCTGCAAAGAGATTACATGGCAACCATCGACCTTCAGGATGCCTTTTTCACAACCCAATACATCAGGCACACAAGAAATACCTCAGATTCATGCTCAAAGGAGTGCACTATCAATTCAAGGTCTTATCATTTAAAATAAAATTGGCACCAAGGGTTTCCACGAAATGCCTAGCTGCAGTTGCAGCCTTCCTAAGTAGGAAGGGAGTTCATGTGTAGCCCTACTTAGACTGGCTTATAAGAGCTCATACAAAGGAGAAATGTCAAAGGGACACCGAAACAGTTATCACAACCCTACAAGTGCTCAGGTTCAGCATAAGCAGCAAAAAATCAACACCAGAACCTCAACAAGAAAAGATCTTCCTAGGAGCCAGACTCTATGCCAGGAGAGTACATGCTTACCCTGCCCAAAAGAGGATACTACAGAAAATCACAGAGCAAACTCTCCTTTACTAGAAGGGACAATCTCAGACAGTGAGGACACTCATGAAGTTGATGGGCATGATAGCATCCTGTATCCCTCTCATACCACATGCAAGACTACACATCTGACCATTCCAAGAATGGCTAACCAACAATTGGTCACAAACCAGAGGGAGTTGGGAGGATCTAGTGGTTATAACAGGGGAAAATACAAAAGGAGATACAATGGGGTGGGCATCCAAGCACATAACCAAAGGAAGGCCTTTCAACACAACAGCTCCGTCTGTGACCATCACCACGGATGCATCCCACAAGAGGTGGGGAGCACACACAGACAATCTATGAATCCAAAGCCTATAGAACACACAGATGCAGTAAAACATCAATTTCCTATAACTGAAAATGGTGTTACTGGCCCTGAAATCATTCCAATCACAAATAGCAGGCAAAACAGTACAAGTACAGACAGACAATACAACAACAATGTTGTAGCTGAACAAGAAAAGGGGTACAAAATTGTTCTCCCTAAGTAGATTGGAGCAAGAAATATGGAAATGGGCGATACCTCAGGGATCAACCTACAAACGATACACTTACCAGGAAAGAACAACATCGAAGCGGACAAACTAAGCAGACAAAAAAACTGCACACAAGAATGGGAGATGAAGCAAGGGAACCTCAAAATAATTTTCAGGATCTGGGGTACACCAACAATCTACCTGTTTGCATCAGCAGAGAACAAAAAATGCCAGCTGTTAAGAAATGGCTCCCTGTTGCAGTTACCCCCCACTTTTTGCATGATACTGATGCTGACTTGACTGAGAAGTGTGCTGGGACCCTGCTAACCAGGCCCCAGCACCAGTGTTCTTTCACCTAAAATGTACCATTGTCTCCACAATTGGCACATCCCTGGCACCCAGGTAGGTCCCTTGTAACTGGTACCCCTGGTACCAAGGGCCCTGATGCCAGGGAAGGTCTCTAAGGGCTGCAGCATGTCTTATGCCACACTACGGACCCCTCACTCAGCACAGACACACTGCTTGCCAGCTTGTGTGTGCTGGTGGGGAGAAAACGACTAAGTCGACATGGCACTCCCCTCAGGGTGCCATGCAAACCTCACACTGCCTGTGGCATAGGTAAGTCACCCCTCTAGCAGGCCTCACAGCCCTAAGGCAGGGTGCACTATACCACAGGTGAGGGCATAGGCGCATGAACACTATGCCCCTACGGTGTCTAAGCAAAACCTTAGACATTGTAAGTGCAGGGTAGCCATAAGAGTATATGGTCTGGGAGTCTGTAAAAAACGAACTCCACAGCTCCATAATGGCTACACTGAATACTGGGAAGATTGGTATCAAACTTCTACCAAGAATAATAAACCCACACTGATGCCAGTGTTGAATTTATTAAAAAATGCATACAGAGGGCATCTTAGAGATACCCCCTGTATTTTACCCAATTGTTCAGTGCAGGACTGACTGGTCTGTGCCAGCCTGCTGCTGAGAGACGAGTTTCTGACCCCATGTGGAGAGGGCCTTTGTGCTCTCTGAGGACAGAAACAAAAGCCTGCTGTGGGTGGAGGTGCTTCACACCTCCCCCCTGCAGGAACTGTAACACCTAGCAGTGAGCCTCAAAGGCTCAGGCTTCGTGTTACAATGCCCCAGGGCACTCCAGCTAGTGGAGATGCCCGCCCCCTGGACACAGCCCCCACTTTTGGCGGCAAGTCCAGGAGAGATAATGAGAAAAACAAGGAGGAGTCACCCACCATGTCAGGACAGCCCCTAAGGTGTCCTAAGCTGAGATGACCCCTTCCTTTAGAAATCCTCCATCTTGATTTTGGAGGATTCCCCCAATAGGATTAGGGATGTGCCCCCCTCCCCTCAGGGAGGAGGCACAAAGAGGGTGTAGCCACCCTCAGGGCTAGTAGCCATTGGCTACTGCCCTCCCAGACCTAAACACCCCCCCTAAATTGAGTATTTAGGGGCCCCCAGAACCTAGGAAAACCGATTCCTGCAACCTAAGAAGAAGAGGACTGCTAAGCTGAAAAACCCTGCAGAGAAGACGGAGACACCAACTGCTTTGGCCCCAGCTCTACCGGCCTGTCTCCCCCCCCCTTCTAAAGACACTGCTCCAGCGACGCTCTCCCCAGGGACCAGCGACCTCTGAATCCTCAGAGGACTGCCCTGCTCTAGAAGGACCAAGAAACTCCCGAGGACAGCGGCTCTGTTCACCCAAGACTGCAACTTTGTTTCAAAGGAGCAACTTTAAAACGACTTGCGTTTCCCGCCGGAAGCGTGAGACTTGCTACTCTGCACCCGATGCCCCCGGCTCGACTTGTGGAGAAACAACACTTCAGGAAGGACTCCCCGGAGACTGTGAGTAGCCAGAGTTGTCCCCGCTATGCCCCCACAGCGACGCCTGCAGAGGGAATCCTGAGGCTCCCCCTGACCGCGACTGCCTGTCTCCCAGATCCCGACGCCTGGTAAAGACTCTGCACCCGCAGCCCCCAGGACCTGAAAGATCGGAACTCCAGTGCAGGAGTGACCCCCAGGAGGCCCTCTCCCTTGCCCAGGTGGTGGCTACCCCGAGGAGCACCCCCCCCCCCTCTTGCCTGCCAGCATCGCTGAAGAGACCCCTTGGTCTCCCATTGATTGCCATTGGAAACCCGACGTGTGTTTGCACACTGCACCCGGCCGCCCCCGTGCTGCTGAGGGTGTACTTTTTGTGCTGACCTGTGTCCCCCCCCCCCCCACCCCCGGTGCCCTACAAAACCCCCCTGGTCTGCCCTCCGAAGACGCGGGTACTTACCTGCTGGCAGACTGGAACCGGGGCACCACCTTCTCCATTGAAGCCTATGCGTTTTGGGCACCACTTTGACCTCTGCACATGACCGGCCCTGAGCTGCTGGTGTGGTAACTTTGGGGTTGCTCTGAACCCCCAACGGTAGGCTACCTTGGACCCACACTTGAACCCCGTAGGTGGTTTACTTACCTGCAAAAACTGGTAATGCTTAACACTACTCCTTTGATGAGCCTACTGCTCAACTACACACTACCACAAAATAGAGCATTAGTATTATCTCTTTTTGCCACTATCTTACCTCTAAGGGGAACCCTTGGACTCTGTGCATACTATTCCTTACTTTGAAATAGCGCATACAGAGCCAACTTCCTACACCAGCGCTTCGCCTCCATGTTTACAAACCAGCAATCAGAAGGGAATGCCCTGTCACTAAACTGGTTAGGGCCATTTGTCTATACCTTTCCACTGATTCCCCTAATACGAAAGGTACTGGAGAAGGCCAGGAGACCAAGGACGAACTCCATCCTTATATCCCAGACAAGCACAGTACTTGGACCTTCTTGAACTGCCCAGGGTACAGAATATAAAAATCTAACTGGAACGAGACCTACTCGCAATACAAGGGGGAAAAGCGTTTCACCCAGAACCACCAACACTCAATCTAACAGCATGGCATCTGAATACATAGAAGTTGGACACCTTAACCTACCACAGAGACCATGGAGATATTAAAGGACACTAGGAAACCAACAACAAGGAGATGCTACGCATCAAAATGGAAAAGATACCTCCTGTGCTTCGCGTGAAACAATACCCAACAAGCAGTACCTTGCCAGGAGACATTAATAACCTACCCCTCACACCTACTGGACTGCAGTTAACCCCCCCCCCCCCCCCTCTTTTTGCCTGATGCGGATGCTGACTTGACTGAGGGTGTGCTGGGACCCTGCTACCCAGACCCCAGCACCAGTATTCTTTTACTAAAAATGTACCATTGTTTTCACTATTGGCACACCCCTGGCACGCAGATAAATTGCTTGTAAAAGGTACCAGTGGTACCAAGGGCCCTGTAACCAGGGAAGGTCCCTGGGGGCTGCAGCATGTGTTGTGCCACCCTAAGGGACCCCTCACCTAACATATGCACACTGCCTATGCAAATTTTGTGTGTTGGTGGGCAGAAAAAGGCAGTTGACATGCATGGCATCCCCCTCAGGGTGCCATGCACACAAAACACTGCCTGTGGCATAGGTAAGTAAAACCTCCAGCAGGCCTTAAAGCCTAAGGCAGGGTGCACTATACCACAGGTGAGGGCATAGCTGCATGAGCAATATGCCCCTACGGTGTGTAAGTCCATTCTTAAACCTTGTAAGTACATTGTGGCCATATTAGGTCTATGGTCTGGGAGTTTGTCAAAACGAACTCCACAGTTCCATAATGGCTACACTGAATACTGGGAAGTTTGGTGCAGAAGTGACCAGCAGGTGGCCCTCCTCCCTGTCCAGTCGGTGGCATGTCCAAGAAGCCCCCCTGTGCCTTGCCTGCAGCACCTAAGTGATCCCCGGGTCTGCCCATTGAGTTCCATTTGGGACCAGACACTCTGTTCGCACCCTGCACACGGCTGCCCCAGTGCCGCTGAGGGTACATGTTTGGTGATAAGCCTAACTGCTCAACCACCCTACCACAAATAGAGCATTAATATTATGTATTATTGCCTCTATAAAGCCTCTTGGGGAAACCCTGGACTCAGTTCACACTATATCTCATTTTGATATAGTATATACAGAGCCAGCTTCCTACAAAAAGCAACTACTCTTCACTCAAGGTACACCTGGCGGCAATCGTGGCCTACACCAGAGGCGCATTATGTAAAAGTTTCTTCACAGCACCCGTGATCAAAAGGTTCCTGGAAGGATGTAAAAGAATTGCCCCTCCAAAAAGGGCACCAGCCCCAATGTGGAGTCAAACCCAGTGCTAACACAACTCATGACCATTCGAACCCATGCACAAGGCTAAATTGTGTTTTCTCACATTAAAAACAGCCTTCCTGATAGCGATCACGTCGCTACGGAGAGTAAGCGAGATCCAACCTTTAAAAATAGAAGAACAATACATGTAAATCCACAAGGACAAGGTAGTTCTCTGAACAAACTTGCAGTTCCTACCCAAAGTCTTCACCAAATTCTACGTCAGTCAGACCATACAGTTACCAGTTTTCTTCAAAAACCTGCAAACCGAAATGGAGAAAAAGCTACGTACACGGGACGTAAGAAGGGCACTTATATACCTCTTTGAGGAGACCAAGCAACTCCGCAAGTGTAACCAATTATTTGTTGCATATGCTAAATCCAACAAAGGAACTCCTGTTGTAGGAAGCTGGCTTGGAGTGTGGTGAGCACCTATGGTGTTATCTCCTTATACCAGGTCCAGGTAACCCCTATTAGTGAGGTGTGGACATTGTCTAGGAAGCCAGGGCTCTAGAGGTAACTGTGGATCAGCAGCTGTGAGAAAGTGCACTCTAACTTGGCATGGCTACCCCCATTTTCTGCCTGATTGTCAGTGTGTTTGACTGTGTTCACTGGGATCATGTTAACCAGGACCCCAGTAATTATGCTCTCTCCCTTCTAACTTGGTAACTATACCTTCTTCTTCCCACAATTGATATACTGGTCCCCCATGTAAGTCCCTAGTATATGGTACCTATATACCCAGGGCATTTGGGTACCAGGGGATCCCTATGGGCTGCAGCAGTTATTCTGCCACCCATAGGGAGCCCAAGCAAAGGGTTCTGCTGGCCTGCCATTACAGTATGCGTGAAATATGTGCATGCACTCGTTTTCCCTACAGGTCTCTGCACCAGGTCACAGTAAGTCACCCCTATGGAAGACCCTCTCAGCCCAGAGAGGTACCTGTGTGTGAGGGCACCCTTGCACTAGCAGAGGTGCCCCCACAAACTTCAGGCCCATTTTCCTGGACTTTGTGAGTGCGGGGACACCATTTTACATATGTACTGGGCATAAGTCACTACCTATTTCCAGCTACATAATGGTAACTCCGAACCTGGGCATGTTTGGTATCAAGCATGTCAGAATCATACCCCAGTACTGTTGCAAGTCTGATTCCATACACTCTGGGGGCTCCTTAGAGGACCCCTAGTATTGCTACCACCAGTCTTACACGGTTTGCTGGGCTCCCAAGCTGCTGCCACCCATCAAAAAGGTTCTTACCCTCCTGCTGCTTGATCTGATCAAGCCCAGGAAGGCGGAACAAAGGATTTCCTTTGGGAGAGGGAGGTAACACCCTCTCCCTTTGGAGATAGGTGTGACTGGCTTGGGAGGGTTGGCCTTCCCAAGCCACTGGTATGCTTTCAAGGGCACATTTGGTGCCTTCCATACATAAACCATGTAGGAAGTTGGCTCTTTATGTGCTATTTCAAAGTAAGGAATAGCATGCACAGAGTCCAAGGGTTCCCCTTAGAGGTAAGATAGTGGCAAAAAGAGATAATACTAATGCTCTATTTTGTGGTAGTGTGGTCGAGCAGTAGGCTTATCAAAGGAGTAGTGTTAAGCATTTGTTGTACATACACACAGGCAATAAATGAGGAACACACACTCAGAGACAAATCCAGCCAATAGGTTTTGTTATAGAAAAATATATTTTCTTAGTTTATTTTAAGAACCGCAGGTTCAAATTCTACATGTAATATCTCATTTGAAAGGTATTGCAGGTAAGTACTTTAGGAACTTTGGCATGTATCCTTTTTACATAAAACACAATAAACTGTTTTAAAAGTGGACACTTAGTGCAATTTTCACAGTTCCTGGGGGAGGTAAGTTTTTGTTAGTTTTGTCAGGTAAGTAAATCACTTACAAGTCTCAGGTTTGGGTCCAAGGTAGCCCACCGTTGGGGGTTCAGAGCAACCCCAACGTTACCACACCAGCAGCTCAGGGCCGGTCAGGTGCAGAGGTCAAAGAGGTGCCCAAAACGCATAGGCTTCAATGGAGAGAAGGGGATGCCCCGGTTCCGGTCTGCCAGGAGGTAAGTACCCGCGTCTTCGGAGGGCAGACCAGGGGGGTTTTGTTGGGCACCGGGGGGACACAAGTCCACACAAAAAGTACACCCTCAGCGGCACTGGGGCGGCCGGGTGCAGTGTAGAAACAAGCGTCGGGTTTTCAATGGAAATCAATGAGAGATCAAGGGATCTCTTCAGCGTTGAAGGCAGGCAAGGGGGGGGGCTCCTCGGGGTAGCCACCACCTGGGCCAGGGAGAGGGCTTCCTGGGGGTCACTCCTGCACAGGAGTTCCGTTCCTTTAGGTGCTGGGGGCTGCGGGTGCAGGGTCTTTTCCAGCCGTCGGGAAATGGAGTTCAGGCAGTCGCGGTCAGGGGGAGCCTTGGGATTCCCTCTGCAGGCGTCGCTGTGGGGGCTCAGGGGGGACAACTTTGGTTACTCACGGACTCGGAGTCGCCGGAGGGTCCTCTCTGAGGTGTTGGTTCTCCACCAGTCGAGTCGGGGTCGCCGGGTGCAGTGTTGCAAGTCTCACGCTTCTTGCGGGGAGTTGCAGGGGTCTTTAAATCTGCTCCTTGAAACAAAGTCGCAGTTCTTTTGGAGCAGTGCCGCTGTCCTCTGGAGTTTCTTGGTCTCTTGGAAGCAGGGCAGTCCTCTGAGGATTCAGAGGTCGCTGGTCCTGCAGAAAGCGTCGCTGGAGCAGGGTTCTTTAGAAGGCAGGAGACAGGCCGGTAGGACTGGGGCCATAGCAGTTGGTGTCTTCTTTCTTCTTCTGCAGGGGTTTTCAGCTCAGCAGTCTTCTTCTTCGGTAAGTTGCAGGAATCTAAATTCTTAAGTTCAGGGAAGCCCTTAAATACTAAATTTAATGTTGTGTTTAGGTCTGGGGGGTTAGTAGCCAATGGCTACTAGCCGTGAGGGTGAGTACACCCTCTTTGTGCTTCCTCCCAAGGGGAGGGGGTCACATCCCTAATCCTATTGGGGGAATCCTCCATCTGCAAGATGGAGGATTTCTAAAAGTTGGAGTCACTTCAGCTCAGGACACCTTAGGGGCTGTCCTGACTGGCCAGTGACTCCTCCTTGTTTTTCTCATTATTTTCTCCGGCCTTGCCGCCAAAAGTGGGGGCCGGGGCCGGAGGGGGCGGGCAACTCCACTAGCTGGAGTGTCCTGCGGTGCTGGCACAAAGGGGTGAGCCTTTGAGGCTCACCGCCAGGTGTGACAGCTCCTGCCTGGGGGAGGTGTTAGCATCTCCACCCAGTGCAGGCTTTGTTACTGGCCTCAGAGTGACAAAGGCACTCTCCACATGGGGCCAGCAACACGTCTCTAGTGTGGCAGGCTGCTGGAACCAGTCAGCCTACACAGATAGTTGGTTAAGGTTTCAGGGGGCACCTCTAAGGTGCCCTCTGGGGTGTATTTTACAATAGAATGTACACTGGTATCAGTGTGCATTTATTGTGCTGAAAAGTTTGATACCAAACTTCCCAGTTTTCAGTGTAGCCATTATGGTGCTGTGGAGTTCGTGTTTGACAGACTCCCAGACCATATACTCTTATGGCTACCCTGCACTTACAATGTCTAAGGTATTGCTTAGACACTGTAGGGGCACAGTGCTCATGCACTGGTGCCCTCACCTATGGTATAGTGCACCCTGCCTTAGGGCTGTAAGGCCTGCTAGAGGGGTGACTTATCTATACCTGCATAGGCAGTGAGAGGCTGGCATGGCACCCTGAGGGGAGTGCCATGTCGACTTACTCGTTTTGTTCTCACCAGCACACACAAGCTGGCAAGCAAGGTGTCTGGGCTGAGTGAGGGGTCTCCAGGGTGGCATAAGATATGCTGCAGCCCTTAGAGACCTTCCTTGGCATCAGGGCCCTTGGTACCAGGGGTACCATTTACAAGGGACTTATCTGGATGCCAGGGTGTGCCAATTGTGGATACAAAAGTACAGGTTTAGGGAAAGAACACTGGTGCTGGGGCCTGGTTAGCAGGCCTTAGCACACTTTCAATTCAAAACATAGCATCAGCAAAGGCAAAAAGTCAGGGGGTAACCATGCCAAGGAGGCATTTCCTTACAAACCAGTACACACCGGTTCAGAGATCCCCAGTCACTGATCTAGTGCGAACTAGACAATGGAAAGGGGAGTGACCTCTCCCCTGTCCATCACCACCCCCGGGGTGGTGCTCGGAGCTCCTCCAGAGGGTCCCTGAGTTCTGCCATCTTGATTCTAAGGTTGGCAGCAAACTCTGGGAGCATCTTAGGTGCTTACTTGGCTAGGTGACCAATCCTCCTTTCAGGACTATCTAGGGTCTCTCTCTTGGGTGGGGTCCTCAGATCCGGCATGCAAGATTCCTGCAGGACTCCTCTGCAATCTCTACTTTGACTTCTGGCCACTGGAACTGCGACTGGACCGTCCAGGAACTGGCAACGCTGCAATCCACAAAGAACACTTTTCAGAAAAGTTGTTTCCACTGCTCCTGCCAGCTTTGCAACATTTCCCTGGCCATGCATCCTCAGAAGACAGAAACTCTTCAGCCTTCACATGAAGAAGAAGGAATCTCCCTTGGATTGAAGGAGTCACTCCCCTGCATCTGCAAGCACCTACTGCAATGACGACTGGCTGCATGGATCTCCTCTCATCCTGAGCTGCGTGGATCTTTCATCTCGGTTAGTGATCTCAAATAGTCCTCTTCGTCCTCCCTGCCCAGCTGTTCAACTTTGGTGGAGGTAAGCCCTTGCCTGCCCATGTAGGACAGTACCCCCGTGCACTGCGTCTCTTGCAGCTGCCAAAGCTTGTTTGCATCTCCTCCAAGGGAACTTCAGGCGACGTGTAGCTCCTTCCTGTGGCGCACAGCCCTCTTCGTGGTTCTCCTACGGATTGGAATCCCTTTCTGTAGTGTTGCGTGGGCTCCTTCTGCAACTTCTGTATCGATGTCCTGTGGGACTCCTGTGGGTGCTGCTTCTGCTCCTGTGGACTCTCTCCGATGCCGAGGGTCCCCTGTGACTCTCCCTCCTGGGTTGAGTCCTCCTGGTCCTTGCTGGTCCCCGGCAGCACCATTTTTCCACTAACCGCGAGTTTGCCTTTTCCAAGGCTTGTTGGTGGAATTCCTGCACTGACACCTGTCTGCAATCTTCACTCCAGCGTGGGACATCTTCCGCATCCATCAGGAACTCTTCTCTGGCTCCAGGGCTGTAGTGCTGACCTGTTCTTCCTCACCGTCGACCAGCTCCTGCAAGTACAGCTGGGTGGGTAGTAGCACCTACTCCTCCTGGACACCACTGATGGTCTGGGCTTTCCCTAGGTTCACTATTGGTTATTGCTATTTTCACTGATTTCTAACCTTTTCTATGCCTGTTTCTGATTACTAATGTATATGTTTAGTATATTACTTCCCTCCTATTGGAAGGTTGCCCTTCTAGTATTTTGTGGTGTGTTCCACAAATAAAGTACCTTTCTTTTTGTACAATTGTGTTTTCTTTCATGTGTGTAAGTGTTGTGTGACTACAGTGGTATTGAATGAGCTTTGCATGTCTCCTAGATAAGTCTTTGCTGCTTATCCACAGCTTCCTCTAGAGGGCCTGGCTTCTAGACACTGCCTACCTTTCACCAAGAGCAGGTACCTGGACCTGGTGTAAGGTGTAAGTACCTTAGGTACCCACCACACATCAGGGCAGGTTCCTACATCAGCCACGACTTAACTAGGAGACATGCAAAGCTTATGCAATACCACTACAGTCATATAGCCCTTACACACATGAAAGAACCAGACTGTGTTGAAAAAATGAAGGTACTTTATTATGGTAAAGCATATACTAAAATGCTGTATAGGCAATACTCCACTAGGAGGTAGGTAAATACACTATTATGTACACATTTGACTAGGAATGAAGAGGTAAGTATCTGTCTCTCACCACCCCACCACCCCAAAAACCCACCAACCCATAGGAGAAGTTTTGGAAAAGGACTGTGCCAGACCCAGATTAGACTGGAAGAAACCACCAAAGGTGGACCCTGACAGAAGATGATCTGCAAAAGGAGACCAAGTCCTGTTGGCGTTGGAGTGTCCTGTTGTGGCAGGAACCCCTACCCACCCTTTTGTGGATGCAGGACCGGGTCGACGGTGGATGAAGAAAGTCAGCAGTGCAGCACAGGAGCAGAAGAGGATTTCCAGATGTGATGCAAGTGACGTCTGAGGTCATGATGCAGTCAATCAGTAGTGCTGGAAAACCACCAAGAAGCCTTGGCTAACACAAGAGTCGGAGAAGAAGGTTTTGCAAGGCTGAAGAAGACCAGCAAGACCCAGGGGACTCGAGAAGGGGCGTCCGAGTTGACCCTCAGCAGCTGGGACAGTTACAATAAGAGGAGGCAGCTCCCACAGACGGCCCACAGACAGCAGACACAGGAGTCGCAGTGAGGTCCACTCAGCACACCTGGAAAGGAGTCCCACGTTGCTGGAGCAGCAGGCAGGAGTCGGCTTTGCAAGGGAGAGTGCTGGAGGCCGGGGCTACACGGAGCCTGAAGGTCCTTTGCAGGAGGAACAAGCAAGCCTTGGTAGCTTCAAGAGTCATGGTGCACAGGGGTACTGTCCTGTAAGGAGAGGCAAGGGCTTACCGTCTCCCAAGTGGGACAGCTAGTAGAGAGGACCAAGGGGGGACTACTCCAGACTACCACCTGTGATGCAGGATCCACGCAGTTCCGGAAGAGAGATGATCCACGCAACCGGTTGTCGTTGCGGTTGGTGCCTGCGGATGCAGGGGAGTGACTCCTTCACTCCAAGGGAGATTTCCGCTTGCTTCTGGTGTAGGCTGAAAACTCGTCACCTTCGGAGGATGCACAGCCAGGGAAATGTTGCAGTTGATGGGAAGGAGCCGGAGAAACAAATTATGCAGGGCAGAGTCTTGCTGGAGTTGCAGATTGTAGGTTCCTGGAGGATCCATTTGAAGTCCCGGTGGCCAGAAGATGAAGTAAACGATGCAGAGGAGTCCTGCTGGAATCTTGCACACTGAAATTTAAGACCCACCCGTGAGGGAGACCCTAAATAGCCCCGGAAGGGGGATTGGTCACCTAGAAGGATGACCACCTCTCAGAAGGGGGCTGTGACGTCACATGCCTGACCTGGTCACTCAGATGCTCCCATGGGTCTCTGCACACCTTGGATTCAAGATGGCAGGATCAAGTGGCCACCTGAAGAAGCTCTGGGCACCACTCCTGGGATGGTGAAGGACCGGGGAGTGGTCACTCCCCTTTCCATTGTCCAGTTTTGTGCCAGAGTAGGGACTGATACCAACTGGTTTATGCAAGGAGGGCCCCAAATGTGCCCTTCAAAGCATACCTGTGGCTTGGGGAGGCTACCCCTCCCAAGCCATGTAACACCTATTTTCAAAAAGAGAGGGTGTTGCCTTCCTCTCCCAAAGGAAATCCTTTGTTCTGTCTTCCTCTGCTTGAGTTGGTCAAGCAGCAGGAGGACAAACTTGTCTAGGGGGTCGCAGCAGTGTGGGCTGCCTGGAAAACCCCGGAAGAGTGGTAGGAGCAATGCTGGGGTCCTCTAAGGAGCCCTCAAACTGCGTGGAATCATACAACCAATACTGGCAACAGTATTGGTGTATGATTCCGACACGTTTACCAAACATGCCCAGGTTTGGAATTACCATGATGTAGCTGGACATAGGTGTCCAGTACACGGGTAAAATGGCTTCCCTGCACTTAAGAAGTCCAGGGAAATGAAGCTGCGGTTTGTAGGGGCACCTCTGCTCATGCAATCGGTAAAAAAAACAACAAAAAAAAGGAAAAAGAGAATGAAAGAGGGGACAACAGAAAGCAAAAGCAACAGGAAAAATAATCCGAAGATGGCTACTACGCATAGGAACTTCCGGGGCGCCATCTGACGTCATGCAGGGATAGACCTAACACCAGATGGTGGTCGACGACGCCCAAAAATGAAGAAGAAAAAAAGACTATTCCGGACCCAAACACTAGATGGCGGAATGATGCACAGCATGTGAATCCAGAAAACTCTTCACATAACCATTTTGTTTTGATGGTTCCAGAGGAAGTAACTACATATAGGCAGCATGCTTCCTTCGGCTGCTCTGCCACTGGAATTCAGTAGTGCCATCTGCACTGAACTCGGAAGCCAGAGGAGTACTCTAGCCAGCCCGGGCCAATCTGGTACCAGTTGGTACTCCTCTCGGAGAGTCTACATGCCACCAGTTGTATTAGCCATTGCAACTGTGCCACCGAGTAGTAAGCCTCAAAGACTGGCACAGCTAAGCCACCCTCAAGCGAAGAAGGATTAGAAGAAGGATCTGTGGGTCCAGACCAGGAGCATCACAAAGCAGTACAGTAGGCAGGGGAGGGCCACCATTTTCAGCAACGCCACCCGTCCCGCTACTGATAGCGGCAGTGTCCTCCAGAATTCAACACTGACCTGGAGAGTGCAAATGGCCTTCCCTGTGTTGACCTCCAGTACGTCTGCAGGGCTGTGGTAATCTCATACCTCCAAGTAGGGAAGGCAGTTGGGCTTCCACTTCAGTGCCCCCGGTCCCTCAGGAGGAACCTTGGACTGCAGAGTTTAAAAGAAGCAGGATTGCACCCAATTAACACGCAGGCCTGACAAGGAGCCAAGTCGCTTTAGAAGCTCTCGGGCTTTCATTAGAGCCACTCCTGTGTCCTGTAAGAAAATCAACCGGTCACCCACGTATAGCACAATGTAATGGAACTGGTTACCCACTGCGATGTCCAGGTAAATATTTCCAGTTTTTGCACAGCAAGCCAATGGTTCCATGGCCAGGGCAAACTGCAGGAGTGACCAGGGGCAGCCCTGTCTGGTGCCACTTTGTTTTGTAGCTCTCCGAGATAATGTGTCTAGTTCTGACCCTGGCCGAGTGGTCCATGTATAGCAACCGGATTCAAGCCACAGATCAGTGCCCGAGCCTCAAGTGCATCATCAACCTATAAAGGAATGCCTATTCCAAGCTATCAAAGGTCTTATTTACGTCTACGGCGAAGATTACAGCCTCCGCTCTATTATATGTAGAGTTCCCCAATATAGTAAAGAGTCTGCAATGTTGTGTGCCATATTATGGCCCGGGATGAAACCTGCCTGGTCCCGATGTATTTGAGTAGGCATGTGGGGAAGGAAGCACGTTGCCAGGATCCTGCTCAATATTTTATAATCTGTGTACAACATTGATGGCGGTCAAAGGGCCGCCCTATCATACGCCTCCTTCCTTGACTTGAGACGGGCACGATCAGGGCTTTGCGGGTTGGCTGTGGTAACGGGTCAGTCTCCCTGGGTACCTTGTATAGGTTCACCATTTTGGGAGCTAAAATGTCCACGTAGACAGAGTAAAGCTCAACCGGCAGACCGTCTGTGCCAGGCATCTTGTTGGGAGCCATAGTTTTAATGGCCAGAAAGGCAGAAGTAAGGAATTCCTTTGGAAATAGGTGTGACTGGCTTGGGAGGGGTAGCCTCCCCAAGCCACTTGTTTTGCTCTGAAAGGCACATTTGGTGCCCTCCATACATAAACCAGTCCACACCGATTCAGGGACCTAGCCCACCCTGGTCTTTGATATGGCACAAAACTGGACAATTGAAAGGGAGTGACCGCTCCCGTGTCCATCACCACCCCAGGGGTGGTTCCCAGAGCGCCTCCAGAGGGACCCTGGGTTCTGCCACCTTGATTCTAAGGTTGGCAGGGAACTCTGGTAGTATCAGAGTGGACAGGCCAGGCAGGTGACGTTAGAGCCCCCTCCTGATAGGTGCTTACCTGGACAGGTGACTAGCACCCCCTTTCAGGGCTATTTAGAGTCTCTTTCTTAGGTGGATCCTCAGATTCGGGTTGCAAGATTCCAGCAGGACTCCTCTGCAACCTTCACTTAGACTTCTGGCTTCTGGAACTGCGACTGGAACCTCAAGGACCCGACAAGCTGCTTCCAAGAAGAAAGGACTCTTCAGCAACATTGTTTCCAGGGCTCCTGCCAGCTTTGCAAACATTTCCTGACTGTGCTTCCTCAGAAGACTTCAACACTTCAGCCTGCACAAGAAGAAGAAGAAATCTCCCTTGGAGTGAAGGAGTCACTTCCCTGCAACCGCAGGAACCTACAACGAGCGAAAACAGGCTGCGTGGATCCCCTCTCTTGCTGAGCTATGTGGATCCTGCATCACGGGTGGGGGTCCGGAGTAGTCCTTAGTTCTCTCTGCCAGCTGTCCAACTTTGGTGGAGGTAAGCCCTTGCCTTCCCATGAAGGCCAGTATCCCCGTACACCACGTCTCTTGCAGCTGCCAAGGCTTGTTTGCATCTCCTCCAAGGGATCTTCAGGTGACATGTAGCGCCAACCGCCAGCACTCCATCTCACAAAGCACAGCCTCGTGGGATCCACATTTGTAGTGCTGTGTGGGCTCCTTCTGCGACTCCTGTGTCCCTGTCCTCTGGGACTCCTCTGCTCCTGTGGACTCTGCGGCGCCAAGCTTGTTGGTGGAAACCCTGCACTGAAACCCATCCACAATCTTCCTTCTGGCGTGGGACATCTTCTGCATCCATCAGGAACTCTTCTCCTTCTCCTGGGCTGCAGTGCTGACCTGTTCTTCAGTGCCGTCAATCAACCCCTGCATGCACAGCTGGATGGGTAGTACCTCCATCTCCTCCTGGACTCCACTGTGATTCTTGGACTTGGTCCCCTCTCTCCACAGGTCTTCTTTCTTCAGGAATCTACCTCTGGTTTTCTTTTAGCCTTCTCTGGCTGCCTTTTTTTCTTATTCCTCCTTTTGGGTGGTTTGGGGAAAAAACAGTGTTTTATTCCTGCATTCCTGGTCGCTGGGGTGTACTGTGTTACCTTTTGTGTTTCTCTAGTACTCCTAGCTCCCTTCCACACATTTTACTTACCTAGGTGGGGGTACCTTGTTGGCATTCCATTTTTTTTAGTATATGGCTTGTGCTGCCCCTAGGGTCACTATTGGTTATTACTGTTTGCACTGTTTTCTATGCCTGTTTCTGATTGCTAGTGTATGTATTTAGTGTATAACTTACCGCCTAAGGGTGGGTCACCTGTCTAGTATTTTGTGGTGATTTGTGCCAAAAATAAAGTACATTTATTTTTTTACAACTGAGTTTTCTTTCATGTGTGTAACTGCTGTGTGACTACAGTGATATTACATGAGCTTTGCATAACTACGAGATAAGCCTTGGCTGCTCATCCACAGCTTCCTGTAGAGAGCCTGGCTTCTAGAGACTGCCTATACATCACTACGAGGGGATACCTGGACCTGGTATAAGTACCATATGTACCCACCACACACCAGGCCAGCTTCCTACACCTAGAAATCAAGATTGCCACCCTGCTGGAACCGGAAGGAAAACCTGCATGGATAAATCAATTATGTGTGCCCCACAGAGAGACATAGTGACCCATTCTCCCAAGTCATTTGCAAAGTTCACGTGAGGGATTCAAATACCTCAGTATTTATAACACATAGGGCCGACCTCTGTCATACTAATAATTTGGGGAGGGTGATGAGTCTGCCGAACTGACTTGGAGCGCTGGAGAGGCCTCCTTCTCACATTGATGGGCCGTGTAGCCATTTTTAAGATGATCCCTCTTTCAAAATTTCTATATGTTCTGTAAAATACATATAACCAGATCCCCCCCCCGGATTTTTCCCGACCATAGCGCAACACATGCAGCTCTTCCTTTGGGAGGGGAAACATCCAAGAATTGCCCTCAAAACGCTACAGCGCAATCAGTATAGCAGGTGCTTATCTCTGCCAGACCTGGAGGTGTACTTCTGGGCGGCAGCCCATCTGATTAACATAAATGACTGGATGTTTGCCCCCAGGGATTATCCTACCTTCCAATTGGAGAGACTGCAATGGGGAGGGAAATCCTGTCATTACTTATAATGGAGAAACTGGGAGGGTGGGGAGCAACATCTTCTGCTGGCCACCCCGGTGTCCCTCAGGGCATGTTCTAAGGCTACCACTGAAATGGGATAGCATCACGGACCCACGAAGGAGACCCCCCCCCATCATGCCTTTTACCTCCTTTCGAGCCAAGTATGCACTTAGCAAGACAGTTCCTCCGGTATGCGTGTCTGCGACACGCATGGAAAGCAGAGGGCCTCCCGGGGGAGGGGGGTGCCTGACTATGCCCCGCTGGCAGATTTTTGATGGAGGGCCTAGACGTAAAATTTTTTAAAGTCTATGACGTATACGACTATTAATAATAACATGCCTGACACACTTCTAAGACTGCATGGACGGTGGGAGACCGATTTAGGAGAATTGGAGGATGTAGATTGGGAGACAGCACTGATGTTCCCAAGTGAAGTTGCTATCCGTTCAAGACTCAGACTAATCCAATTTAAGATCCCTCACAGGATCTACTATGACAGACAATATTTACATACTATGGGAAGGGCACAGCATCCGAACTGTCTTTGTTGTCGCAAGAATATTGGCACCTTTCTACACACACTCTGGGGCAGCCCTGTGCTCCAGGAGTATTGGACAGAGATTGTGGGATTGTGAATGGCATCTAGATTATGATGTTTACAGATGGGGAGAGAGACCGATGACTGTACGAATCAACTATACGTTCATCATGTGTCTGTGTGTTGTTGGGGGGGAGGAGGGGACTTGCTTATTTCTCCCACGTTTTGGTGCTTTGATGATCTACCAGTATGTAAAGTTTACTTGGATATACTATGCACCTGTTGAAAATAAAAAGATATAACAAATAAAAGAAAGTGGCAACATATGCAACTCATAAATTACTTATAGCATCTTGTATAGAGCCTACCCCTAATTATTTTCAGTAATGTGGTGATATAGACTTGTTGGTATGCAAGTGAAACTGCTCAAACCCTTCAAAATAAAGGGACAATATAGGCCATTCTCAGCAGACCTATAGCACTTTCCACTGAGCGGTATTGCAGCACTTTCATTTTGCCAAGAACAGATACCTCACTTTTAGACGGTACCAACGTTTCTTACCTGGAATGTGGTGTTTGTTATGGGACAGAGTTGACACCTCCTCAGAGCTGCGGTTACTGTTTATTTTACAGTCCAATCAAATGCAAGAAGGGCTATACAAAGGGAAAGGACAGACCTTTATCAGTATCCATTGAACAACATTAGTAATTCTTGTTGAGATTGTGGTCATTTCAGTGACATGAACAGCACTACGGATCATTTAATGGGTCAGGAGTGGCACTTCTCTAAAGGACTGCTGTACTTCGGCGCACGGTAGACCTCTCTTGGCAGAGCTGTAGTATTAAATCAGTACATGCTCATCTGCTAACTTCAGCAGCTCTCTGTACTTTAATTGGATGATAAACATGATTATCAGGAGGACTGCAATGCATTCAGTGGGGCAGAACCAACTTTCCCCACTAGAACACTACGTTGCAGTAATACTATTACTTCTCATCCCTATCTACTCCAAGACTATATTAATTTTAATAGGACTTTACATCACTGCAAGAGGACCTTAGTACTTTTATACAGGCAGTGCACACACCTAACAGGACTACCACTCTTAATTTGGCAGTGCGTACACCTCAGAAGGGGGCCAAAGCACATTTAACAGAACCATACAAACCCCTATTAGCTGTACTGCAATTGGATACTAGTATTGCTATAGCTCTTACTATGCTTATGGGGCGCAGAAACCCCATGCATATACTAGGGCACTAGTGCATCCTAGGATCTGCAGCACTTTAAATAGAAGACCACAGACGCCTCTGAGTAAGATTGTGCACTTTAGACTGTGACAACATCTCTGGGCATGAATGCAATACTTTGAACGGGATGGCAAATACATTGCTCGTTATTCTTTATAAGGAAGTTGTGGCAGCTCTGCTTATCTGAGTTATGAACAAGATGAAGGAGTTGTAAAGCACACGCAGCTGAGTCCCTGCAATGCTTTGGGGGTGGGGTGTTGAAACTAAAGAATGCAAAACCAAAATCCTCTTAAAACTCTCTGGTAGGGAGACCTAAAAAATTACAGCCTCCCGTTGACAAGAAACTGAAAAGAAATGGGATGGTAATGATGAAGCCAAACAATGGTAATTAATAGTTGGGCTCCAACCCCTTTCTTTAATGTTTTAGATAGCAAAAGGTCTTGCAGGCAACGGTGCATGCACCTCCTGAGACGAGATCTAAAGATGCAATTTTTTTTTTTTTTTTTTTAACCAACTCTGCTTTCTTCTAAAATCTAGAAAGAGGGTCATTTTAGCACAGCAGACCCTTGTTAATGCTGTTGTATCTTGCAGAGAACGTTTCCCCATTTTAATTTTTTTTTAAACATGTTTGTTACGTTTTGTCTGTTTTCTCGCTCCCCTTCAGTGGAATACACACCTTGGATACCTTTAGAACCACCAAAATGATGATGAAAAAATGACACATTTGCCTAGTAACCTTGTTGGAAAAAGTTGAGAAAGCTTATGTGCAAACGGTCCAAAACAATAAAAAGGGCTCTGCACTGGCTTTGTAAAGTCTCTCAAAGGGTTAAAGCAACTGCAATAGAAATAGTAAACAAATATGTAAACACTCCAGTTATAGTATAAAGAAATGATGTATCAGAAGACAACAATCTGCTACCTATTTGGTAGAAAGGGTCAGAAGTGACAATTATTTATCATAACAAAGTTGCACCTGAGAAACTAAACTTCACTTGTGGTAAATTACAGTGGTAATCGGACAAGGGGAGAAGAGTTGATTCCCATTTGTTTTTTAACTGGGGACATACGTGGCTGGAGCAGGAGGAAAAGTAGATGTGTATACGGTCTGGGCAGCACTGTGGTGCGTGTCAGCCCAGAAACACAAATTCAGCAGTAGGTCAGCGATGGCAGTGTTTCTTTGCAAAGGAGGACTCACGACAAACACCCTGAGGGCATTAATGAATTGATGACATGTGGACATATTAGAGTGATGGTGTTCTGGATTTTCTAATGAAGTAAATGTACAGAACTATAAACTTCATCTTATGATTACTCTATTACACTTCTCACTTGAGTCCGTCCCTCCAGTAGACCTGAAATGATTCTCACAAGACTGCTAATTTCCTTTTTTGTAAACTTAAAACACCAAAACTCCCAGATGCAAAATGAACAGCCATCCCAATCCAGCCCCTCAGCTGCTCCTTTAGCTTCCCCTAGAGGCACACCCTAGGAACGCTTCCAGCCAAGTTCCGTTAACCCACCAAACATCGCAGTATTTCAGCCAATCATGTGAGAAATATCCTTTTTGCCTGAAATTAAAAAGGAAATCCCCCCCCCCCTGTAACAGACCCTACAGCATGCATGCATTTCAGCACAAAGGTAATGTTATGTTTCAGAGGGCAGGAAGTGATCATTGGCAGAACGGTTTGTCACTTCAATCCCCACAGTATCTTTTTGAAATGTCGCTGTAACACTGTCCTATGATGTCGCTGATGTGTCGTCTGTGATGAAACAAAAGCAAGGCTGCGTCTCTGATTTTTGGCTTTTGGACTGTCACAAATAAGAATAAGTGACTCTGCTTAATGCCGCTAGGACCTCAGAGTAACGTCTTGTTCTTTTCCATCAGACGAATTGGAAAAGATCTCAGCAACACCTTTGCCAAGCTTGAGAAGCTGACCATACGTAAGTGCAAAGTTTTAGATGCCTTTTTTAATCTGAGTGGATTTCAGTGTTGCTGGATACATGTCTTAGTATTTTCTAACCCTCCTAAAAGTGTAAAGCTTTTGAATGAAAAAGCACTTTACTGTGATTGGCCTTGCTTGTTGTCCACTGCTTACCTTTAGTTTCTCCTTTTCACATTTCTTGTTTATGTTGTATGTATAGCTTAATTGGTTTACATAAATGCCTTTTTAATTTCAATAGTATCAGTTGACAAATGGTAAATAGAAGAGAAATGTGCCCCTAAGGGGGGGGGGGGTCTCTAGGAGTTTCCCAGGACAAACAGCAAGCAGAATAACGCATTAGAGGGGTGTACCATCAGAATGCCTTATCTTCTGTTTGTGTTATCCTTTTCCAGTTTTGAGACTGAGAGCGACCTACTACAAAAATGTCAATTTGAGGGTGCACAGTTGCACTTAAGAGCTACCTAGAAGAGATTGACTAGGGAGTTAGTATCTAGTGTATTATGCATTACATGTAAATAATATATATAAAAATATCCAGTGTTTTGCGTAGCTTCCATGTTTTAAGGAGAGAAGGGGATAACAGTGCATTTTCTTCATCCACTTTCTTGGGTGGATTTGATTATTCAGTTTGTAACATTTTGCTATCTAAGCATAGTAGCAGACGTTCACAACACTGGGGTTAAAGGCACACCTTGAAATAGTCTTTCGAATAAATCATTTCTGGAAGAAAAATCTAAACTCTTGTTTTGCTGATCTCTTAGCTACGTTTACGTCATACATACATACATACATACATACATGCTTGCTTGTCTTTGATCTTTTGAAATTGCAATTGAAGCTTCTTAATTTTGTAGGTAGTGTGTGTGTTTCTGAATGAATGATGTTGATCACACTAGAAACGTGTTCCCCCTTTCTTTGATTTAATTTACCTAGGTTTACCTAGTACACCTTCTCTCGTCCAGAGCAGCAGCTGAGACTGATTGCCTGCAGATTAGTGCCAAAGACTGCAGCAAAACCCTAATTTGCTACCAAGGAAAATATTATGACGCGCTCTAAGGAATACCAGCAGCTTCTAGACATCTGACATGTAACAAGAGTGGTGAAAACAGATAACTCTGTGTTTTCATTGCCTCTGGGGAACTTAGCCGTGTAGGTTTCTGGTAATGAGGTGAATCCAGAATATATCAGATGTGGCAGAGAAGCTGTCATTGCTGCTGTTAGACATGGCTGAAGATTTAAAGAAGGTAGTATATTTGGTCAGGAGTTTGACCATCCTAATCAGACACCGATCAGTAATGAAGATTGATCCTGCTTGTAGTGCAAGCTGATTAGAGAGCATAAAACACAGTGTCTGTCCATAAACCGCAGGAATGTAGCTCTCCAGGCAACACAAAATCTGCTGGTTTGCCATTGTCTCTGCCTTTGTCAGGAAAAGTGCTATTTTGTGGGTGACTGATGCCATTTCATGCCTCTTTAAACCTTAAAAAATGTTTTTTTTCCTTTCATGTCTCCAGTGGCAAAGCGGAAATCCCTATTTGACGATAAAGGTGTAGAGATCGAAGAGTTAACATACATCATCAAACAGGTTAGTAAAAGGCAGGGATATGAGCAACACTGTGTTCTACAAGTCATGAGAGATGGTGGCCTATGCACCCCTAGTCTGTGCAGAGTGGCACAGCTGGGCAAAGAGCCTTGTGCTGTGTTTGTTATTTAGACATGCTGTTTCTGATTAAACTTAGCTTTTCCCTCAGTCTGGTCCCTATTCTCTTTAGTAACCTGGCAGTTGTCTTCTTACATAACTCTTGTTTTTCATAGTAGTCCTCGCTTGTGGAAAGTCAAATACTGTCAAATCTGCTTCAGTAGTAAGCCACACCATTATTATGTTGCTTTACCCACTTTCTGTGGGCATTCTATAAAAACTTTGAGGTAGTTTTCCGTGTATACTGACACATCATAGTGCAAGACATTAACATCCTGAGACTTCTTTCAAGTTTATAAACAGTATATTTCCATTCATTTACAGTACTTAAAAGATAGCAATTCCCGTTTTGTAAATGATATTGTTAGTAACTGCACTTAATAGTTACTGCTGTTAAAAATAAAAAATAAATAAAAAGAAAACCAGTGTGATGGACAGTCAATCCTATAAAATCCATTTACCTGAGGAAAAACCCTTTAACCGTGTCTCCACCCTTCTCACCATCAAAAGAAGAAAAAGCTGCACATAGACATTACACTTTGTGTTGGGATGGTGAAAAGTGCCCTGCCTGGTTCGGAAGAGTGGGGACCCTGCTTCATGTGTACAACAATCAGCAAATCAGCATTGGCTCAGTGGCCTTCTGTATCATGGGGTTTAACTCAGAGGTAGGCACTTGATTTCAGAGGGGCACAACAGCTGCACCCTTTTTTGCCATTCCAACTAATGCAGCCTCACCAGGCTGTAGAAGACTGACATTAGTGGCAGCGATACACATTTTAGACAAGGACGGGAGGGTTGGGGAGAGACCAGCCAGAAGATTTGAAATGCTGGACTCCTCTCAGACGCTCGAGAAAACAGTGCAGTGGGTTATACCGAAGAGGGTTTAGCAGAGGAGGCAGTGGATTTCCCTGCCCTTTTCTGGTCCATCCTTCTCCTACAGTGCTAGCCTCAACCCTCATTTTGTGTTATGGGTTTCTCCTGCCTGGAGACTTCCTGCTTTGTCCACTTCAAAGAAAAACCATGACCGGACCAGTTTGCTTCGAAATAGTGAAAATGCACAAGTGTCAAGAACTTGTCACAGAATGGGCTATGCTATTGGAATACCCAAAATCTGTCAGCAATTGGGGTATAAAGATGGAGCAGAAATTTTCACTCGTGTCAAGATTTTTTTTTTTCATTATCAGAAGTCTGGGACCCCGAACTAGTAAAAACCGAGATAATTTTTACAGAGCCAGGTTAGTGGCTATAACCAACTCTCATTTGTCCAGGTTTGGAACTGGTAATCATGAAAATAAACAAGTCTGCCAGCAGAGTTTGCTTAAACCCTTCGTTGAGCAAAAGAGATGATCAGCAGCTGAGGAAGAGTGCTTGAGGTGCCTTTGTAAGAGAAAGACATTTAAAAAAAAAAAGAGGGCCTATGAAGAATCTAGGTGGGACAAATCGCCACCACTGCAACATTGCGGAGACCTGCACTTCTGTGTTGTAGGTGAGGTCAGACACTGTGGAAGTATTTTGGGCACAGTCAGCCACGTTGACAAATCTGAGGAAATTGGGTAACTGGGGTAAAGAGGGAGTTCCATGTCTAATTATCTCATGCAAGAAGCAGACAAGCGCTAGGAAAAGTTGACCGCCACCACTGTTGAACAACACTTATCTCAAAGAGACTGCTCCAGCAGGAGAACATCACAGCTGCACCTGGTTATGCGCTTTGCATGTTTGGACAAGGGGCCCAATGAAGAACCCAAACAGCAAGACCAGTAGGACCACAAACACTAACTCCACTGCAGCCAGTCTCCTCTTCACAGGAACAGGTGGTGCTCTTATGTATCTGTTGATCTTCTCTTGAAGGCCCATGCAGAAGCACACTATCTAAGGGGGGGGGGGGGGGGGGAGCAACTCCTGCTGTCGCACAGTCACCCAAGAGTTTGTGAGAAGAGAGATCCTGTGACTTATTAACTGTTATTTGTAGTTTAAGTTCTGAGTCGCTAACCAATACCACCTCCCTAAGTAAGCCTTGGACTGCTTGTTCGTGTTACCCTAAGTCATGTGCTAAAGATATGCCCTTGGTGACCATCTTTGGGACCAACAGTAAGGTTAGACCCCTGGACATGAGTGATAATTGGCCTGAATTATATTGACTGCCCCTTGGCTCCTTAAAACGTTCCCACGCTTAACATGTTGGTATTTGGAGACTTGTCCTTTAAAAATTCCAGAAACTCTTTTGTCTCTGAATGCACAACAGTAACATGTATATAATTATTTTTCAGTTGCTTTTGAGCAAGGATCTCTGAGTACTGACCTTCCCATTTTAGGTTTATTTTAATGGAAGAGTGGCTGTTTATGGTTTCACTTTAAGAGTTGCATCACATGCTTTTCCAGTTACTGCCCCATCTTATAAAAGTGCCCTTCGTGTGGTGGAAAGTTTTGGAAAGATCAATACTTGGTTTGTTTAGTGTGTTTATCAGATTCACTTGTAATTGAGGTTAATAGTTATGTCAGCCGAAATCCTATATGTTGATGAGGGACATGAAGTGATGCTGCGCAAGGCTAAACTGTCTGGAGAAAAACATCAGAATAGTTTGGTTTTGGGTCCTATCAGAGCAAAAATGCTATGTAAAGTGATTCATCTGCCATAGAATTTGATTGGTTCAGCTTGTCCACATTGATACGTTTTTAGACTTACTACCCAAAGGCACTGACTGTTGCCCTTTTTGCCATGCTTCACTAAGTCCAGGATGGAGGCCATTCTCAGGCCACCAACTCAGAGCCATGAAGAGCACTCAAGATAAAATTTTAAAGCTTAAGACCACGACCAACTTTTGATATACAGAACTATTCCCCAGACTCCTCAATTGTATTGGTTGCCCAAGATATTCACTGCAGCATTATCAGTGTAAAGCTTCTTTTCAGGTAGATGCATTTGATGTTAATTCCAGACTGTATCCACTTTACCTTACACGGAAGGTTCCACAGTTTGTGGTGGTCGAGATGGCTGTGACCTATTATATTGTTTAGAACAATTTACTGATCTTGTTACTACTAACAATAGAGCTCACTTCTCTAATGTTTATAAATGGCAATGAAAATAAATCCTGTGTTGGAGAGAAAAATATGCATAGCCTTCTGCTAGTTAAACTGGTACACTTGGTGTTTTTGGATCTCTAAACAAGCAATGTAGTAGTTTCCACTTGTGGATTGTAACACTTGTGGCAACCATTACCAGCATTGCTTTTGTTCTCCTTTTAGGACTTTTAAAGAGGGGTTTCTTCATACTAAAAGCATTATGCATTGTTGAAATTCAGTTGGCAGTAAATGCCGCCTCTTCTATCCATATTTATTGAAGATGTATTCTGGAATCTTGCATGTGTACGGAAGTTATCTAATATTTAAAAGCTAAAAATGCCACTAATGGGGAAACTGTGGTTACAAGTAACTATACCTTATAACTAACCCTCTTTCCCAGAATAAAAAACTAAGTGGTAAAAGCTAACCAAATAAAATACGCATTATCAAGTAATGCCATGTGTTAATTACTTGAAGCATGGAGAAGGAGACCTCTTTTATGTGTATCTTTCACTTTTTCATCTGTACTGATCACCTTGTGCGAATTGCATTGCTGTCTTTATGCCACAGTGACATGGGAAATTTCTTCTGGCAGCACAACTTAGATAAAACACAGCTGGCTGTGGTAATATAGATCAGTGAATTAATTTGCCACCTACAATCCTTCACTCCCAATTGTAATCAAGAATGACCCTCCAGTGTCAAAATAGATGTCTGTTTGTCTAAAACCCGTGAGAGGTCATACAATTGGTGTGTAATCTGTCCCAACAGCAGACTAGTAACTAGAGCTGTTAGCAGATGACTAGCTCAGCATAATGCACAATCTTTAGGAAGGGCCTTTCACACTGACTTTACCCGGCTTAGGAGTCTGCAGTGATGTTTGCTCGTACACCTGTAATGGATTGGCCTGGGACAAGTAAAATCATAAAGAAACACGTTTTACAAATTAGTTGCAGGCTGAGAATGTAATGGGTTCTTCTCCTAGAAAGTTTTGTCCTCGGAAGCTGTTACTGTGTGCCCATGACTGCTTGACAGAGAGGTGTGATGATAGATTGGTAGCCACTAGAAGTTGCATGGTAACCCAGAAATGTTTCTCTTTGTCAGGACATCGGCAGTCTGAATAAACAAATTGCACAACTACAGGACTTTGTTCGGGCTAAGGCTAGTCAAAATGGGCGACATGTCCAGACTCATTCCAACACCATTGTTGTTTCTCTGCAGGTAAGCATCCATCAGTGCTATTCAGGTATCATGTTGCCCCTTTTCTCCTCATTGTCACACTGCTTCATTCTCTTTGATTTCAGTCTAAGCTTGCCTCTATGTCCAACGACTTCAAGTCTGTCCTGGAAGTAAGAACGGAGGTGAGTATTAGTGGTTGGAAAGAGTTTAATCAGTGTCTTTTCCCTGGTGTGTGGCAGAGACCTAAAATGTGCATTCTTCCTTTATCTTCCTGCAGAACCTGAAGCAGCAGCGGAGTCGCCGAGAGCAGTTTTCCAGGACCCCAGTTTCTGGGCGACCTCTTGCCGCCAACAACATTGGTATGGGATGCCTCCCAGTTTTGGATTCTTAGTGTTTAATTGCTGTACTTTTGCCTTCCAAACTGCAATGTGAAAATGGTGTCAGTGGAATGAAGAAGTATTTAAAAAAAGGCCATTAATAAGCCTGTTTAGCTTCTGGCACCCAGTTGCTAATAGGAAAGAAGAGTTGTTAGTCTCTCTTGTATAAACTGCTCATGGCTCAGTGACCTCTGCACTGTGCTCTTAAAATACCATCTAGTATTTCTATAGATATACAAGTACATTATTTTCCACAACCTTTTTTCTACCCCTTTGCTTTCATCATTTACCATAGACCCTTTGATACAGTAGAGCTCCTGTCAACTCTTCCCAGGGCCAAGACATTTTGGCTTTGAGGGATTTGTTATTGTATATTAATGTCATCTGAAGTGCAACACCATCCAGAACAAACCGTCAAAACTAGAAGAGCTACACTTAGAAACATGATTCTTTCAGTGTGAGATCTTGTTAACCCTTTCCCTGCTGAAGTATTTACGCATCTGTGCCTAAGCTTTTTGTTTTTAATCCGTCTTGGGTTTTTCAACTTCATGAACATGTTTGGTCTCCTTTTTCACCCATACAGACAGTGTTTTTTCACCACTTTCTCTGCTGTTTATTTGTGTAAACCCCATATCAATATTTCATTGCAGCCTGAAGACACAATGAAAAATGTGGAGATATTATAATGTTTTAAACACATTTATATTTTATCAGCATTAATAGTTTGCAGTATTTCTAAAATGGACAGCCTTAAGTCCTTGAATGCTAACAAACAAATGTTGTCCTGACTGTCAGGTTTTGTTTGGTAATATAGTTTCCATAAAATATGTGTCCCTTGTAGGAAGTTGGCTCTGTATGCACTATTTCAAAGTAAGGAATAGTATGCAGAGTCCAAGGGTTCCCCTTAGAGGTAAGATAGTGGCAAAAAGAGATAATACTAATGCTCTATTTTGTGGTAGTGTGGTCGAGCAGTAGGCTTATCAAAGGAGTAGTGTTAAGCATTTGTTGTACATACACACAGGCAATAAATGAGGAACACACACTCGGAGACAAATCCAGCCAATAGGTTTTGTTATAGAAAAATATATTTTCTTAGTTTATTTTAAGAACCACAGGTTCAAATTCTACATGTAATATCTCATTTGAAAGGTATTGCAGGTAAGTACTTTAGTAACTTTGAATCATTTCATTAGCATGTATACTTTTCACATAAAACATAATAAGCTGTTTTAAAAGTGGACACAGTGCAATTTTCACAGTTCCTGGGGGAGGTAAAGTAATGTTAGTTTTAACAGGTAAGTAAGTCACTTACAGGTTTCAGTTTTTGGTCCAAGGTAGCCCACCGTTGGAGGTTCAGAGCAACCCCAAAGTTATCACACCAGCAGCTCAGGGCCGGGCAGGTGCAAAGGTCAAAGAGGTGCCCAAAACACATAGGCTATAATGGAGAGAAGGGGGTGCCCCGGTTCCAGTCTGCCAGCAGGTAAGTACCCGCGTCTTCGGAGGGCAGACCAGGGGGGTTTTGTAGGGCACCGGGGGGGACACAAGTCCACACAGAAAGTACACCCTCAGCAGCGCGGGGGCGGCCGGGTGCAGTGTGCAAACAAGCGTCGGGTTTCCTTTAGTTTTCAATGGGAGACCAAGGGGTCTCTTCAGCGATGCAGGCAAGGGGGGGGCTCCTCGGGGTAGCCACCACCTGGGCAAGGGAGAGGGCCTCCTGGGGGTCACTCCTGCACAGAAGTTCCGTTTCTTTAGGGGCTGGGGGCTGCGGGTGCAGGGGCTTTTCCAGCCGTCGGGAAATGGAGTTCAGACAGTCGCGGTCAGGGGGAGCCTGGGGATTCCCTCTGCAGGCTTCGCTGTGGGGGGCTCAGGGGGGACAACTTTGGTTACTCACAGTCGTAGAGTCGCCGGAGGGTCCTCCCTGAGTTGGTTGTTCTTCACCAGTCGAGTCGGGGTCGCCGGGTGCAGTGTTGCAAGTCTCACGCTTCTTGTGGGGAGTTGCAGGGGTCTTTAAATCTGCTCCTTGTAACAAAGTTGCAGTTCTCTTGGAGCAGTGCCGCTGTCCTCTGGAGTTTCTAGTCTTTCTTGAAGCTGGGCAGTCCTCAGAGGATTCAGAGGTCGCTGGTCCCTTGGAAAGCGTCGCTGGAGCAGGTTTCTTTGGAAGGCAGGAGACAGGCCGGTAAGTCTGGAGCCAAAGCAGTTGGTGTCTTCTGTTCTTCCTCTGCAGGGGTCTTTCAGCTCAGCAGTCCTTCTTCTTCAGGTAAGTTGCAGGAATCTAAATTCTTAGGTTCAGGGAAGCCCTTAAATACTAAATTTAAGGGCGTGTTTTGGTCTGGGGGGTTAGTAGCCAATGGCTACTAGCCCTGAGGGTGAGTACACCCTCTTTGTGCCTCCTCCCAAGGGGAGGGGGTCTCATCCCTAATCCTATTGGGGGAATCCTCCATCTGCAAGATGGAGGATTTCTAAAAGTTAGAGTCACTTCAGCTCAGGACACCTTAGGGGCTGTCCTGACTGGCCAGTGACTCCTCCTTGCTGTTTTCTTTGTTTCCTCCAGCCTTGCCGCCAAAAGTGGGGGCCGTGGCCGGAGGGGGCGGGCAACTCCACTAAGCTGGAGTGTCCTGCGGTGCTGTGACAAAGGGGTGAGCCTTTGAGGCTCACCGCCAGGTGTTACAGCTCCTGCCTGGGGGAGGTGTTAGCATCTCCACCCAGTGCAGGCTTTGTTACTGGCCTCAGAGTGACAAAGGCACTCTCCCCATGGGGCCAGCAACATGTCTCTAGTGTGGCAGGCTGCTGGAACCAGTCAGCCTACACAGATAGTCGGTTAAGTTTCAGGGGGGCACCTCTAAGGTGCCCTCTGTGGTGTATTTTACAATAAAATGTACACTGGCATCAGTGTGCATTTATTGTGCTGAGAAGTTTGATACCAAACTTCCCAGTTTTCAGTGTAGCCATTATTGTGCTGTGGAGTTCGTGTAAAACAGACTCCCAGACCATATACTCTTATGGCTACCCTGCACTTACAATGTCTAAGGTATTGCTTAGACACTGTAGGGGCACAGTGCTCATGCACTGGTGCCCTCACCTATGGTATAGTGCACCCTGCCTTAGGGCTGTAAGGCCTACTAGAGGGGTGACTTATCTATACCTGCATAGGCAGTGAGAGGCTGGCATGGCACCCTGAGGGGAGTGCCATGTCGACTTACTCGTTTTGTTCTCACCAGCACACACAAGCTGGCAAGCAGGGTGTCTGTGCTGAGTGAGGGGTCTCCAGGGTGGCATAAGATATGCTGCAGCCCTTAGAGACCTTCCTTGGCATCAGGGCCCTTGGTACCAGGGGTACCACTTACAAGGGACTTATCTGGATGCCAGGGTGTGCCAATTGTGGAATCAAAAGTACAGGTTAGGGAAAGAACACTGGTGCTGGGGCCTGGTTAGCAGGCCTCAGCACACTTTCAATTCAAAACATAGCATCAGCAAAGGCAAAAAGTCAGGGGGTAACCATGCCAAGGAGGCATTTCCTTACATCCCTGAACTGTGAGTTTGGATCCAGCTATATCCCTGCTCCCCATGAAAACAGTCCAGCCCTAACTTCCAGGCAAGGTCCTTTCGGGACTGAAAAAATGCATCCTGGGACAA